>NW_024412376.1:17684006-18009006 GCF_014898765.1 Herpailurus yagouaroundi | reverse complement strand
GTGCCCTTATATGAAAAGGGAAGTTTGGACAGACAGAGGAAAGATATCCGTGAGAAGACAGAAGCAGAGATTAAACCTGTGCGGTCATAAACCAGCGGATGCCTGGGACTGTCAGAGGCTGACAAATGCTAGGAAGAATCCTCTGCTAGTGTCTTTTGAGGGTCCGTGGCCCTTATAATACCTTAATTTTGGACTTTTTAGCTTTCACAACTGTGGGAGAATACACTTGTGTTGTTTTAGGCCACCCATTTTGCAGTACTTCGTTTTGCATCCCTGGAAAACAAATACAGGTGATTAGGTCATGACCTGGCTAAAGGTCATGGCTTAATAAGTGGCAGGTACCAAATTACTAATATTGATAAATAAACACAACTCTGGGATTGTTCTGCACTGTGCAAACAAAGGGATTGATGCATTTTCTAAGCACTCAGTAGCTCTTTTCCATGCTCAGTCATGACCATTCACCACATCTGGCCGTGTCGACACCACCTGCTACATTTAAGTTTGCCTACCAAGTCTCATACCATCTTACCTACTAGAGAACATGGCTATAGTGTTTCTCTTCCTCTCTTACATCATCATTAGTTTGCTCTCTACTGGTTCTCTCAGCTTATAAAGATGTGGTTATGTTTCTCATATTCAAAAGAGCGAACAAACTTCTTTTGACTCCATTTTTCATGCTAGCCATGGCTACATCTCTTTGTTTGTGTTTGCAGCAAAACTGTTCAAAAGAGTTACATATAGAGGTGCCTGGGTGGCTCAGTCATTTAAGCACCCGACTCTTGATTCTGACTTAGATGAGCTCGAGCCTCTCATCAGGTTCCGTGCTAAAAGCACCGAGCCTGGTTGGGATTCTCTCCCCCTTTCTCTGACCCTACCCTGCTTGCTCTTGCTCTCTCTCTCTCAAAATAAATAAATAAACTTTTAAAAATTACATATTACATTCACTGACTTAGGTTCTTCTTCTTAAGACTATTTCTACTGCTACTGCTATTATTTTTTTTCAATATTTTACTTATTTTTGACAGAGAGAGAGAGCATGAGTGGAAGGAGAGGGACAGAGAGAGGGGGGAACAGAGGATCTGAGGCAGGCTCTGTGCTGAAAGCAGTGAGCCCGATACAGGGCTCGAACTCACAAACCACGAGATCATGACCTGAGCCGAAGTTGGATGCTAAACCAACTGAGCCACACAGGCACCCCACTACTACTCTGTGCTATCTCCTCATGCCACGAAAACTTCTCCATCGAGATCACCAGTTATGTCCACGTTACTCAAGCCAATGGTCACTTATTACTCACCTGACTTTACTGATTGTCAGTCATGACACACACACTTGAAAAATTTCTCCTCCAAGATGTACTTTCTTTGCAGGGTTCCCAGAAGGTCTGTCTTAGTTCTCCTCTTGTGTCATTAGCTGTTCCTTGTGTAATTAGCTGTCATTAGCTGTCTCCCTGATTCCTACTCTTCTCTGGGCCTCTTCATGTTGAGGTGCCTCTGGACTCAAACTTTGTTTTTATTCCCTTCTCCATATAAAATACTCCCTTACCGACCACATCCAGTTTCATCCTACATATGCTGATGACTCTCGAGTTGATACCTCCATTCTGAGCTTCTCTCCCAAAGTATAGACCCATACATCAACTGCTTCTACCACTCTTTCCTTGGAGTCTGTTCCCAACATAGGAGCCAGAGCAATCCTTCTATGTAAGTCAGATCAGACCACTGCTCTGCAGAGTCCGCTAATGACATAGGAGGAGAACTAAGATGGATCTTCTGGAAACCCTGCAAAGAAAGTACACTTGGAGGAGAATTTTTTTAAGT
Source organism: Herpailurus yagouaroundi (assembly GCF_014898765.1). Classification (NCBI taxonomy): domain Eukaryota; kingdom Metazoa; phylum Chordata; class Mammalia; order Carnivora; family Felidae; genus Herpailurus; species Herpailurus yagouaroundi. The sequence goes on along the minus strand of NW_024412376.1, from coordinate 18,007,183 downwards.
CCATTTGATTCAGAGTAGAAGCCAAAATCTTGGAAGTGGCCTACAGTTTCCTCCATTATCTGAACTTATCTGCCATTTTTCCCTTCATCCTCCGTTGACTCTGTTTCTGCAAACTGCCTTACCTGCTGTTACTTGAAGGAGTCTTCCATACTCCCAATTTAGAATTTTCTTCCAGCTCTTTCCTAAGATATTTGCTTAGCTAACTCTCACCCATCTTTCACATCTTTGCTCAGATTCCACTGACTCAGTACTGTCTTCACTGGGCACCCTATTTAATACAATCAGCTGCTTCATCAGCCATGCCCTGAAACCCCCTGATTTCCTTCTTCATGATTCCTTTTAATCATAACAATTTAATGTACTAAACCATTTAATTGTTTACCAAGATCTTCCCCCCTCAGTTTTCCCATGGTAAAATGTAAGGTGTAAGATATACCTTATTCTAAAGTATATGTATTGGGGCGCCTGGGTGGCTCGGTTGGTTAAACATCAGACTTTGGCTCAGGTTATGATCTTATGGTTCATGAGTTCAAGCCCTGCATTGAGCTCTGTGCTGACAGCTTTGGATCCTCTGTCTCCCTCTCTCCCTGCCCCTTCCCTGTTCATACATGCGCGCGCTCTCTCTCTCTCTCTCTCACTGTCCCTCAAAAATAATTAAACATTAAATAAAGATAAATAAGCATTATGGATATAATGTACAATAACTATAGTTACTACCCCTATGTGATATACATGAAAGTTATTAACAGAGTAAATCTTAAGGGTTCTCTTTAAAAGGAGAATGTTTTTCTTTTTCTTTTTTATTTAATTGAATCTACGAGATGATGGATGTTAATTAGAATTATTGTGGTAATAATTTCACAATATATAAATATATGAAGTCAAACTTTTACACTGTATGCCTGAAACTCATACAGTGATATCTGTCAGTTATATCTCAATAGAACTGGAAAATAATTTAAAAATAATAAAATAAAATGTAAGGTCTTCAAGACCAATGTTCCTAGACTGTTTTACCCCTTGATATATCCCAGTATATGCTCTCACATATACAGAATGCATAGAAAACATTTGTTGAGAGAAGAAACTGTAATTGGTGATGTATGTATTATTAGACATTAGTTCTAAAATTAAGATAATTTTTCTTTATATACAAGAGTAAAAAATCCTATAAGAAATATTGGCATTTTCATAAGTTTGTACTTCCCTACTTTTTAAATATCACCTGATAAAAATAATTTTTGGGAAAAGAATATGACAATTGTGGATTTTTTCATAAACAGTTGCTTTATTTTTATTTTTTACCATTTAATTTTTTTATAACTAGTTGTTTTATATTGTTCTCTTGATCCTCATGAAATGAGTGGAATTTTCTACCTCAGGTCATTTGTCTGTCATTAAATGAAAAATAAAAAGGTAGCTATTCTGTTTTGTGCACTACCCCTTACTGCATTTCATAGCACAATCAATACTGATTTACATTAATGCACTACTGATTGCCTCTTTCAAATGAACCTCCAAAAGTTTCCTCTGAATAAATTGGAAAAAATGGTAATATATGTTCAGCAAATCTCAAACCATAATTGGATAGCTGTGCCCCCAACTGGTAAAAAATTGTATGAGGTGCTGAGTGTAATCTTATTTATTGATTTCCTTCATTCTAGAGTTGGTGAAGGGCAAAAAGAGGAACGGTTAAATCAAAATGTTGAAATGTTGTGATTTACTAATAGAAAGAATGTGTCACATCTTTCTGCACACCTACAAAATTGCTTATTTGTCCTTAATGTATTTTCAGACAGTGTTTTTATTTGGGAAACCAAAATTACTACCAGGGCATTTTTCAATTATGTTTTTCTCCTTCCTGTGGAAAAAGTTTCACTTATTTTATATGTTCTGGCTCATAGTAAAGGATTTAAGATATAATCAGATAATTGGAAGTATCTCATGATTCCTTCCAATCTGTATTCTTACAGGTTTTAATTTCTCAAGTGGAGCAATTCACTCAGAGGCTGCCTTGGCAGCAAAAAAGCACTCAGATTTTAGTTGACAGGTGTAGTATTGGACATCCAGAAAGGAAATCAGGCAGGTGTTTTTCCAGAGGGTTATAAAGTATGGTGTGTAAAGTTTGCTTTTTGTACATTTTCAAGGCATATTTATATATTCTCCTTAGTAACTTGGTTCATGGGAATTTGCTTGAATTTCCTTTAACCCTGGACTTAGAATTTCAGATTCTGTGTAAGCTGGGTATAATCAGCCATTAGTAAAAATCAAAGCTGAGATGGCTCTAGACAATGAAATAGCATCATGTTTCTATCAAAGGATTCATTCAGGTCAGTTTTAATTTATGCCTCTGGTTAATGTGGGTGGTTAACCCTTCGATTTATTCTATGAAGAGAGTTTTTGATAAGAAAATATTCCTCCATGCCAATTTTCTCTTTGAAGAGCCCTACAATGATTTTTCTAAATAAATAAAAAATATAACTACAATACCAGAGGTGATGACAGCAGCTCTTGCAATAGCAGTACTTATTTGACATGTGGTTGAACTGAAAATTAAATATAATATATACATATGTATTACATATAGTCATACGATCAACAGCCTAAAGCTTCAGGCTGTGTACATTAGAGCTTTTCTATCTTTATTTATATCCTGCTTCTAAAATAACTCATTGGAAAAAGTTTCTTTGTCACCCTATGAGAAAACTGGTCATCATCATGTGACCAACCGGTATACTGTGTGTCCTGTGTGCATCTCATGGAGAAACAAATAATTTACCATGAATTTGACAACTTGAAGATAAAACCTGGAAAGGTATTTGAGATGTTCACCCAGGCAGAAAATATGTTCTTAGACTTTCCCAATAGAATAGAAAGAAATGGAAAATATCACTGTACATTCGATTAGCAAGGTAGACTATTTGTTCCAACTGGTAAAATGCCTGAATTGTGTAATATTCAGAAATAGTGCTATTTTATTCTTTTTTTAAGATGTTAGGAAAATTTGAATATGGCTTGAGAGATTTTAAGGAATGTATGATTAAAATGGAAGAAGCAGAGAGAGAGAGCACCCTAAGAATGTTATATAAAAGGTAGGGTAAAGAAGGAGGCTTGCACTGAGAGACTGCCTACTCATGGAAGGTAAGAGAAAATAAATTTTAGAGTAATATAGGAAAGAAAATTCTAGGGAATAGTTTCTGTGTAGTTGTATGTGATTATTCTCCTTATGTGAAAATAGAAATTCACTCATAAGCAAAACAATGAAGAAAGATAGTGAAAGACAAAACTGACTGGTTGGTGCCTTCTCTCCCCTTCCTCAACCCTCCCCATCTCTGCCTAGAATGAGCAACAGATCTCAGAAGGCCAAATCCACATTTTGATTAATTATACATCTAATATCAAAACAAGAGAGTGGACTGTTATATTTATTTTATTAAAGTAAACTTAAATTAATGTAAATTTGCCATAAACCAGGTCCCTCTAAAAATCAAAAGTATAGGAAGGGAAGGATGCATTTGACTTTTCTCACCAGCATTAGCAAATCAGGAATAACTTTTGTACCCCTAAAAATTTTCTATTCTAGAAATAGAATAGCCAGTAGGGAAAAGGAAGAAATACATGATCTTAGTGGAAACAAACTTCTGCACTATTTTCTTTTGAATTACTGTGGCTTCATACGTTAACCCAGAAGGTAGTGACCCGTAGGTCAAGGCTGCCTGTTGTGTAACAGTATGGTCTTTGCAGCAGAGTGTTCCCACCTGTGGAGTCCATTATACAAGAGGCAGAGATGCTCTTAAAACCAGGTTTCCTCACTTCTATATGTGTTTACGTGTATGACCCACTTTAACAAAGTACATCTAAAACTCTGAGTCATATTAGAGTGTTAAGTTATGAAGTGTTGGTATGCTTTTTATAAGTAAGAGATGATTTTGTAGATATCAAGCTCCATAGTTTGATAAAATTACTTGACTTGCAAGTATTGGTTTACTATTTTGTCAAAGACACGTGTTGTAAAGAGAGACACAGAAGCCAATCTAAAGGCTACATACAATATGATTCCAACTATATGACACTCTAGAGAAGGTGAACTATGGAGACAGTAAAAAGATTAGTGGTTGTCAGCGGGGTAGAGAGGAGGAAAGGCTGAATAGGCACAGCACAGACGAGTTTTAGGGCAATGAAACCATTTTGTATGATACCGTAATAGTGAATACATGTTATACATTTTTTCCAAGCCCATAGAATGTACAAAACCAAGAATGAGCCTTAACCACTTGCTATTGGGAGAGGCTGTGGTCATGTGGGGGCAAGGGGTATATGGAAAATCTCTGCACATTCTCCTCCATTTTGTTGTGAACCTAAAACTGCTCTCAAAAATAAAGTCTTAAAAACGAGAGGTCCTTTTAAGCAAGGTCCTCCTCATCTCCATTACCTATTTGGCCTTCCTAGTGAGAGTACTGTTCATTTCTTTATTTAATCCTCACTCATGACCTCCTTTAGCAGCCTCTTTAACTAATGTAAATTCTGACTTCATTTAGACTTAAAACTATTGCTCTTTTAAAAGCTGTTCTTATCTTATTGAACCCATGGTCAAATCCTTTAACATCTAAAATCAATTAAGCTTATTTAAGTAACTATGATGTAAAATACAATGTGCTAGGGATTACCCAGATAAACAAGGATGCATGAAATAGAAACCCTCTCCTACAGTTGCTGGTGATTTGGGAGGGGTTATTATTTAGCAGTTTATGTATAACAAATCATGCCACAATTCTGTGGCTTAAAACAATAAGTACATATTATTGTTCCTGAATCTTTTTGGTCAGCTTCCTCATGTGTCTGTAGTCAGATGTGGGTCAGGCAGGCAGTTGGCTGGTTGGCTGACTCTATCACATGTCTTAAGGGAGTGGCTAGCTGTAGTCTAGGTTGGCCTTGGCTCAATTATCTAGGCTTTCCTCCACATGATTTTTGTCCTCTGGCAGGCTAGCCTAGGAAGGGGTGATGAGAGAAAATTTAAGTATACAGTGTCTCTCAGGCCTGGACTCAGAGCTGACATATTGACATTTTTACCACATTCTGTCAGCCAGAGAAAGTCGCAAGTTCAGGCCAGATTCAAAGATAGGAAATAGGCTCCATCTCTTGAAGGAAGGAGACGCAATGTCACACTGCAAAGAATGGTATTCATCAAGGTCATGAATGTACTCAATCTACTACCAGGAGAATAGGAAAGTAAAAATGACTATACTGCAAATTAAGAAAAATACCACATGGGGCACCTGTGTGGCTCAGTCAGTTCAGTGTCCCACTCTGACTCTTGACCTTGGCTCAGGTCATGATCTCACAGTATGTGAGTTCGAGCCCCATGTCAGGCTCAGCGCACTGACCCCTGGAGCCTGCTTGGGATTCTCTTTCTCCCTCTATCACTCTGCCCATTCCCCGCTTGCACTCTCTCTCTCAAAATAAATAAATAAATTTAAAAAAAGAAGTAAAAGAAAAATAGCACAAATTACACACACTAGACCCTTGACCAAAATTTTCATTTTTGATCATTTGACTGTCTTTAAAACATATGGCATTTTGAGATTTTTCTGGGACATCTTTATTTAACAGAGATTTTATTGTTCATCTTCACCACTTAAATGTACACTCCATGAAAGATGTTGTCTGTCTTATTCATGACTAAATTCTAAGTGACTGCAAAGTATATAGCACAAAGTAAGTGCTCAGTAAGCTTATTGACTGAACTAATTCTATTCTTGTATGAAAGTTCTGGAGAGATCATTTACATTTTTATTTACAATATTGATTACAATGTTTCCTCCTTGGTAAAATAAATAAAAATATGTTTTTATATATTGTGCATTAAAAATCATTTGTATAATATTTAAATTAAAATATGTGGAAGATTACTTATAAATATTGTCTCAGAATTTAGGGGATTATAAAATTCTCAAGCCACTCTCTTGAGTACATATTCTACAAACACATATGGAAGGTTCGGGAGAGGTGTTATGAGAGAGATATTATCTGAGCTGGATCTCTAAAGGAGGAGTAGAATTTCACTAATGGGATGGGATTTTCAGGAAAAGTCCATATTATAAAGAAAGTCAGGAGAGGATGAAAGAATTGGCAATAGAAGATGGGAATGTAGTCTGACTTGGGAATATACTGGGAGAATAATGAGAAGCAAACCTGGACAGGTATCTAGAGTCCTTCTCAAATAGACCTATGTACTGACCTTTGCAATTTAGTGGCCAATAAATAGCCATTTACAATCTTTCAACAAAAATGATTTGGCTTCAGTCTCCAAGAATATCTTCCTAAAAAGCTGCCTACTTCTTAGTAACTCAAGTAATGGTGTGAGCTATATGGCTCTCTGTATCCTAAGTAAAGGATTCCATTAAGGAACCTCACATCATCTTGGGTTCTGAACCAGGCCAGGTGTGATGGGGTAGAAATTTTAGCCAAAAAAAGCAGCTGAGAGTAGTCCTCCCTACATGTAGATGTGCTTTGATAGCTAGCAAAATTGTCACAAAGACTAGAGTCTACTGAGACTCGTGTCTTACAATGAACTTAAGTTCTTTACAGCTTCTGAGTCAGACAGAATTCCAAGGAAGCTGCATAGGACTGATGGAAACCTAGCTATGTTCCCATCTACTCCTGGGCCAACATACATCCTTATGACTGAAACATCGCACCAGGGGGGAACTCAAGAAATAACCTTGCCGCTGCAGTGCCAGCAGAGCTCTCTTCTTTGCTGATTGAGGTGGGTAGACTATGAATAGCAAGGCGTACCTTGTTTGACCAGAGGTTTGACAAAAGATCCCTGGTACAGGCCACAGAGAGCAGTGTCATCTCAGAGCAGAATTTGTGCCAGAGGCTGGAATTTGGCTTTCTGTCTGTTGATATGGCATACATTGTGTTGATACAACACATATCTTTGTTGACCAGGTGTATCACATGGTTAGTGTGCTTGGTTCGTATATCCTGTTCAGCTTGGCAAGAAATAAACCACCTATGAGATCTTGGACAAAAAGAAGAAACATTACTTATAATAGAAAAGCATATTACATAGATATTATTATGTCCAAGATGCTCATACCTAGTGAGTGACTAACACTGATGCATACATGATGGAAGAAATATAAACACAAAGGCACAATTTTTCAGTTATTAGCTCAGATGTGAAAAAATAAAATTTTCTAATTGTTGCAAAACTAATGTCAGCTTTTACCCTCAAGTCCCCTTGTGCTATATCACCATTTCTGCTTTATAGATGCAATACTATAATGTCAATGGGAATTGCTCTAATGATGCTTATCATCTCTCTGGACTTCACCCACAAAACGATGCACACAATTGTCCTACTCTCAAATCTCCAAACTTAGAGGAGGATTGTAAGATGCCTTTCATCCTTATGTCCAACTCAACCCATAAGTTAAGGCACCAAAAAGACCCATGACGGAAGCTTCTGTCTTCCCATGAAATTCACCCCCATCATCAGCTCATAATATCTTTATGTGAGAAGATGTAGTAATACGTTCTGGCTGACGTGTACTAACTGTGTACTAACTCTTTATGTTTTATATCTGAACCCTAGACTCTTACACTTAAAATTTTGCGAAATATTTGCTATCTTTCTTTTTTTCTGAATCTAATCTGAAAAGTACCCTCTGGAAAAATGTAATCTTTTAATAAATAACAGTGTTCATTCTCACTAATAATAAAAATATAAGTTAAAACCATAACAAAAATAGAAAGAAACAATTATTTGAGCTCCTTGATAGAAAAATCTACTCGGCAACAGTGTCTAGACCAATTACAACTGAGAAGTAATAGAAGCTTGGGAGAAGAATTGGGAGAATAATGTTGGGGTTTAAAGTTTTTGAGGATCTTAAGTGTGACAAATGCAGTGACTGAGAAAGGAAGCAAGAGATGTAGGATATATTTAATATTTAAAGAAAATGGCGGGAAGAGGCAAAAAAGCATTGAAATGACTATAATATACAATGTCCATTTGGACGATGGGTAGGGGGGACTTTAATGAAATTGAAAAGTAAAGTTAAGAGAAAAGCTTTTAAGCCTAGAATGGTAGATGAAAATGAATAGATTGGGATGTAGAGATATAAAGAATTTATGAGACAGTGGCATCTCTAATTCTACATAACTAAGAGATAACAAAGAATGTAAGTTTAGAGACCAGAGAGCAGAGATACATATTTTGTATATATCTTTATAGAAAGAAAACAGTAAACCCTGGGTATGAAGGTGGTCTCTTGAGAAAGATACAAATGAAAACTATCCTAAGACAGTATAATCATTTAAAGTATAGGAAAAAAAACCCAACAGACATCTTGCTTTGTAACACGTTCCTTTTTCATATTGCTTAGCTTAATAACTAGTTACTATTGATTTGTGATATGCTGTGCGGAAGACTTTAGATAGCAATGAAAAAGACTAGAAATATGCATAATGCTTTGTGCATCGGGTTCACAAATATTGGCCATTCAATGACAAAAAAAGTAACAAGACTAGATTTTTAGGCAAATACCCTATATTACTTGATTGTGAATAGTTTTCCCAAGATAAATAGCACCTATTTGGAATTATAATAGTTGTACTAGTATAACAGGATGTATATTTAGGGAATGATTAATAATGTGCTTTGACTGAGAGCACTAGTTGGAAACATTGGTAGTTCTGTGGATTATTATTTAATGATTTTTCCTAGATTTCTGAATAACTGACATTGATGAGAAGGTGACTCAGAATTGATTTTAAATTGCTTGGAATGCAATGTTGAAATGCAATGTTGGAATGTTGTTGAAATGTCAATAGCAATAGTACCCTATTAAGTGCACCATATAAAGAAATAAATATTTCTGATAAAACTCTCTCTGAAGAGTTATTAATGATTACGTGTTATCTCTTCATAAAAATACCAGGAATTGTCTCAGTTTGCACAGAAGAAATCAGGCTCAGAGTTTTTCTTTGAAGACATTTTTAGTGACAGAATTATAAACAGAACTCAGTGTAAACTTGTTTTGGAAGAAAAGTATTTTCCCTATAAATTGTATCATATATACATATATGGTTTAAAGGTGATGCTTTATTAATGAATTTATCTTTAAAATTAATTGTTATCTTTAAAACGATCTGCATTTTTAATATGAAAATGGTAGAATTAGCAAAGAAATATATGGAATTGATTTTATTTTATCAGTATTTTTACTGATTAGGACAAATAGAGCATGCCAAATATTTGTCTTAGTAGCAACAAAAGATTGTGAATCACGTTGAAAATGGAAAACCAAGCATTTTTCTTCTGCTTAAAATAATGAAAGCAACTTCAGGTTATTGTATTGTCCCTACTCTCCTGCCTTCTCTCTTTTTGGAGGCAGTAGGTAACATATACTTCATCTTCACTTTATTTACCAACTAGTGTTTTTGTACGATCAGAATAATGATTTTCAAATTGTGGGTCATGACACATCAATCCACTTTGTGGTTCAGGGTCAGTATTTTTTAAATGTAATAATCAAAAAAAAAAAATGGAATAGAAAACATACCAGAGTCCATTCACATAATGTTAGCATTGTCTTATACAGTGTCTGTTTTATATATCCTTTACACACATATGTATATGTGTACTGGGTTGCAATGTAACATATATTTCTTAATCAAGAAAGTGTGATAACTACTGATATATACAGAGATTTATATTGTGAATTATTTCTCTGTTACAAATTATTTTTTAATTAAATTATCAAATATTTATTAAGTACCTGCTATGTGAAGTTAACCACCAACCCCCCCAAAACAAACAAACAAACGAACAAAAAAAAACCAAAAAGAACATAACAACTCTCTGCTATAGGTGAGTTGATATTTAAGGTAATATATGTATCAAAATAAGAGAACTGGAAAAACTGTGGCACTGTTGTTTAATATGAGCATTTTGTTTCTTTTATGTCTTTAAGCTGTATACAGCTATAATTTATTTTCATGTCAGAATTGTTTCTAATGTTTTATGCAGTGAAAGTTATGCTTTTAAGCAGTAAAAGAGTGCAGTTAAAGTCATGCTGTAGCTTGTCTGCTTTGCAGCAGTGGAATAACTACCATCAGAGGAACATGGAAAGCCATCTATGGATCATTCAGCAATGCCTCTATCTTATATTCACCATTTATTAAGGTTTATTTCAATTGCTTTTAAGATATTTTTTAGACCAGCTTAGGGTTCACAGCAAAATTGAGAGGAAGGTATTGAGCTTTCTCATTACCCCTCCCCATACAAATGCATACCCTCCTTCATTACCAACATCCTTCACCAGAGTGGTACATTTGTTAGAATTGATGAATCTACCTTGACACAACATAATCACCCAAAGTCCATATTTTACTTTAAGGTTCATATATGATTTTGTATATTCTATATATTTGGAAAGATATATAATGACATATGTACATCATTATGATATCATACAGACTATTTTCACTGCCCTAAAAATTCTCTGTGTTCTGCCTATTCATCCCTCTCCCTGCCCCTTACATCAACACATGGAAACACTGTTTTTTTTACTGTCTTGATAATTTTATATTTTCCAGAATGTCATGTAGACATATATGTTGGAATCATAGAGTATTTAGCTTTTTGAGATCGGCTTCTGTGTCTCTTTACAACAATTGTCTTTGATAAAACCGTCAGTAAACCAATATTCGCAAGTCAAATAATTTTATCAAACTATTTTTAGATTGGGTTCCTTCATGTATTTACAGATCTTCCATATTTTTTCAAGGCTTGATGGCTCATCTGTTTCTACTGCTGAATAATATTCTATCGTTTGGATATACCGTCCTTTATGGACACTGTGAATATCCATTTGCTGTATATTTTACAGGTGAATGGATAATATCCATTAAAAAATATGTGTTGCTTCTAAGTTTTTGCAGTTATGAATATAGCTTCTATCAACATCCATATGCAGGTGTTAGTGTTGTTATAAGTTTTCAAACCTTTGGGTAAATGGCAAGAAGTATGATTGCTAGATTGTATAGTAAGGATATGTTTAGTTTTCTAAGATACCGCCATGTTGTCTTCCAAACTCTGTACCATTTTACATTTCTACCAGCAGTTAATGAGAATTCCTCTTGCTCTACAACCTTGTCATCATTTGTTGTTGTCAGTGTTCAAGATTTAGGTCATTCTAATAGGTGTGCAGTGATATCTTATTGTTTTAATGTCCATTTCCCTGATGACATATGGTGTGGAGCATCTTTTCATATGCTTATTTTCCACCTTTATACCTTCTTTGGTGAAGGTGTCAGTTCATATCTTTAAACAATGTTTTAATCAGGTTGTTTGTTTTCTTATTGTTGAGTTTAAAGCATTCTTTGCATATTTTGGATCACAGTCTTTTATCATATGTATCTTCTGCAAAGATTTTCTCCCAGCCTATGGCTTGTCTTCTCATTCTCTTGACACAGCCTTTCATGGAACAGTTCTTTTTCAATGAAGTCTAGCTTATCAATTATTTCTTTCATGGATCATGCCCTTAGTGTTGTATCTAAAAAGTCATCACCATACCCAAGGTCATCCAGATTTTCTCCTTTGTTATATTCTAGGAGTTTTATAATTTTACATTTATATATATGATCCATTTTGAGTTAATTTTTGTGAGTGATTGTGGAGGCTCATAGAGCCTGGCTGGTTAAGATTTAAGAAAGAAATGTTTGCAGCCTGGGAAATAGTTGTTTGAGAAGCAGCAAAGCAGACCAGGAAAACCAGGTCTCCTTTGAAATACCATGGCTGAAAGCAGCCAGACCTTGCCTGTGGATCAACATGTTTTCCTACTCTGTAAATGTGTAATCTAAAGGAATAAAGCAACCCCCTTCCTATGGACATATACACTGCCCCCATGAAGTTCCACTTGCCTACCTGCATGTCACTAGCCTGGTTGTACTGTTCCCCTGATAATTTATAAGTATGCTTTGTTCCTACTTTTGAAACTACACATTCCTTTCCTCTGCACTCCTTAAAATGTACTGATAAGATTCTCAATAAAAACTGGAGAAGAGCTTTGCTCAGGGGCATCGCCACTAGAGTGCTTGGCCCCCTTTGCCCTCTCCTTTCTCTGATTCAGGAGTCTAATCTGTGATCCACCACCCCAGGGTTTGCTGGTCAGACCCAGCAAATAAAGTAAGGTCTTGTCTAGATTCCCTTTATTTATTTATTTATTTTTTTACATGTGGATGTACACTTGTTCCAGCACATTTGTTGAAAAGACTATTTTTACTCTATTGTATTATCTTTGTTCCTTTGTTGAAGAAGTTTGATTATATTTATGGGAGTTTATTTCTGGGCTTCCCATTTAGTTCCACAGATCTATTTATCTATTATTTTTCTAATACCATGCTGTCTCAGTAACTATAGCTTTACAGTAAGTCTTGAAGTCAGCTAATGTCACCCCTCCAACTTTGTTCTTCTTCTTCAATATTGAGTTGGCTACTCTAGGTCTGTTGCCTCTCCATAGATATTTGAATCATTTTGTGAATATCCACAAAATAACTAGCTGGAATTTTGATTGGGATTGCATTGACTATATAGATTAAGTTGGGAAAAAACTGACATCTTAACACTACTGAGTCTTCCTATGCATAAATACAGAATATCAATCAATTTATTTCTTCTTTGATTTTATTCATCAGAATCTTTATAATTTTCCTCATATAGATGTGTGAATATTTTGTTAGACTTATACCTATTATTTTGTTTTGGGGGACCGTAATGCAATTGGTGTTGTGTTTTTAATTTCAAATTCTATATGTCCATTGCTGTCCTACACAAAAGTGATTAATTTTATATATTAACACTGTATCCTGAAACATTACTATAGTTGCTTATTAGTTCCAGGAAATTTTTTTTGTTGTTGCTTCTTTCAGATTTTCTACAAAGATAATCATATCATCATGAACATGACGTATTTATTTCTTCCCTCCCAATCTGTACACTTTTATTTCATTTTCTAGTTCCATTTCACTATTTAGAACTTCCAGTGTGATGTTCAAAAGGGGTAGTGAGAAGGGTCATACTTGTCTTATACTTCATCTTAGTGGGAAAGCTTTAAGTTTCTCACTATTATTATGTTAGTTACAGATTTTTTATGGATATTATTTATCAAATTAAGGAAGTCCCTGCCCCTGTTCCTAGTTCACTGAGTTTTTATCATGAATGGCTGTTAGATTTTGTCAAAGACTTTGTCTCCATCTACTGGTATAATCCTGTGATTTTTCTTTTTTAGTCTGTTGATGTGATGGATTACATTAATTGATTTCTAAATGTTGAAAATCAATAAGCCTTCCAATCCTAGGATAAATCCCACTTGATCATTGAGTGTAAATTTTTTATACATTATTTTATTTGAATTTATTGTATTTTGTTGAGGACTTTTACATCTATGTTCATGAATGATACTGGTCTTTAGTTTTCTTTTCTTGTAGTATTTTATCTAATTTTGGTATGGGGTAATGCTGGCCTCATAGAATGGGTTAAGAAGTATTTCTGCCTGGGTCTTTTGAAAAAAAGATGTAAAGAATTGTTATGATTTCTTTCTTAAATAGTTGGTAGAATTCACCATTGAGCCCATCTGGGCTTGGTGCTTTCTATTTGGGAAGGTCATTAAATAAATCTGAATAGACAATTAAGATTGTCTATTATTTCTTCTGTGAGTTTTGGCAAATATGTCTTTCAAGAAAATGGTCCATTTCGTCTAGATTATCAGATGTGTGTACATTAAGTTGCTCATAATATTCCTTTATTATCGTTTCAATGTCTATAGGATCTGTAGTAATGTCTCTTTTTCTTTTCTGATATTAATAATTTGTGTCTTTTCTCTTTTGTTTCTTAATTAACTTGACCAAAGGCTTATAGATTTTATTGATCTTTTCAAAGGACCAGTTTTTTATTTCATTATCTATTCATTTCCTATTTTCAATTTCATTGATTTCTACTTATTCTTGTTATATCTTTTCTTCTGCCTACTTTGGATTTAGTTTGCCCTTCTTTTTTTAGTTTCCTAAGGTGGAAACTTAGATGACTGACTTTAGATCTTTTTCTTTTGTAATATATGCATTCAATGCTATAAATGTCCTTCTAAGTGCTCCTTTTGCTCCATCCCACAAATTTTGATAAGTTGTGTTTTTATTTAAAGTAACTTTTAATTTATCTTGAGGTTTATTCTTGGACTCGTGTGTTATTTAGTAGTATGTTTCTTAATTTATACATTTTTGGGGATTTTCCATTATCTTTCTGCTATTGATTTCTAGTTTAATTCCACTGTGATATGAGAAAATACATGGTATGATCTCTATTCTTTCAGGTTTGTTAAGATGTGTTTTATGGCCCAGAATGTGTTCTATCTTGGTGAATATTTAATATGAGCTTGAAAAGAATGTAAATTCTGCTGTCCTTGGGTAACCTAGTCTATAGATTTCAATTACATTATTTCATTGATTGTGCGTTGACTTCAGCCATGTTCTTACTACAAGTCTGCTGCTGAGTTTGTCCTTTTCCAACAGAGGGTTGTTGAAGTCTCCAGCTAGGATAATGAATTCATCTATTTCTCTTTGCAATTTAATTATTTTTGCCTTATGTAGTATGACACTCTATTTTTAGGTAAATATACATTAATATTTTTATGTCTTCTTATATAGAATTGACCCCTTTATCATTATGTATTACCCTTCTTTACCCCTGATAACTTTATGTACTTTGAGGTCTGCCCTTTATGAAATTAACGTAGCTATTCCTGCTTTCTTTTGATTAGTGTTAGCATGCTATTTTTTCCTCCATCTGTTTATTTTTAACCTATGTCAGTATATTTAAAGTAGGTTTCTTGTAGAGGACATATAATTGACTTTTATTGTTTGATCAACTCTGACAATCTTTTTTAATTGGTGCATTTTATATTGTTGACATTCAAAGTAATGATTGATCTAATTGGATTCATAGCTACCATATTAATTGCTATTTTCTATTTGTTGCTCTTATTCTTTGTTCCGTTTTTTTGTCTGCTCTTTTTCTTCTATTTTGAGTTTTAATTGTACATTTTATATGCTCCCATTTTCTCTCCATTTTTGACATTTCAGTTATACTTCTTTTTTCACTTTTTGTTGGTGGTTGCCCTAGAGTTTGTAGTAAACACTTACAATTAATCCAAGTTCACTTTCAGATAACACTATGCCACTTCATAGGTAGTGTGAGTATCTTATAATAACAAAATAATCTTAGTTACTTCCTCTTGTCATGTATGTTATATATTATACATGTTGTATATTATATATTACATATATATGTATATACATATACCTATATATATATCCGTGCATAATCAAATACATTGTTGTTATTATTATTTTAAACAAACCATTATCTGGTAAGACAATTAAAAATAGGAAAAACTTTAAAAGTTTTAATTTTACCTTCACTTATTTTTTCTTGAATGTTGTTCCTTTTTTTATGTAGATCCAACACTTTGATCTATATATTTTTTCTCTCTAAAGAATTTAACATTTCTTGAGAGGCAGGTCTACTGGCAACAAATTTCCTCAATTTTTGTCTTAGAAAGTCTTTATTCCTTCCTCACTTTGAATGATAATTTCACAGGGTACAGAATTCTGTATTGGTGGGATTTTTACTCTCACGCTTTAAGTTTTACTCTCCATTCTCTTTTTACATGCATGATTTCCAAAGAAAATCTGGATATAATTCGTATCTTTGTTTTATTTTTTTTGTCTTTGATTTTCTATAATTTGAAGATTATATGCCTAAGTAAATGTGGAGGGGAATGCATTTATCTTGCTTGGTGGTTCCTAACCTTTCCTAATCTGTTGTTTGGTATCAGACATAATTTGAGGAAATTCTCAGTCATTATGGTTTCAAATTTATCTTCTGTTTCTTTCCTTCTGTCTTCTCTTTCTGATATTCCCATTATGCATATATTATACCTTTTGTAGTTGTCGCAAAGTTCTTTGATATTCTGTTTTGTTTTTGTTTTGTTTTGTTTTGTCTTTATTTCCTTTGTTTTTTAGTTTTGGAGGTTTCTATTAATATATCTTTAAGCTCCAAGATTCTTTTTTTAGCTGTGTCCAGTATGATAATAAAACCATCAAAAGCATTATTTATTTCTGTTACAGTGTTTTTAATCTCTAGCATTTCTTATTGGTTTCTTATCAGGATTGTCTTCCCTCTGCTTACATTGTCCATCTGTTTTTGTGTGCTGTTTATTTTATCCATTAGAGCCCTTAGCATATTAATCATAGTTGCTTTAAATTCTTGGTCTGAGAATTCCAACATCCTGGCCATGTCTGGTACTGAAGCTCTCTCTGTGTCTCTTCAAACTGTGTGTTTATTTTGTTTTGTTTTGTTTTGTTTTTTGTCTTCTAGTATGCCTTGTTTTTGTTTTGTTTTGTTTTGTTTTGTTTTGTTTATTGATAGCTGGATATGATGTACTGGATAAAAGGAACTGCTGCAAATAGGTCATTATTAATGTGGTAGTGAGATGTAGGGAGGGAAGTGTTCTACAGTCCTTTGATTGGGTATTGGTCTTTTAGTAAGCCTGTACCTCTAGACTGTGAACATCACAACAGTTTTTCAGTTTTTTTCTCCTCCCTTATGTGGAACACAGTGGCACACAGTGGGGACAAGCTGGAGTTGGGTAGTTCCCTTCTTCCAGGTCAATTGGTCTCTGATAATACCCCACCAGGTGGGGCTCTCGATAATTTAATTTCCCCTGAAAGCAAGACTTGTTAGGAAGAACAGAATTCTGTGTGTATATTAAAATGGTTCACCCCCCCCCCCCAGTCTTGCCAGAAACCCAAGGGGGTTTTTCTCAGTTAATTACTGTGGGAACCTGATGGAGCTCCTTGAGATAAATTAAACAATATTGTGCAGGGTACCCCTAAGAATAGGTCCAGTTGGAGTTTTTAACTCTCAGCGTTGTCCATACTGAGCCTACAGCATTTCAGGTTTTCATACTCTGGCAATGGCTCCAGTGGCAGTTTCCACTCCTGAGTTTCTGCTCTAGTAGGCAGCAACTCCCTGTATTTGCCTGTCTGTCTCTCCCTTGGGTTGGGATTGGGGACAGTTTTCCCTGTGTCCTTCTTCTCTCTTATGGATTCAAGGCATATTGTTCCTTTTTCAGTCTGTTTAGCTTTTATACTTTCTTTTTTTTTAATTTTTTTTCAACGTTTTTTATTTATTTTTGGGACAGAGAGAGACAGAGCATGAACGGGGGAGGGGCAGAGAGAGAGGGAGTCACAGAATCGGAAACAGGCTCCAGGCTCCGAGCCATCAGCCCAGAGCCTGATGCGGGGCTCGAACTCACGGACCGTGAGATCGTGACCTGGCTGAAGTCGGATGCTTAGCTGACTGCGCCACCCAGGCGCCCCTGTTTAGCTTTTATACTTTCTATTAGCTCTGAGTGGCAATTACATACAGAACCAGGAATTGTGTGTTTTATTTCAATTTTTAAACAAATGTTTTGCAGCAATTATTAAGTGCCAGGAAATGTGTTAGCTCCTCAGGGTGAAATTATCAAGATATGCTGTATGCTCTGGAGATTTCAGTCTAGTAGAAGAGAATGGAATATTTTAATTTTTTTTCTGCATGTTTTCACTTTGGTTTATAGGGAATAAAGAGAAGACTCCCAGCAGCAAGGGGGAAATGGTTTATACATGGATTGCTTAGTTACATCTATGTGGGTCACTATATGTGGAGATGATTGATATGATAAGAGAAGAAACAAGGAAGCTAAGTGGGGAGGGGTAGGAAAACCAAGGAAGAACTGTCAGGGTCTCTCCTTGGCTTCCAGCTAATTTATTAAACTTCCTTGAAAGTTGAGATGTGAGGAAACTACTGGGCAATATATGCTTGAGTATAAATATGAAGTGGAAAAGTTACACTTCTATCACATAACATCTTATTTTCAAGTTCTTTAAAAGAACTTCCAATTTTGTTGTATTGAGAATAAAGGCCACAGAATTAGGAATATTCATAAATGCCAGTCTTGCTAGACTGTGTCATTCTACAGAGGACTATAGCATTGCCTCTAGTTTCAGCCTAGATCACTCTTATGATGACCTTGTAGACAAGCCTGAATTTGTTTCACTGTGTGCTAGACTGATTTTATATTCAAAGCAGTTTATGTATTCTGCCCATATTTTCTCTGTCACACACAATCTTTCCTTTAATAGTAGCCTTCTGCTTTCTTGTTGAGGACCTGCTGAGATGCTCTTATGCATAAAAAAACAGATGCCCCAAGTTTTCCTCTCAAAACCATTTGCACAAAATTTAGCAAAGTAGATAAACTTTTTTAAAGTAAATTCAAGATGCTCATGGATAAGCAGAATACCCAAATAGAGCAAGAAAGACTTGTTTCAAGCTGTTAAAACAATATGTTAAAATACTTTTTCCTGAGATTGATGAGCTGTATAAATCATCTATTTCTACAAATAATTAAAACCATAAAATTTGTATAATGCTATCTCTATATATCTTAATTCAATGCAAGCCTAGTACCCATACCGATGAGTAGGCAAAGTCCAATTGCATACCTGAGAATCTGAGTCTGGAATGAGTAATTGAGCAATCTCCTCAGTGTACCTACCTCACTAGCACATCACAGGAATTATCTTATTAAATGAACTCATTCTACCTTGTCATTGACTTAGAAAAGATTAGTTTCATTAAAAACAAAAAGAAAGCACAGTAAGGCCTAATTACTATTGCTGCAAAATAAGTCCCCTCAAAACTTATTTTATTATGCTGATTGATTCTGTGTATCAGGGAATCAGACAGGACTTAGTAAGGATGACTTTTCTCTGCTACATGATGTCTGGGACCTCATTTGGGATGATAGTAACTGGGGGTAACTAGATAATGGGGGCTGATTCCTTTGCAGACATCTTTACTCTTATATCTTGGGATAGTTACTGGCCATTGGCTGCAGTACATAAATATGGCTTATACCTGAGACCTAGCTTCATTACATCTAAGCTCAGGGTAGTCAAACATCTTACCTAGCAGCTCTAGTATTCAAAGGCAAGTGTCCAAAGGATACCAGGAAGAAGCCACACGGCCTTTATTTTATTATGCTCTGAGGTCAAATGGCATCTCTTCATTGTACTCTACTGCCTGGAGCAATCACAACCTGGCCTGGATTTAAGGGAAGAAGATATAAACTCTGCCATTTGATGAAAGGGATGTGAAAGAATTTGTGGACATATTTTGGAGCTACCATAGTGAGTAAGCACTCCCTAACTGAGGGACCAGGAAATTGTATCTTATGGTTTCTGAAGGCAGTCTTTGCACAGGTGGGTACATGTACTTGGGGGGGGGGGGGGAAGGTAGCATTCTGTTCCATAAGATTATAAGTTAGGACACAGTGTAGAGAAAATGGCATTTCTGAATATTCCCAATTCCTTATCCATTCTGTCCCTCCACTTAAGACTACAAAATTAGAAATGGTTGTGAAAAGCTTGAAAATAAGATGTGAAATGATGTAAGTGTACCTTTTTGACTTCACATTTATACCCAAGCATATCTTATCATATCCAGTAGTTTCCTCATATTTCGACTCTCTATGAGGATTTCCATCTTTTCTCTATTTAAGAATTTTAATGCTGGTGTTCCAGAGACGTGGAAGTTTACCCAGAACAAAAAGCATCATCCAATAGCCCCACCTTGATAGTAAGCTTTCAAAACAATCAAAATTACCATTGTGTCTTTGAAAATGCATATATGTGTGTATATATACTTATACACACATATATGTATATATATGTATATATTATGTATATGCAAAGATATATGAAAACAAATAGCATTAGTAAATATGTAAACAAAGAGTAAGTATAAGTGTAAATAATATTTGACAAAATTTAGACTAGAGAATTTTAGAGAAGGATGGGTAGTTACTTCATTTGAATTTGATTTATGCTTGTGTGTATATAAATAAATATATTTGTGTGTATAAACATGCATTGTATATATGCATATAGAGAGAAAGAGACACACACACGTGTGTGTATATATATATGTATATGTATATACATATATGTGTGTGTATATATATATATATATATATATGGCATGGTTATAAATGTGTATGTATGTGTGCTTGGGTATACACACACAGAATAACAAATATGACTATGCAAAATAAAATTTTGACCATACTTCATTTTATACTGATTCAGAAGTTATTTTATTATTGGTAAGCACCTTATATATTAATTTGTGCATGTTTGCTTATTCATTTTAGTAAAATTCCTAACATTATTTCTTTAAATATGTAATATGGGACTAAATGTAATGATTATCTATTTCAATGCATAGTCACACCTAAATACTCTTTTTTGCTGCTCAACCATGAATAGCTTTTCCAGAGAATTAAAACCATTGGCCATTTTACTGTTAATACCTACTGATTTTGTGTTTGGAACACTTGGCTATACTGTACTTTCATTAAATAATGTAGTAATTACCAGTTTTGTAAGATGTTCTCTATTCATTTACATATATTTTACATGTTGCATATTAGGTACGAAATAATTAGGTACCGAAGGAAAGGAGTAAAAATGTGGGAAAGCAATCTGCTATTGCTTCCAACATATGCAACCAGTGAAGCAGATGGAATTGTGTTCTTGGGCTGTTTAAGGACTTTTAGACTGCTTCGTATCAGCAGCATCTGGAGACCAATTACTGAACACTCTCCACAGGGGTCTTGCCTCAGGGTTTTTAAATGGATGAATAATATGTAAACTCCATGACTTCCCACTGAGAGAGACTGAAGCAACATCAGAAAGAAATAGTCTATTTGAGTTGAACTAAAAATGAAATAATTTGAGATTTGAACTGAAGTCTTTTGTGTTTACATATGTAGTTGGTTGTAAGGTTGCAGTGCAGGGGCATAATGAATGGGGGAGGGGGGTGGACACTGTAAGCTCCTGCCTTTTCCTTGTCTAGAAGAAGAATGTGAATGGGGAACTAACCTCTCAATTCATACCTGAAAATGGTTTATATAAAAATTTGTAATGTTATATTAATGGAAGAGGCTTGCGGCACTTTAAAGGCCTAAAGTATCTTAGAGTACCTTATAGATGGCCCATTTCAAACTCATTACACATCAGGTCCTAGAGGCCTGAAGAGCTTAATGAATTGCCCAGGCACAACCATGAACAGAGGTGGCGCTGGATTCAGGTGTTTCCTTCTCCTCCACCTCACTGCTGACATCACACACATTTGTATAATAATTACAAAAATAACAGCAACACTGTGTACCTGGGAAATTGCCCCTTCTAGATTAAGAGATATTCAAATACATTGTCTCACTGAACTTTAACAACAATGCATTGTGGTATAGCATTATTGTTGTTTACTGGTAGGAAAACTAAAATTTAGAGAAGCAGACCTAAGAATCTATACCAGACCTGGGAAGTTCAATGTCTTTGGTGAAACATTTGAAATATATCTTGTGCATATTTTCTTTTTCTTTTTTAATTTTTTTTTAACGTTTATTTTTTTTTGAGACAGAGAGAGAGCATGAACGGGGGAGTCAGAGAGAGAGGGAGACACAGAATCTGAAACAGGCTCCAGGCTCTGAGCTGTCAGCACAGAGCCCCACGCAGGGCTTGAACTCACAAACCGCGAGATCATGACCTGAGCCGAAGTCGGACCCTTAACCGACTGAGCCACCCAGGCGCCCCGACTTGTGCATATTTTCTAAGCGGACATACATGTTATACGACAGTTAGTAAGATGTCTGAAATGTGCCTTCTAAAAACTTCAATAGCTCGCTCATTCATTGATTCATTCATAAGTATTTACAAAGCACATATTTATCCCATATACAAGTCGCAAAGACAGGAGCTGGAGATACAGCAATGAGCAAGCTATGGGTTGTCCTTAACCCCATGTGGCTTGAAACCTTGTGTTGTCAAAAAACAAACAAACAAACAAACAACAACAACAAAAAAAACCCCAAAACCTCCTTGTGCAGTTTTAACTAAGCTGCTGTTACTGCATTTTACGTATGAGATAACAGAAAAGAAAAAATGTTAACCTTAGCATGGACAAATTCAGATCCCTGAATTCCTAGAGTAGTTTAATGCTCTTATCCTAATAATCAAATTATTATTATTCAATAAGAAATATCATTTAATCATAATTAGTTAAATCATTAAATCCTGGTAGCCTTCAATTTAGACTATGCAAATGAAATTTATAAATTGACCATGGTCTGCCCTTCCATTTATTCTGTGCTACTTTTTAGTGATTTATTTAATGAGTAAAAAAATCAAGAAAGAGGGGATGTAAATGCTGATGTAGACAATAAAAATCATTGTTTATTGATGACTAGTTTTAGTTACTAAAATTTTTTTAATGTTTATTTATTTTTGAGAGAGACAGAGCACAAGTGGGGGAGGGGGAGAGAGAGAGAAGGAGACACAGAATCCCAAGGAGGCTCCAGGCTCTGAGCCATCAGCACAGAGCCCAACACGGGGCTGAAACCCAACTACGAGATCACGGCCTGAGCCGAAGTTGGACACTCAACCAACTGAGCCACACAGGCACCCCCCTAAAAATATCATTTAGAGTAAGACACTAAAGCCCAGGACTAAAATGGATGGTCCTAGTATCACCTATCCAAGTTCTATCTTACTTAATACACAACTGTCAAAAATTAGATACATTTATTTTATAAAGTAACATTTTAAAGCAAGTTGAAAATTTTGAGATCATTTTCAATCCGAAAAAACAGAACTGAGTCTTCTAAATAAGATCCTGGAACAAATTTGATCTCATGTCCAAACATCGAAATCCTCACTTATACTTGGGACAAACAGATTCATCTCAATTTCCCTTAGGAGTCTCTGTGCAGTGAGAACAGATACACTGACCTCAAGAAGTGGCAGAGGAGAAGTCTATTGTTACTTGCCAAGAGCGCATCTGATGTTAACTTCTTTATTATGGAAATTCTTTTAAATGTGCAAAAGTAGAGAGATTCCCCACACATCCATCATTCAGCTTCAACAACTATCAGTTCACCATCTCATGTATATTCTTATCTACTTCTTCCCCCATATTATTTTTAAAAAGATCCTAGACAGCATATAATTTTCTCCATAAATATTTCAGTGTGTATCACTAAAGAAAAAGACTCTTAAAAACTCATCACACTCAAAACATTTTAACAGTAATTCCCGAGGGAGAGTTTTAGGAAGATAAATTAGCGTCTTACAAAAATACTAAAATAAAACACTAATTTTAACCATAGCGAGCATTTCCAATGCAAAAAGTAAAGTTGTACAACTCTCTTTTAGGGATTAGTTCTCAAAAACTGGGAATCGCAACTGACAACCTTCTCAAAGTAGAAAGACCAACAGTTTCTATGTGAAAACACACACGCACACAGCAGTTTGTCATGAAAGGTCTACTTTCTGCCTATCATTATTTGGCACGGAGATGATTACTTTCCTGCTGTTACCTGTAGAGTGAATCCAACACTCCTATGTGTAGATATGGCAAACTTGCCAATAGGTTAGTATATTCCTCTTATTAATAATTTGAGTAACAAAGGTTTCTGAGACTAGAAGTAGAAATTCTGGAGGCAGCCCAGAAGTAAGCACCACTGGCTGCTCTCATGAAGAGGACATTTTATAAGAAAGCTTTAGGCTTCTGAGCAGTTGGTCCAAAGAAGATATTTGCAAATTAGGAGATAACAAGCTGGAACTGGGAATTTGGTCTTGCCTTATAAACACTGATTTTATTTTTCTTTTGATAGCCCCTCTTTTAAAGACTTAACAAAAATCCCATTCTTGCTCCAACTGTCTTAAAATCATTAAGAGAGGTGCTATGTCAATATTTGCACTCTTATTGATAAAGGGGTCACAGAGGCAATATGGTGATGGTGTCCCTCCAAAAGAATCGGGTGATTGGAAGATGAGCATATGCTAGAGCAAGTGTTTCAGTATTAGAGAATTCTTACCCAAATCTGAGGAGGCAAGATTTATTTTATTATTGATTTATTTTATTATATTTTAATTTTTAGTTCACTTTACTAACATTAGTTGAGTGCTTGTAGTATGCCAGGCACTGTGCTAGGCTCTAGGGATATAACAATGGGAAAGCATAGATAAAATCTATTCAATCATGAAGTTAGTATTTTAGCTATTTCCTTACACAATGTATTTAATAATAGTGGTTATGTTAATAACCATTATTTTCCTTGATGAGCCAGATTTTTTTTATCAAATGAATTTTACATGAAATCCTGATATATAAAATTCATTGATGTAATACTGACATTTATAAATACTGTGTCTAAGTGAACATTTCTATTATCAATTTGTAAAGGCAGTCAATAATATCAATGAGATTTTTGGAGGGAAAAAATGAAATCAGAACTGATGGATTCTGAGGCTGTTATGAGCCTCAAAAATAATTTATTTTGTATTTTATTTTGGCTGCAGCTACTCAGAGAAAGATCTGAGTCATAATACACACAATAGTCTTAAATGTCACTTCTATGTAAAAAAAAAAAATGCTGGCAATCTGAAGGAATTTTTTAACTAATTTCTCAACACACTTGAAAGGGCATTAATTAGGAGGAAATTTTCATTCCAAAATTTAAAAATTATAATCAATGCTCATGGTATAGTGTAATAATTCAGAGTTGAGTCTTTATTCCTGATCTGCATCTTATTAGCTGTGCTCAATTGGTCTGTGATTGATGTCCCTGTCTCTCAAATGGAGAAAATAAGGAGGGCCTGGGGCTCAGTAGTAGCATCTTCATGATGCTCAAGAATCAGTTTACTCTTGATTTTGGCTCAGGTCATGATCTCCAGTTCATGGGATCAAGCACCATGTCAGGCTCCACACTACCAGTACGAAGCCTGCTTGGGATTCATCCTGTCCCTCTCTCTCTGCCCCTCCCCTCCCCATGTGAGCTCTCTCTCTCTTTCTCAATATAAATACATAAGCTTAAAGAAATTAAAATAGAGGTAATAATACCATTTATTGAAATGATTACATGAAATAATATATGAAATACTTATATACCACCTGGATCATACAAAGTATTCCATTTAAGATATTTGGGCTCTGATCATATTTCATAAAACAAAAAATCATGATGGAGAGGAAGCAGTGCTATCCCAGTGACTATATTCCTGTTCAGTTCAATCACCTAATCTTATTGTTTGACAACTGTGCAAAGTAGTAGCGATAATGAACGAAGACACTAAGTTCCATGTTTGAAGCAGTAATTCAACTTAAAAAGAGGGGGAAGAGAGAGAGACTCCAGGCAAAGGAAAGACCTGTGTGAGGGTACTGCTTGAGTCAAGAGATTTCCCAGAAGAACACAGCACAGTTTTCAGTGTAATTGCAATACAAAATCAGGGCAATTACAAGGTATGAAAGAAAACATGATACTGTAGAGGCAAGCAGGGTCAGATCACTCAGGCTTTATAAACCATGTTAAGGATTTGAAATTTTTATGTTATGGGGCATTGGAAATCACTGAGACTTCATAGACAGATGATCTGGCAATGGCATGACGGTTTGTTTTTAAGGGCAAAAAAAAGGCGGGGAGTGGGGGAGAAGCCAGATAGTCAATTAGGATGTGACAGTATTAAGGAAAGAAATAAAAATATCTTGGACTAGATAGTACAAGTGGGGCAGGAGTAAATAGTTTTAGTAATGTTTTGGAGATAGAATGAATGGGACTTGGTAATTGGTCAGGACAAATGGTAGACAAGAAATCAGACTCTTGGGTTTTCAACTAAGATATTGAGCAAATAATTATACCATTTTTTGAGATTATGGATTGTTATTGAAACTAGTTGGAAGAGAATTTTCTCCTTTGTGTGTGTGTGTGTGTGTGTGTGTATGTATATCATACATGGTATCCATGAAAGAATGAAAGAAAAACCTCAGTTTTGAGTAGTTCAGTAGCACGGTGTTTAGTTCAGAGAATTGGACTGGGTATGAAAATTTAAGATTGGTTAACATAAGGTTGTTGTTAAAGTCTTAAGAATGGATGTGATCATATAGAAAGCATATGTAGAGCAAAGAGATGACCTATACAGGGCTCTGAGACAAACCAACATTTAAGAGGTGTTATAATGAAAAAGAAAGGAAATAAAATTGGAAAGGAATGGCAATAGAGATAAGAGAACAATTAAGAACCTGAGAATTCACAGAAGCCAAGAGTAAACTGTTTTCAGAAGAATGGTCAGCAAATGGTAAACTGCTTCCATAACTAAATCCATGGACCCTGAAATGTGTCTGTTGGATCTAATGACCTGGATGCAGTGTCAATGAGGTGGTGAGAACAGAAGCCATATTGTGATGGGTTGAATTCTAAATAGAAAGTGATGAAAAGAAGTAAATGGTGCATTTGAGATGTTTTCTGTAAAAAGGGGAAGTGTCAAACAGCTGGAGGAGAGGGTAGGGTCAAGGGCATTTTTAATATTTTACAGATTAGAGAGGCTGAGGGGCCTGAAATATTGGCAAAGACTGAGCAGAAAAGACAATGTTTAAGATACAGAAGAAGGTGAAGAATAAGGAAGGCAGTAAGATTCCCAGAAGAAGCAGAGAAGATGTGCCCCCAGAACATGGGAAATAGACTAGGAGGAATAGTAGGAGGAATCACAGATGCAGATATAATAAAAGCTAGATACAGACATGAGAACCTTTGTTGTGGAGGGATGTTGGAGCTTTTTTTTTTTTCTGAGTAAAAGAGAAGATAAGGTCAGCTGCTGTGAAGGAGGGTACACAGAGGGATATTTGGATAATGGATTCAATGTTAAAAAAGAATGTCCTACATTTGAACTTGTAGCCATGGGGAATAAAAGATTGCTGAAGAGAGTAGCCTTAAAAACAAGATAATGCAGCACGAGTTAATATGCTATTTGTCTCCAGTGTTTTAAAATTTGGTATATTTGAAACTGGGCATTGTTTTCATTATTACTTAATTTTTTTCTTTAAATTAGTTAAGAAAACTTTTTTTTTGAGTGATATCAAATGTTTTCAGAATCCCTGACAAAGCCATGTTTCACAACCATGTGAAAAACTTGTTTCATGGAGATGTATAGGCATTTGCTCTAAAATTCTGCCTTTATAAAACTAGTATAATTTTTACACTTATCTTGCCTCTCCATCTTCAGATGATCCATTATTTTTCAATATATTTTTTCAAAATATATAATTTGTCAAACTATATTTCAATATATATTTTCATATATTTTTCATATTGTCAAGTATCATGCATTTTTGTTTTGAAATATTTTAAACATGATTTTCTAAAAAAACTGTTTTCAGCTGTTAGGCAGTTATCTAACTTCCCACTATGCTTTTAATTTCAGATTTACTGATAAGAGGTAATAAATATCAGAACACTTTCTGTGTAATATTTAAGAGAATATCAAGTCTATTATTTGGAAAATATCAAATATACTCATAGGTAAAGATTATTTGATTCTCTTTCTTTGGTTAGAGCTTGGTAGAGTCCAAAGATATCAAGATTTCCTAAAGGCCATTAGGTGTCAAAACTTGGATATATTATCAAGAAATATTTTTTGTTGCCTACTAACTCAAAGGAAAACAATAATCTGAGAGTTTCTATGGGTTCCTGTCACTAACAAGGCACATCTTAAAAACTTTAGAAAGACACTATTTTGGAAGCTTAGCTAAGGAAGACTACTGAAATATATTAGTTTCTGTGTCAGGGTAAGGTTGTATCTACAAAAAGAAAAAGTACTTTTACTTAGAAGGACAATTACAGTGTACAACCGAGTTTTTCTCTGCAAAGTTTACAGATTCTTTTCCTTAACTGGTAACTCTGGATGACCAATATTTCCAGCATTTCCTTGATCCTAACCTTAAGTGAGAAAAATGTGATACATGTGATATATGGCTAGAGATTATTCACAACCTTAACTGACCTTAAAGAAAACTTTCTGAAATAGACCCATGACCCCTTTTCAAAGGGGGCTTATCAGCAAGTTTAACCGAATAGACACTGGGTTCTGTGATGCATTTTGATAAGTAATATCCCTTGTATAGAAAGCTTCATAGAAGTTTTGCC
Source organism: Herpailurus yagouaroundi (assembly GCF_014898765.1). NCBI lineage: Eukaryota > Metazoa > Chordata > Mammalia > Carnivora > Felidae > Herpailurus > Herpailurus yagouaroundi. The sequence continues at coordinate 17,979,038 of NW_024412376.1, read as the reverse complement.
AGGAATACAATTTTAGATTAATTTCAGACTGTGTAAGTCTTGTAATAGCTTTAATTGAGTCGTCAATTAAAATTCAGTGTCTCAGAGCAAAGCCTTGTTGTCACACATACTTCCCCAACCAACTTCAATCCTCTTGATAAATACTTTCTCTTTAAGGTTCAATTTATCATTTGTATCACTGCAAAATTTCTCTCTTCTTCCAAAATTCTTCCCAGTTAGAATTTAGATCTCTCTGTATTTTTAAAATTACTTATCCTTTATATATTACTAGCATAGCTCTTTAAGAAGGAAATTGTTTAAATTATTTTAATCCCACAGAACCAAGCACTATACTATGTATAGAGCAACGTAATAATATTTGTATTAAAAAGGGGGGGATAATGACAATATAACTTTTGGCCACCTTATTTTTCTCTGGCATAATACAAAGCCATTGAAATATAATGCCATTTAAAGTTATATAACATATATAAATTATGTACTATATATATCATTATATAAATATATATTATATATATCATTATATAAATATCATGAGATATTTTCAGTCTTGCTATATGGGAGTTAAAATTGAGATTTAAAGAAACAGAATGTCCAATATTAGGATTAATAGCGTCAGGACAGGGGTGCCTGTGTGGCTCAGTTGGTTAGGAAGCAGACTCTTGATTTTGGCGGAGGTCATGATCTCACAATCGTGAGTTCGAGCCCCCGCATTGGGCTTTGCACTCACAGCGCAGAGCCTGCTTCAGATCGTCTGTCTCTCTACCTCTCCCCCACTCACACACTCTCTCTCTCTCTCTCTTTCTCTCTCAAAAAATAAAGAAACATTAAAATTTTTTTAAAATAGGGTGAGGACAATGTGGGTTTGTTTTCCATACTCTAAATGTCACTTTTCTTTTTGACAACATGATATTGAGATAATTAACGACCTCTTTACTGGGCACACTTTCCTTACATGCTTGTCCAACACCACACGTGGAAAGACCCAGTAGCTAGACAGCTGGAGAGCAACTACCATGTGAAGACAGAAACTTCATATGACTCTTAAGATATTCAGCAAAAGCAAAGGAGAGCAATCAAAGTTGATGCACAACAGGTTTTTATACAGCAGGTTGAGGATGTTCACATGCAGAGGAGTAAAAGCCAGAGAGACCAAGAAAAGGTTAGAATGTAGGCAAAGATGAGACCGCAAGAAGGCAAATATATGAAGAAGCTGGAAGAAAAAAGACTCAAGAGCTGCAAGGACCATTGGTCAAGGGGCAGGATGGTTACTTGAGAGAAACTTGGTACAGATGGGAAGTGTTACTCCAGAGGTACACTCTTCATCATTGAAGAGAGGAAGCATGAGCAGCATAAAAACTAGTCTTACTTTCAGGTGGTTTACAACCAACCTTCCAGTTCAATAAATGGGATTGTACACCTACATGAGGCCATCAAACTTTCTTGTGGTCTCTCTCTGCTCTATCACATCATTTGGTCCTTGTAACCCATGACCCCTCACCCCTACATCCTCTGATGGACATAGTCTCCTGTGTGGTTTAACTGGAACTCTCTACACTATTTAATTCTACTACCAGACAGAAAGGTGGAGCTTCAGATCCTGAAAGTGGAGGAGGGATGGTGGGAAAATACCTTTAATATTTTATTTGTAAATATTAACGTACAGACTAGTTACTTAAGGATCCCACTAAAGTGAAGATTCTGATTCAGTGGGTCTGGAGTAGGACCTATGAGTCTACATTTCTTTTTCTTTTTTTTTTTTTTAATTTTTTTTTTAACGTTTATTTATTTTTTTGGGACAGAGAGAGACAGAGCATGAACGGGGGAGGGGCAGAGAGAGAGGGAGACACAGAATCAGAAACAGGCTCCAGGCTCTGAGCCATCAGCCCAGAGCCCGACGCGGGGCTCGAACTCACGGACCGCGAGATCGTGACCTGGCTGAAGTCGGACGCTTAACCGACTGCGCCACCCAGGCGCCCCATGAGTCTACATTTCTAATAAACATTCAAGTGATATCATGGTCTGCAAACCATATTTTGAGTGGCAAGACTCTGGCATTTCCAATATAAGGAGAAAAAGCCCTTAAGATTCTGTTTCTAATTCAAAATATTGTGCTAACATGCACTTTCTCTTTAAGTTGGTCTTGTGGAGGGGTGCCTGGGTGGTTCAGTTGGTTAGCCATTTGACTCTTTTAAAAAAATTTGTAAAGTTTATTTATTTTGGAGAGACGGAGAGAGACAGAGCACGAGCTGGGGAGGATCAGAGAGAGAGGGAGACACAGAATTCGAAGCAGGTTCCAGGCTCTGAGCTGTCAACACAGAGCCCAATGCAAGGCTCCAACTCACAAGCTGTGAGATCATGACCTGAGCTGAAGTCGGAAGCTCAACTGACTGAGCCACCCAGGCGCCCCTAAGCATCTGACTCTTGATTTCAGCTCATGTCATGATCTCAGCTCAGTTCATGATCTCGCGGTCATGAGATTGAGCCCCGGGTTGGTCTCTTCACTGAGCGTAGCCTGCTTGGGATTGTCTCTTCCTCTCTCTTGACCTCTCTCCCCCACCGCCACCACCAAAAAAAATAAATAAATAAGCTTAAAAAAAAAGTTGGTCTTGTGGAAATGACTATGCCTCTGGGCACCTAAAAACCTTCTAAGAATTCCATAAAACATCACTGGACTATAATGTACACTTATTTTTGTGGTTGTATCAATAAGAGAAATTTGAATCAGCATATAATTTATGTGAAGTTTGATCTCTCTCATTATGCCTGCATGTTTAAAGTATTGTTTTATCTCTAATAGGAAAATTTAGGTAGAATCGTAGAAAGCAAAAGTTTGAAAGATACTCTGTATTCTCAAGTCCTCTTAAACAATTATTATAAAGCTCACTCCAGCATATGCTTTTAAGCACTTAGCCTAGAAAATTTTATATGTAGTCCATAGCATTCACTACAGGAATAAAATAATTTACCAAATAAACTAATTTCTGAAAAGTTGGATAAAAAGGAAATTTCTATCTTTTGTTTTCTGGATGTAAGTTATATATTCCTTTTGAACTTTATTATTAAATTTTTGTTGTACAGATCTTCCTCTTCTTCTGATGAAATTACATTCTGATAAACCCATCCTAAGTTGAAAATATCCTAAGTCAAAATGCATTTAATACACCTAACCTATGAAACATCATCGCTTAGCCTCACCCATCTTAAATGTGCTCAGGACACCTAAGATTATCCTAGAGTTGGGCAAATCACCTAACACAAAGCCTATTTTATAAAGCATTGAATAGCTCAGGCGATTGGATATTGTACTAAAAGTGGAAAACAGAACAGTTGTATGGGCACAGAATTGTTATAAGTGTATCAGTTCTTCACTGTCATGATCACGTCGCTCACTGGGAGCTTTGGCTCACTGCTGCTGCCCAGCGTCGGGAAAGAGTATCACACTGGGTATTGGGAAAAGATCAAATTTCAAAATTTTGAAGTACTGTTTCTGCTGAAAGCACGTCACTTTTGTACCTCTGTAAAGTCAAAAATTGTAAGTCAGCCCATTGTAAGTTGGGGACAATCTGTACTTGAGGATACAGAAAATATTTTAAATAATATTTCTAATGAAAAATGATAGCTCAGTGTAATAGCAATACTGTCCATCTCATAGTAGAGAGACTTAGGTCTATATTCCATCTCTGTCACTGTTAGCTGTAAGACCTTAAGCTATAAGATAGGAAATAACTTATCTCAGCTTCAATTCTTTCATCTGCAAAGCACTAGATTTAGGCTACATGATTCTTTCTACTATGATAATTCTGTGATTATTTAAACACCAGAAAGAATTCTCAATGTCCAATTTGTTTCAATTTGAAACTTTAGTTTGAAAATACATTATAAAGTCACAATGACCTCTTAAAGCAGCTTTCAGTCAATCTTCCCAAATTCCCTGCAGCAAGGTAACGATGTCTGACAACTTCTGAGCAGTTTATTGAAGCCAATTCTTTTATAGGCTGATCCTTGTAAGTAAGAAAGAGTTATAGTAGAAACTGCAAATTCCTAGGTTTGAAATAGAGCAGTAGATTAGTAAATCTGAAAAAAAAATGGTTGGATTCAATGAAGAGTAAACTAATGAATAATAAAGATTTGCTTATAGTTTTTACCACTCTTGAAACTGCATCAAGTTAAGTATCTGCCTGTTATTTTCCTATACAATGAGGCAAATATTTTATGCATCAAAATCACCTGATGATTTTGTTAAAAATATAGAAGCCAGATTCCCCGACCCCACCCTGTGGAATGGGACTGAGCATTTTCGGAGATGCTTTGACCACTCAGATACACAACAAAATCTGAAAAAGTTTCTAACACATTGTTTCATTTGTCGTATGTTATCTTTCACACTCTTTTTCTTTCTCCGCTATGTGTGGGCAGGAGTGTCAACGTACTGTTAGGTTGGTGTTTCACGTCTTTCCATGAAACAGAACATGTTTCCATTTGGGCTCAGTGACCTTTAAGTAGTTATGTCAGGATTTCAGGTTCAGTCAAAGAATCTCTGGGTACATCATAAGTTATTTTCCTAAAATCCTCATTTGGCATTGAAACTAAGAATCACTCTTCAGTGATTATTTTTAGATAGTCTCTGGTACTAAAATGCATAAGAATACCAAAGAAAGGGGCAAGTACCATATTCTAAGTTATCACCTTCTTGGTTTATGAAGACAAACTCATAGCATAGGAAGACATAGGTTCAAGTATTAATTTTGGTTTAAAAAAAATGCTAGCAAAATTTATGAGAAGTTCCTCTGCCCCCAAAAGCTGAAATGTAGCATATTTCTATATAGCCTATATATAGCTATAAATGCTTTCATCAGTAGTTACAGACTTTACAAAATGAGTCATGTTCCATTCTGGTTTCAGTAAACATCTTTACTAGTTCAAGTAAACTGCTTGCTTTAAACTTGTATTGGCTTACAAATATATTTCCAAAGGCAATTATTTTTAACACTTTTATGAAAGGTGTATTCTATGTTATTATGGAAACATGCCATTTCTTTAATATAATGTTTAATTTTTATACATCATTTATTTTGTGGGTTACAAAAAGAAATAAATCCATTTGTAGATGAATATCTTGGATGATATATCTGGTTTTTCTTTGTAGCCTCAAAGTAAATGTTAGTTTTAGATTTCTCAAGCAAGTATTATAAATTCATGTTAACTGAAAAGCTACAAAATAATTGAAGATGAAAATTGCTTAAGTATGTTATATAAGGTATTGTAGCTTGATGATAACATATTGACTAACCATATTTTTGGAATTCAGTTCCGTAATCAATTCATGATGAACAGGTTTTCAAGTCTATGTACCTCAAAATTTTCAGCACAGAATGAACAGATTCTCATGAAAAAAAAAATCCATTTAGAAGTAAATCATCATGCTAAGAACGGTATATTTTGATGAAAATTTTTTAATATTTATTCTTGGCTTCTAAAATGACACTAAAAGAACATTTAAAATATAATGCACATTTGCAAGGCTTATTATAAAAACGTGAAAACCTTCTTTATTCTGGTATAAATGAAACTGGATGAGGCAATGAAAGGTGGAGCTAGTTGGAACTCTACTTCTTCTGTCACTGTCATCGCATGGGCAGAGCCCATTAGGGAGCTAACCACCTACCTCATCCCCTTACCTTTGGGCCCTCCTCTGTATCTCAGCAAGTAGTCTGTTTGTTTAAAAAAAAAAAAAAAAGAATCCAGAGGCGCCTGGGTGGCTCAGTCTGTTGAGTGTCTGACTTTGGCTCAGGTCATGATCTCACGGTCCATGAGTTCAAGCCCCACGTTGGGCTCTGTGCTGACAGCTCAGAACCTGGAGCCTGCTTTGGATTCTGTGTCTCCCTCTCTCTGCCCCTCCCGCACTCATGCTCGCTCTCTCTCGTTCTCTCTGTCAAAAATAAATAAACATTAAAAAATTATTTTAATAGAATCCAGACTCTCATAATATAATATCCAAAATGCCCATGATATAGTTGAAAATCACTCATCATACCAAGAAGCTGGAAAGTAGCAACTCAAATGGAAAAAGGCCATCAATGGATGCTAATATCAAGATGAACCACAAGCTGAAATAACCTGACAAAGATTTTAAAGCAACCATCATAAAAGTGCTTCACCTAAGGAATTCTCATGAATCAAATGAAAAATAGAAAACCTCAGCAAAGAAATAGAAGGTATAAAAAAGACTCAAATGAAAATTAGAGACCTGAAAAAAAATAAAATAAAATAAAACCAAACTTAAAAACTTACAGGATGAGCTCAGTAGTAGAATGGAGATGTCAGTGAACAGTGGGTGAACTTGAAACAAGGTAACTCAGTCTCAACAGCAGAGATAAAATGCACTAAAACAAAGCAACGAAACATGGGAATTCAAGGAACTGTTAGAGAATGGCAAAAGAGCTGAGGTTCATATCACCAGAGTTCAAGGAGTAGAAAAAAGAGAGAGCAGAACTAAAATAAATAAACAAACAAACAAATAATAAATAAAATTTAAAAGAATAATGGCTGAAAGTTTCATAAATTTATCAAACAACTTAAACCTGTGGCTTTAAAAAGCTGAGTAAAACTCAAATATAATAAATACAAATAAATCCATGCCAAGACACATCATTGTTAATTTTGACAACTAAAGACAAAGACCTGAAAACAGCAAGTAAGAAAGACATATATATTCCTTACAAGAGAATACCATTTCAAGTTTCTTATCTGAAACCATGGAAGACAGAAGGTAGTAGCACATTTTAAAAATTCCAAAAGAAAGTAACTGTCAACTGAAAATTCTATATCTAGTAATCAATCCCATTTATAACAGCACTAAAAACAATAAAATCCTTAGGAATAAATTTAATCAAGGCAATGAACCGTATGTATACTGAAAACTGTAAGATACTGATGAAAGAAACTGAAGACAAAAATGGAAAGTTATCACACGTTCTTGGATTGGAATATTTAGTATTGTTAAAATGTCCATATTACCTGAAGCCGTCAACAAATCCGGTGTGATTCCTATCAAAATCCTAATGCCATTTTTCTTTTTTTTTTTTTTTATTTTTTTTTTTTAATTTAATTTTTATTTTTATTTTTTTTAATTTTTTTTTCTATTTTATTTTATTTTATTTTTTTATTTATATATGAAATTTATTGTCAAATTGGTTTCCATACAACACCCAGTGCTCATCCCAAAAGGTGCCCTCCTCAATACCCATCACCCACCCTCTCCTCCCTCCCACCCCCCATCAACCCTCAGTTTGCTCTCAGTTCTCAACAGTCTCTTATGTTTTGGCTCTCTCCCACTCTAACCTCTTTTTTTTTTTTTTTCCTTCCCCTCCCCCATGGGTTCCTGTCAAGTTTCTCAGGATCCACATAAGAGTGAAACCATATGGTACCTGTCTTTCTCTGTATGGCTTATTTCACTTAGCATCACACTCTCCAGTTCCATCCACGTTGCTACAAAAGGCCATATTTCACCTAATGCCATTTTTCACAGAAAGAAAAAACAAGCTTAAAATTTGTATGGAGCTATAAGACACTGAACAGCCCAAGCAATCTTGAGAAGGAAGAACAAATCTGGAGACAAAATTTATTACTACATGGCCTCAGCATATGGATCTCAAGCCATAGTCTACATAAATAAATATTAATCAGATGTTGTAAATAATATTTTAATTTACCTTATTTTTTAAGTCAAACTGTTCTCAAAACAAATATAAGGCTACTATAGTTGACTTGGGAAGGCTATCTTACCATGTTATCTCAATACAATGGCATATCTGGACACAGATGCAATTGTAGTTTTAAAAGAAACACCAGTCATTCAAGAATTAACATCTTAAAACATGGTAAAAATATAAAAATACCTTAATTTTCAAGTGATCAACAAGCCATATACTTCTTACTAAAAATAGTTATGCCAGTTAAGATATACTTCATGGGAATAAACATGGTGTTATATGTTCAAGTCAGCTGTGCAATATAACATAAAGGACACCTTGTAAACAGATCATATACATGTATCTTCCATCTGTCTACACTGCTGACTTGGTAAAACTATTTGTACAAAATTTATAAATATATATATTTTTATATATATTTTTAAATATATATATTTTTATATTTTATAATATAAATATAATAAAATATATAATATTTATATATTTTAAATATATATATAATTTATATATATATACACACATATATATACATATATATATATATATATATATAATCTGATGGGGGCTACTGTATTAAACTCAGATAATCCAAAAATCCTCATTACTCTAATTTTGCTGTTACTATTTCATTCAGATATGCCTTTTAAAAAATCAATATTATTTATAGTTGCCTCACAGAATCAGAAACTACTTGGATATGAAACAACAGGTAATTTACTCCAGTGCTGAGACCATTTTTATGAGCCATCCCTTTACTGTTTGACTTATGTCTAAATTTGGTTTACTCCAAAATCAAATTGAAATTAAATGAACATTAAATAAACTTTGTCATTTCTTAAATCCTGATGTTAAAATCATGGATGAGAACACTTCGCTTATCTAGTGGACTCTTCATTTAAGGGATGACAAAAACATTGGAAGTATGCCTTTAATAAGCTGAACTTTGGAACAAGATACACTGTTTACCCTGAAGCACCATTAATGTGGGTTAGGCTATGTATATTAAAGAATGGTAAACCCTGAGATTTTAAACACTTTGACTTTCAAGAAACCGAGTTAGCTTAATGAGGAAAAACTACTCTTATTAAAGACATAAACAATATTGAGAACTTACACAGTATTCCAGAAGATCCCAACAAGTTTCAGCGTAGATTACACGTTAGCATCGTATGTTACAAACTGGAACTCAGGCAGAGGTTAAACCACTTGCCCCAGAACAGAGCAGGAATCTGGTCATGGTCAGAGGCATCATGATCTTTCTCCTCTTTCAGTCCATACCCAAGATTAATATTTTCAGAGGAACAGATTCAATGGAAAAAGCCTATAAATAATTTTGAAATAACAGCAAAGTAAATATTACAGAAATTCTAGATAACCTTTAAATGCCTAAAGTTTCCACCTATACAGATGGAGTCACGACCCAAAGAAGGCTTCCTAGATCCCCAAAATGAGAGACTGCCATTAAACATTGGGGGTGGGAAGTGGGGAGGGGTGGTAAAAAGGCTCCTGAATCATATTGCCATGATGTGGCATTTATGTAACTCATGTGGGAAGAGTTAATCGAAGGCTGATAAAACTGTCCCAGAAATGGCTATTTATTAAAATTCTTATTTACTTACTAGATTAATCACAGGAAAAATTAATTGGTGATTAGCCTTAAAGTAAAATCTATGGAAGCAAAATATCTTATTAAATATTTAACAGGACGTAGTACACACATTGCTTAATTTATATAGTATAATTATAGCAAGCTAATCCACTTAGTTCATCATAATACTTAAAGCCATTTACCTGAATTCAGCTCATCCTGACTGGGGTTCCTGTTTTATTCTTTGCAAGATATTGTTTTACCATAAAATGTTTCTTCTTAAATAATTTTCCAATAATATTAACCATACGGGACCATGAGTTCTTAAGAACTGATAAAACATAAAGAAAATACCTTTCTAGTGTACTGTAAAGTATAGCAGTCAGAATGAACTAAAAGCAAGAATATAGATAGCCATGTGTCTGCAACAAACCCCACTGCATTTAGGCCAAATAAGCAGTGGAAAAAATGGTGGTGGGGGATTCAGGGGCCGGTAGATATGATGAAGCCCAAAGGTTTTATTCTAAAGCACCCAAATTTGACTGGAACTGTAATTTTTCTATAATTATACTTTATATAAATGGCAGAATTTCCTAAGAAATTAAATGTGCCACAAAGAACAAAAGATATACCTAGAGAGTATAGCGTGCTTAGGCAAGACCTTGGAATATCACTGTTTGGCATTAATAGGTAAACAAACCTTACGTCTATGCCAGAATGAGTCAAAATTTCTTATCAGGATTCTGTAAGCTCAAGCTTACACACTACTCCATGCACATGCTCAAACAATATGCATTAGTTTTGTATGAGAATACTTGACACATCAGGTAACCTTAATATGTGAAATTAATACCTACACCTAAAGGTCATTGCACACTACTATGGAATTCTCAGAAGTCTCCAGATGTCTCAGAAGTGAATGCAATCATCTATACACAGTGTTCACACTCTATCCATACCTTTAACAACAACAACAAAAATGGAATTCTGAACAGAAAAACATCCGCTTTAAGAGGCAGTTTTAATTAAATGCCAGAGGTGGGAAAGATTCCATCAGAATGGGCAAGTAATGCCTCAGGAAAATTCTATTGTTAAAGGGGACACAGGTTTAAGGACACTCAAGTCTAAGCACAGATACAAATCTTTCAAAACCTTATCTATTTTATTCTGCTTGAGACACGTAATACTACCAACCTGAAGTCTTAAACCTAAGCTGTACAAACTCAAATGGAGAAATAAAGGAGCATAATCAAGATTATATTAACTAAAAGAAACATAAAGTTATAGTTAGGATGAAGTGAGGAAAGCAAAAATATTATAATTATAAAGCTTGCTCATTACTTTTTGGTACTGCTCCTCTTCTGGGAGACGGGTAAAATGTGCATTAATTTTCAAGTAGATTAATTTGTCTTGTTATAACATATCCTAGTCATCATTGTTCAACTAATCCAGTCTTCTACACAATTAAATCTTAACATTGCCTTACACTAGCAGTATACATTTCCTACCTGCAAAGTGGTCAGTGTCTATAGTACAGATTATGGAAGGTAGTTTGGGGACAAAGGTGCCCGTATATCCTTATCCTTCCACGGAAGCTGCACTTTAGGGGCGCTATTCTTCCTTGATGAATGGTTTTAAGGTCCTTAAGAAAGATTTTGCTAGGTCATAAAGCAGACTAGAGGCTTTTTAGTCTTTAAGATTATTCGCATACATATCACACAGACAGAAAAAGGATTGACAAGTAGAGGGAAGTCTCTTCCTTTTTTTTCAACAGAGACAATTATCCTCATATTTTTCATTTGTATTTGCTCTTACCGTCTCCAGCATACAGCACTTAGCTCAGAACTTTGCACCCACAATTCAAATGATACCTTCTGAAGTAAGATTTTATACCATTATTTGTGTCTCATAAATGTGTTTATTTACACAAACACGAAGATTTTAGATATATGACCCTGATAGAAGTTTAAGGACTCATATAAATTTAATGATTCAATTTATATTTCTTTATTTTCATTCTCTTTCTTCTTTCTTCTTCCTTTTATTTTTTTTTTTAACTGATCTCACTAAATGAGAGCTGGCATAAATTATCATCTGAAGAGTGTGCTGGGAATGAGGGTTCTGGGAAAGATAACAAAGATGACATTTTTTTTCTAAATGATTATAACGTCATTTTCAAACCATGCATTTTGGGTTAATTCAATAACTTACTTCCCATACCTCAAATTTATAGAGTAATTTGAAAAATAATTCCATTAACATGAAATTTGGGTTAGAACAGACAGTTCCTAAAGGGCTACTCCAATGCCTTCAGTTAATACACAATAATGCATATGTAATTATTAGGATTTTCTATACCCAGGCAGAGCAGCCTTCCAGGTTTCAACACTTCAAGAAAACCCATAGATAGATTCACTTTTTGCATTAAAAGGAAGAATGACTTGACCTTCCCCTTGGGATGAGAATAAATCTATCAAAAACCCACCTCTGTCTAGACCAGGATTGTTTTCATCAGTGTTACTAAACAGAGACTTTGGCAAGATGAGTGTGTAACTGTAGACATTACTCAGAAATAAAGATATTTCCAGAGATTTCAGTTGTGATGCAGAAAGTCCAATTCATTTTTTCTGGCCTATCAGATGAACAGTCTTTATAATTATTCCACCTTTAAAATTCTCCTGGATGTAAAGTTGTGTTCATCAGATAGTGAAATTATTCCCAGAGCAAGCCACGGAATCTTTAAAATTCTCTGCTTCCCGGTCAGCTTTATTTTCCATTTATTGTCTCCCTCGAATCCAGAATTAGAGTCATTATCCATACCATATATTTTTTAACATACTTAACCTACAAAGATAGAGCTGTGGCCCTGGCCTTCAAAAGCTTGGATTCTAACAATAACAGCCTAATAGAGAACGAGATAAGTGTGGTATTATCTGTAAGGCAAGGCAGGGTGAGGTGAGCACTCAAGTTCAGGTTCAAAGATGTGAGTCAGACCGTGAGGGACTTGGTAATACAATGAAAGTTAGCAGGGGCAGAAAAGTTCAGAGCTGGGCTCTAAAGTCACTTCATCAACAAGTCTTATTGACACTACATCCAAAAAATGCTCCCTCCCTTATCCCCACCACTATCACCATGCCAAGCCAAGTTTCTATCCTGTTTGACAGATTCCTGGCCAACCACAACTTCCCCTTTTGATCGTCTATCACCCGTTCCCCACACAGCAGTCAGAATCATCCTCCTGGAAGTAAATCTGCTTTGCATTTCTCTGCTGAAAACAATCCAATGACTTCCCATTGCACTTAAAACCCAAGCCACTGCATTATCCAGCTTCTCCTTCTGCCTTAACTTCCCCTCTCTCCACTTTCCTCACCATTACTCATGAGTCATATGGTTCCTCACACATGTCAAGCTTATTCATTCTCTAGGGCCTTTACATGAACTGTCTGTTCTTCCACGAACACTTCCTGCAGAGCATGGCTGGATTCTATTATTTCAGATCTCAGCTTAACTATCATATCACATGGGATGCTTTCTCTACTCACCTGCCTAATGTAGTCACTAAGTCACTTGCTATCATCTATTTTAACTTTCTGCATGGCTATTATGTTTTTTAGTTTGCTGGTTAAATGATAAGACCTATGAGTAAAATGCAAGTACCACAAAAGCAATGTCATAGTCTGTCTTGTTCCCTACTGTTTCCCCAGCATCAGAAAAGTGCTCAGTAGGGGTGCCTGGGTGGCTCAGTTGGTTGAGTGTCCGACTTTAGCTCAGGTCATTATCTCATAGTCTGTGGGTTCAAGCCCCACGTTGGGTTCTGTGCTGACAGCTCAGAGCGTGGAGCCTGCTTCAGATTCTGTTTCTCCTTCTCTCTCTGCCCCTCCCCTGCTCATGCCGTCGCTCATGCTCTCTCTCTCTCTCTGTCAAAAATAAATAAACATTAAAAAAGAAATTAAAAAGAAAGAAAAGTGCTCAGTATATAGTACATGCTCAATAAACATTTGCTGAATGAGCGAACAAATGAAGAGGATTGTTTGAAGAGTTTTGGGGTTTTTTTAAATATAAGTAGGGAAGTAATTATGCAATTACTGACATAGTCCTGGAAGAAGTAATAAAAATTTGGGGCACCTGGGTGGCTCAGTCAGTTGAGCATCTGACTTTGGTTCAGGTCACGATCTCATGGTTCATGAGTTCAAGCCCCGCATCGGGCTCACTGCTGTTAGCCTGTCAGTGCAGAACCTGCTTCAGATTCTCTGTCTCCCTTCTCTGCTCCTCCCCCACTTGTGCTCTCCCCAAAAATAAATATTTAAAAGAAGTGATAAAAATTCGAGGAAACACAGAAAGGAAATGATAGATGTGAGGTGTTTATATTGTAAGAACAACGGTACATGGAAAACATTTCTGTGTGGGGTTGAAGACTTTGCTTTATTTAGATACATCTTAATAAGAATGGTATAGAAGTCACATCATACTGCAGAATCTAGGAAATTATGAAACACTATTGTGTTCAGTAAATAGTTGGTCTTTGGCGGGCTCAGTGACTGTATTTTCAGCAGATTGAGGAATAATCAGAACTGACACATAACCGGGGCACCTGGGTGGCTGTCAGTGAAGTGTCCGACTTCAGCTCGGGTCATGATCTCACAGCTGGTAAGTTCGATCCCCACACTGGGCTCCCTACTGTCAGCGCAGAGGCCACTTCAGTTCTTTTGTCCCCCTCTTTCTCTGCCCCTTCCCTGCTGCACTTTCTCACTCAAAAATAAATAAATCTTAAAAAAAACAAACAGACGCACCAGTATGACCTGGCCTGGAGTCTTTACTTAGGTATTTTAAAAACCATCCCTGGCCACAAACATGACTTCTATTTGTGGAAAGATATTTAGGAAAATAAAAATGGAAGATGAAGTATAGAAAAAATTTTTGTGGAAAGGTGTGGTGAGAAAATAGCAGACATATAGCAGTGTTTCTTATTAAATATTGTATGCATGGGAGAGGTGACTTTTAAACAGTAGTAAAGCATAGTTATACGAAACGGTGATTGTCTTATTTCTTTACAGTTGAACCCAACTTAGTTCACAAACCCTCGTTTCTACTGATGGAGAAAAGCTTCTTTTGCCAATTCAAAATAACCCTACCATTTCTGTTTTTAAAAATAGTCAATTTGGGGCACCTGGGTGGCTCAGTCGGTTAAGCGGCCGACTTCAGCTCGGGTCATGATCTCGCAGTCTGTGAGTTCGAGCCCCGCGTCGGGCTCTGTGCTGACAGCTCAGAGCCTGGAGCCTGTGTCGGATTCTGTGTCTCCCTCTCTCTGACCCTCCCCCGTTCATGCTCTGTCTCTCTCTGTCTCAAAAATAAAATAAACGTTAAAAAAAAAAAAAAAAAAAGAAAGGAGAGGCCAAAGGAACACTCTCTTTAAAAAAAAAAAATAGTCAATTTAGGATTTAATCTATTAAAGTTTTCCCACCTCCCCAAGGGTTATCCATTCTTATTTTGCTGACATTTCGTGTGGGGTTTCTGGTCGTCATCCTCTACCTGCCTTACTGGCCCATGGGGCAAAGCTGTCCTGGTCTTGTGCATTGTATCACTGGATAACCTGTGGTTCTGAGATCCACTTAGTCTGGTTTCCAGAATCTAGGCCTCTTTTCGGCTACTTATAGTATCTCATGCCAGGTTGTCCAGAAACAGACTCTGACACTGACTTGCATTCAGCTTTTAGGGCATGCCCTCAGGTCCAACACCCCTCTAGCAGTAAAGGAAGCAGGATTAAACAGGGTAGTGACTACAGCAGAGGGGTCAGGGGAGTTTTGAAGCTGTCCTCAGAGTTAACCCCTTTTGAGGCAAGGGAGACAGGCCTTTATAACAGGCACCTCCATTGGCCAATCACTAGAGTCAAGTTGGATCCAGTGCAATTTTGGAGAAGAGCCATCAACCGCCAATACTCCCACCACTAGAGAAATGAGTATTTCACTTCTTCAGGAGAGTTTAAGGTGGCACAGCACAGTATGGTTATAATTGGTCTCATTGTATCAGAGCTGTGCCTCCCCACATTACCCTCGTCTGCAACTCAGAGGCTAGGTGCTCTTGGCTCTCAAATTTATCATTAACATGAATACACACGCACACACACACACACACACACACACAAAGTCTTGTCCACTAACACTGCAAATTACATGCAGATAAATTTAATGTTTGCTTTAATCACTCCTGTGTGCCCAGTACTTTTATGTATTTTTCTGGTAGCACAAAATAGATCTTTACTGAGATTTTAACCTGATAAATGTGGAAACCATTGTCTAAATATTAGTTATGTAAATGCTATTTAGTGGTTAAGCACCATCCAAGTTACTTGATATATTTGTTAAAATCACACATAACTTGATATATTTGTTAAAATCACACATACTTGATATATTTGTTAAAATCACACATAATCCTGTTGAATCAGAATTTTCCCCTGGAAATTCCAGAGTCCTGGAAATACAGACGTATTTATAACAAGCTCCTCATTTAAGCTAGTGTAGCAGTCACCTAAGAAACTCCCTTTGAGTTCTCACATATTGGAAGTTGTTACCAAAGTCCTTTTTTATATGATGCTTGTCTCCAAACAAACATTTTGGAAAGATTTTAGTTTTCTTAATGGATTCTCTATTCCTTGTTCTCATGAAAAAAAAAAAAAAATAAGGAAAATTGTACAAGGAAACAGAAAGGTGGTTTCTCAGAAACTTAAAAATAGAATTGATGTGTAATCAAACAATTCCATTTCTGAGTATATTTCCAAAACAATTGAAAGCAGGGTCTCAAAGATCATGTTTATAGCAGCATTGGTCACAATAGTCAAGAGGTGGAAGCAACCCAAGTGTCCACTAACATATAAAGGGGTAAACAAAAGGTGGTACATACAGACAACGTAATATTATTCAGCCTCAAAAAGTAAGGAAATTGACACGTGCTACAACATGCATGAAACGTGAGGACATTATGCTAAGTGAAACAAGCCAGTCAAAAAAAGACAAAGACTATGTGATTCCATCTTTGTGAGGTATCTAGAATAAACTCATAGACACGGAAAGTAGAATGGTGACTGTTGGGGGCTGGGGGAAGGGGAAACAGGGGCTGGTTTTTTAATGGGTATAGAGTTTCAGAACTACAGGAGGAAAGAGTTATGGAGATTGGTTGCACAACAATGCAAATATATAAGTAACACTTCAGAACTGTACATTTAAGAATGGTGAAGATGGTACATTGTATATTGCGTGTATTTTACCAAATTAACATTTTAAAAAGAAAATTACATTAGGAGTGCAAAATCCACATCTTAGTTTGGGGGCTGAAATCCATTTCAGATATCTATACCATGGCTGATAGGGAATAGAAAGTTTAATTCATGCTTTCAAATTAGAGATATCACGAGAGCAATATAGGACCGAACATTTCTTCCACATTAAGATTTTGGCTAATATTTGGACTTACTCAGAATCACTCATCCTCTGTTAGTAGAATCATACAGAGCTTGTGCTTACAAAAACATGCAGGTTGTATGCTGTTTATTTAACCCATTAAAAAGGTGGTGTAACTGCGAAAGTCACTATAAAATGATTTCATCGGGTCTATATTGTCTGTCAATGGCTTTCACTGTCAATAGGTGCTTTTACTACCAGCTCAACCTAGAGTTTAAAAAGAAAAAAATCCTCCAAAAAAGAGATAATGAAATTAAATAAATAAAAATAAAAATGCTCCACATTTTAGTTTATAGAACATATCCTTTCTACAGTCATACCATTGACAATTTTGTGGGTGATTAGATCAGAATGAGTCCTCTGTCCCTAATAGTTGAAATGACTACCATACAAAAACTGCTTGTTTTTTAACACTTGCAACTAAGGGAGTAGGGGAGTAAACAGATTACAAAGGGTTTTTATACCAAGTTTATTAATGATTAATAATAATGTTACTAATAATTACTAATTAATAATATTAATAATACTAATAATGTTAATACAAATAAGATTAATACTTTTGCAGGCTAAATAGAATAGGGAGAGCATGAAAGAATTAAATCCACAACTTATCTCAAGTCCTACTTTTGACAACCATTTTAATCTTCTTATTGACCTAAAAGTGTACCAAGTTTAAGTTGATCAGTTACATGTTTCCTTAGAAAACATATGAGTAGTCATAGGTTCTATAGCTGATACCTAAAACAACAATGGTTTTGAATTTTCCAGAACAGTTTTAATATCAAGTATCTACCTCACTATGCTCATAAAAGCTTATAAGACAATGAATATTGCTTTTTTAAATAATGAAATTAGGGTCACCAAAAGATCCCGGAGATGTATTAAATAGTCTCTAGCTTATAGTATCATAAAATCTTGAAGGAAGTGATAAATTGGAAAGTTTGCTAATTTTATTTTTATCTATTTCCCTTCTTAATTCTTGGGAAAGTGTTTCATAAATGCCTAAAAATTAATAAGCCAAGTGAAGATGTTGAAGGAAAAGTTCCTGGATAAATAATTTAGCCTTAAGTGAGATGCATGGGTTTGATTTTAATAAATTCTTAACCATCTTTTGTTTTTTAAGGAAAACAGCATATATTGTAGACTCATTCTTTTCTAAGCTGTACTAGAACCCTTTTCATATGTAATACAAACTTTTCCTCATTTTCTTAAACTCTGAAGAATAGGAAAAATGATGATGCTAGGATTATGTGCCATTCTGCAGCCTAAAGCTCTTTCTCTTTATGTGCGTGTGTACGTTCGTGTATGTGTGTGTGTGTGTGTGTGTGTGTGTGTATCGAGTCTATCTGTCTTCCTCTCTATAATTACAGTGATTCAGGACATCCTTTTGATTCTTTGGTTTCAGATTTTCATGTCAGATATTTATCCATGAAATACATGTTTTAATTGAGAACTCATTATAACTTCTAATAGGTAAAATTTCAGAGTCATTACCAAACAACTTCTGAAGTCTTTTGAAAGAGACTTAAATATCCATATAGAGAGAAATAAATTCAATTACTTTTCAAGAGGATAATATAATAGAAGAGTAAGTAATTAAGGTGCATCCATTCTGGTATGTTAATGGTGTTTCAGGGGCGCCTGGGTGGCTCAGTCCGTTAAGCGGCCAACTTCGGCTCAGGTC
This sequence comes from Herpailurus yagouaroundi, assembly GCF_014898765.1. Lineage (NCBI taxonomy): Eukaryota > Metazoa > Chordata > Mammalia > Carnivora > Felidae > Herpailurus > Herpailurus yagouaroundi. The sequence goes on along the minus strand of NW_024412376.1, from coordinate 17,960,594 downwards.
ATGATCTCGCAGTCCGTGAGTTCGAGCCCCGCGTCAGGCTCTATGCTGACAGCTCAGAGCCTGGAGCCTGTTTCGGATACTGTGTCTCCCTCTCTCTGACCCTCCCCTGTTTATGCTCTGTCTTTCTCTGTCTCAAAAATAAATAAACGTTAAAAAAATTTTTTTTAATGTTACTGCATTATTGTGGAAGTGAGTTTGAGTGTAGCAAAATAAAACAAAAGCATAGTCTCCATTCTCTAAACCATTTTCCTATCTGCAAATTGATGATACTGTAAGGAAAGGCCATTGAACAGCATTTACAATATGGAGAAGAACTATAATCTCAACTAAAACCTGGCATTGAAAATGGTGAAATATAAGTACATTATCAGGGCCTGTCACAACTTCATGTTTTAATAATGTGTTTTAGTACACACACACACACACACACACACACACCTTTCCAACTCCTCCACACAAAAGAAGTAAAAAAAAAAAAGAAAAAGAAAAGAAAAGAGAGAATAGTCACTTTCCTTGTAGCTGTGATAAATATGCATGGCTGGTATAGTTTCTAGCAAAAGCAAGAAAGCAACAGAGCTCACAATAAAGTCATACATAACTAACTTCCCTAACTGGTAATTGACCAATCTCTTGTCCATCAATGTGAAAAATTTATTACTAAATAATGCTTGCATCATCTCACAAGAGAATGGATTAGCCATTATTGAATAATGATTTCTTCTTTTCTTTCTTTCTCTCTACTCCCACTGCCTCTCTCTCTCTCTTTTGTTTATTGTTGTTATCCAGTACCTATGAATTCCATAGTCTTTTCCATTTATAAGGATATTTGGGGTCTCTGTCTTTTTTTAAGTGCATTTATTTATTTTGAGAGAGAGAGAGAGAGAGTGGAGAAGAGGCATAGAGAAAGGAAAAGAATCCCAAGCAGGGTCTGCACTGTAAGTATAGAGCCCAACATGGGCTTGAATTCAGGAACTGTGAGATCATGCCCTGAGAAGAAACCAAGAGGCAATCAACTGACTGACCCCCCCGGGGACCCAAGGGGTCTCTGTCTTTTCACTGGAATAGTGTAGCTACATTAAAGTAATTTGATAAGAAATAACAGGTAAAATAGACTGAACTAAATTGATTTGGGTTCCTTGCCAGTCTTAAATACTCAGATATCTCTACTGCTATTTGCCTCTTTTTTTTTTCAGCTGGTCAAGTAAATTTTATACTTCATATTGTTCAGTTCTTGATGACCTATCAAAGAAACTAATCACTTTTTAAAAGGTCACATCTAGAAAATAGAAACAATTCTAATAGTCCCACTAAATTATGATGTTATCACAAGAACATCAAGGGTAAGACTTCTCCTTGAACCAAACTTTTCAGTGAAAATATTAGCAAATAATTATAGTGTGAACTCATAAAGACTTAAATTATAACCCCTTGAAAGAATATTTCATTTTTTAAAGTGACCCGTTATTAATAGTAATGTTTTAGATGTGAGAAGATTATAAATCTAAAGCAATATCAAAAACATCATCCCGCTTAAACTGTACAACAACCCAATGTGACAGGCTTTCTTATTCTCATGTTTAGATGACAAATCCAATATTTTAAGAAGTTAATGTCAGCATATCGATGCCAAAGCAAGGACCTGACACAAATCTCTACCATATGGTCTACTGCTCTTCACAGGGCCATGCTGCGTTCTTAGATGCCTTGTATCTTACATTTCCAAAATAATCATAATGGATAGAGAATATTTTTTCATTTTATTTTATTTCTTTTTTCCCCCTTTTTATACACTGTTCTCCCTTGACTCAACCACCATTCATAGAAATTACTCCAAATAGCACTAAATTTTGAATTAATGCTCGCATCCATTTAACACTAAATAAACAGATTGTATTTTGTGAACTATCTCTAAAAACCAGGGTTTGCTGTTCTTGTCATGGTTATGAAGACTTTATCCTTTATAGAAGTTTTGGACCCACAGCAGACTTTATGTGAAGGTACAGAGATTTCTCAGGTACCCCTGCCCCAACACATGAGAAGCCTCCCCCATCATCAACATCCCTCATCACAATGGTACATTCGTTACAATAGACAAACCTATGTTATCACGTCATAATCACCCAAAGTCCATAGTTTACATTAAGATTCACTCTTGGTTTACATTCAGTGAGTTTGGACAGTGTATAATAATATGTATCCATCATTATGGTATCATACAGAGTATTTTAACTGCCCTAAAAGTCCTCTGTGCTTTACCTAGTCATCCCGCCTTCCACTCCACAACCCCCAACCACTGGCAACCACTGATCTTTTTATTGTTCCCCAGTTTGCCTTTTCCAGAATGTCATATAATTGGACTCATACAATATATAAACTTTCCAGATTAGACTTTTCCATTTAGTAATGTATGTATGTGTTTAAGTTTCCTTTATGTTCTTTCACGGTGTAAAAGCTCATTTCTTTTTAGTGCCAAATAATATTCCATGGTCTAGATGTACTGCTGTTTATCCATTCACCTATTGAAGGACAGGAGGTTGCTTCTAAGTTTTAGCAATTATGAATAAAGCTGCTATAAACATTCACGTGCAGGTTTTTATTTCAACATAAGTTTCCAACTCATTTGGATAAGTGTCAAGGTATGTGAATGCTAGATCACACAGTAAGAGTATGTTTAGTCGTGTAAGAAACTGCCAAACTGTGTTCCAAGTGGCTGTACCACTTTTATTCCCACCAGCAATGAATGAGCGTTCCTGCTGCTCACCAACCTTGTCAGCATTTGTCGTTGTCAATATTCCAGACTTGGTCCATTCTAACAGGTGTGTGGTGGTATCTCATTGTTTAATCTCCATTTCCTCAATGATATAGGAGATGGAACATCTTTCATAGGCTTATATGTCATCTGTATATGTTCTTTGACGAGAGATCTGTTAAAACCTTTGGCCCAGATTTTTGTTGTTGTTGTTGTTGTTTGTTCACTTCTTTATTCCCTTTTTAAAAACTCTCTTAGCCATACGTTTCGAGCCAATATCTTTTCAAGTGGATTAAACATATTTGAATTTATGTAAAGAGTTATTGCCATAGGCAGCATTTCTTATTTTCCACTTTGAGGCATGTAGGTGTGTAATCAGAGTTTCATATTGATTTCAAAATTAAACTTGTTCCTTGGGAAGGAGAAGTATTTTCATGAATAAATGTTCAGTAAACTAATATAGAAATTCAACTAAAGTATTCTTATACTTTGGTTATGTTATAGATATAGTTACTATTTCCTTTATTGTGAAATAGTCAAACTTACTATTCAATAGACATATTTCATAGATCCACTATTTACTTATATTTACAAAAACACAAACATACACACCAAAGCAGCAAAATGCTGCTTTCAAAAATGTCACTTTGAGTGAGAATTGCCTCAAGAACTTTTAGGTCAAAGTGAATTTTTTTCCCAAACAGGTATAAAAATTAAAAGTTGTGGGAGTTTAGAGGGAAAACAAAGAAGATGTTTCCTTGTTTTGCAAGAATGTAATTTTTCAGAGTTCATAATTTCAAGATAGATATTTGCTAAAAATACAGAAATATAGATTATAATATCTGGAATAAAATTATAGGCCATGGCATAGACTAGCATGTAAGTAGATTACACATTTTATTAATTATTCAGCAATTAAAATGGGAATACTAAGCTTGAAGGGAGCTTCTGTTTCGTCTTGTGCTGGCATCATTGCACTCTTTAGACACAATCTGCAAGTAGCCTTTCAGTAATTGAGTGATAGATAAATTCTTCTAATTAACAGTTGGTATGAAACATTTTACCATAAACAGAACTTTGACATTTGTAACACACTGCAAACCGCTGTTGCAGTTTGCCATAATTTTTAGAACCTCATCATAAAAGAAAATCCATAACTCTAGTTTTGAAACGTAGCCAGCATGTTCTCACTGCTTTCTCCACTGTGGCCTGCCAACTACAAAGCACGAGTAACAAAAACGTGTACCCTTTGGAGCAGCCAATTCTCAGAACCATTAGTTTTCTTTAATATTCCAGTGCCATTCCAGGAATGGGCAAGACAAGAAGTAAGACATTTCATGTCACTTTAGGATAATATCATGTAATTCTAAGGTAATAAAGAATTCATAAGTGATCCGATAGTGGAAAGTTCATTTACATTCTCTCCAGAGAGTTTTATCTTTTCAGATGTGACCTTGTATAATTAAATATATTTCAAATATCAAGAGAAACAGCAGCTAAGCAGACAATGGAATTCTTCATTTTATGTTGGGCTGAAATAAAGTGAAATTAAATTATATGAAGCAGTCAATGTAATAGAAGATAAAAGGTCCCACTAAAATTCTTTCTATCTGATCTTATTCATTAGCATTTTATAGGAGGACAATTATATCATGTGCTATGTAACTTGATTTTAAACCTGGCACTTCGTTTCATTAACACCTCCTCAAAAGGACTCAAGTGAAGTATCCCAGAGACTCATTTGTAAATGTTACTTGAATTCAGATAATTTATATATGCAGTTGGACCCAGCATAGGGAATACTTCCTCTTAAAGCAAAACACACTTTTTAGGGAAAAAAATTTTCTGTACCACAATTGAAATTTTGATTAAATATATTAAGAAACACGATTAAAATCACATCTAATATATTTCTAAAAGACATATCTTTAAAGAACACTAAGGGAATTATATCTGAATTAATTTTCATAAAAAAGTAATTATTAAAAGACACAAATGTAATTTTGTCAGAATACTTTAAAACCTGCATTCTGTTAATTTGTTTTCATCTTTAGAAATTTGTCTTTTCCCTTCATTCTTTGGTTACCAGAGATAAGAAGTGTGTTTTACTAAAATCAATTTAATTATGAGAATGAGAATGTTAATTCGATGTTGGTTCATTACCAAATCATTTGTCATTTGCAAGGTATTTTCTTAATTCATTACATATTTAACCTTTCTTATTATGACATATAATACATGTAGAGAACAGTATAAAAATTTTATTCTGTGTTCAGCTAAATAATTTATTGCAAACCAAATGTTCAAGTGACTACTACCTTGGTCAAGAAATTGAACGTAACAGCACCCTGAATCCCTCTCTTGACTGCTCCTAATAACCAATCCTGTCACCCCACTTCCTAAGGTAACTACTATCATGATGTTTGTGATAGTAAATGCTTGCCTTGATTTATAAGTTTATCACCTAAGCATATATTGTGTGATTTTTGTTCTAAATTGTGACATGTTTTGTGAGATCTGTGATGTACTTTCATTCATCCCTCTTCATTGTTGTAGAGTGTTCCATTATGAATATATCACAATGTATTCATGCACTCTACTGTTCTTCATCACCTTTAGACCTTAGCAGGAATGATGTCTGCTCTGGCTCTGTGTTTTAAATGACAGTACTCTGGCACGCCTCAAGCTACACGAAGACTGTAGGACCCACATAACAGTAAAGGATATGCTTTTAACACTTTCTTTGGTAGACAGAATTCTAAGATGGTCCCCAGTATTTCCTGTCTCCCCCTGGTGTATGTGACTGGCATTATCCTTGGGACTGTGAATATGATTCAAATTACTGCCATCATTAGGTTACATTCTATTACTGCAGAGTTAACCATATAGGGAGACTTCATGATGTGGGAAAATCCAGCCTATTAAGATGCAAAAAGACAAAAAAGCTATGAGATTGATTCTAAAAACATGGCATCCCAAAAAAGCTGAGAATATGGCTGTACGAATTTTGCTAAAACTTGAGAAAAATCAAATCAGAGCATTCAGCTGTACATACTGCTCTTTTAAGAGATTAAGGGTGTATCTCACAGACTTAGAGACAGAAACTGGAGGATGTCTTCCTAGGAAGCTTGCTCCTCAGACATCTTAGCAGAAGCCATAGATATAGAAGGAATTACCTTTAAAATATTGGTAGATATGACTTTGCTTAATGGAATGAAAGCCAGTGAAATTCATGCAAGGTTCACAACATTCTGAAGAATATTCTAGCAGCATAAGCACTGGCAACCTGGGAATGAAAAGGATAGAGAGAATACTATCAAAAAGCAAGATAATTGAACTACTCCGCTCCAAACATGTGCTACCTTGCATGGAAATGGAAGAATGAGTGAGAGGATGGAATCAAGAACCCAACAGTGTAGCTGACAACCAGATGGCAGAGCTGAAAGCCACAGAGAATTATCCCCAGGCCTTGAAACCTCATCCAGGAACTATGGCTAGAGTTCACCAGGCTGCATGTTAAAACTACTTTGGACGGGGGCGCCTGGGTGGCGCAGTCGGTTAAGCGTCCGACTTGAACCAGGTCACGATCTCACGGTCCGTGAGTTCGAGCCCCGCGTCGGGCTCTGGGCTGATGGCTCAGAGCCTGGAGCCTGTTTCCGATTCTGTGTCTCCCTCTCTCTCTGCCCCTCGCCCGTTCATGCTCTGTCTCTCTCTGTCCCAAAAATAAATAAACGTTGAAAAAAAAATTAAAAAAAAAAACAAAAAACTACTTTGGACCAAGGGCGCCTGGGTGACTCAGTCAGTTAAGCATCCAGCTTCAGCTCAGGTTATGATCTCATGGTTTGTGGGCTCGAGCCCTGCGTTGGGCTTTGTGCTGGTGGTTCAGAGCCAGGAACCTGCTTTGGATTCTGTGTCTCTGTCACTCTCTCTGCCCCTCCCCTGTCCATGCTCTGTCTCTCTCTTTCTCAAAAATAAACATTAAAAAATTAAAAAAAAAACTACTTTGGACCAATAAATTCACTTTTTACCTTTTACCTTTTATTTTCCTCTTTTTAACTGTTCCAGTCCCACCATTGTATGTTGAGAGTATTGGGGAACATAAGTTATCTCTTTTGTTGTGTCCCAGGAGTTGTAGATAATACAGCAGATTATATGCAAGAGCCTCATCCACCCCAGTTGAGATAATTTAGATAATGAGATTTTAGACTTTTAAACTATTGACATTCTGGACTTCAGCTGGTATTACAATGGTTGAAAACTTGGGGGTTCTTGCAAATAAATTTTGCATTTGGAAGGTCCATTCATCTTTGGGAGCCAGAGGGCAGACTGTGGTAAGCAGAATTCTAAGATGTCCCAATTATTTTCCTCCCCCTTGGCATCCATGCCCTGCATAACCCTGGGACTGTAAATATGGATTTTACTGCTAAATCTAATTTATGTTACATCACATGGTTGACCTTAAGATAGGAAAATTATCCAGTTAGACCTGACCTAATCACATAAGCCCATAAAAGCAGAGAATTTTCTCTGGATGGTCTCAGAAAAAGAAGTCAGAGATTTGAAACACAAGAGTTTTGAAACACCATGCTGGCTTGAAAATGGAGTGGGCCATGTGGTAAGGAATGCGGTGAGCTCTAGGCACTGAGAACAGCCCTGGCTGATTCTTGCAAAGTAGCAGGACCTCAGTGTTACATCTGTAAGGAAATGAATTTTGCCAACAGCAAGTGAGTTTGCAAAACCCTGATCCTCAGACAGGAAATGCAATTCCAGCTAACACCTTGATTTCAGGCCAGTAACACTCAGACTAGAGAAAACAGCCACATCATTCCAGACTTCTAAGCTACATAATGACGAACTGTGTTATTTTAAGTCACTAATTTTGTGATAATTCATTCAACAACAATTAAGAAAAAACCTAATATGGTTTGTTATCTTGCTTTTAGCTTTTAAAGTTTTTAGCTTTTAATTTTTTAAACATGAGGTGTGTATTGCCCCCATTTGTATTCTTGCTCCAGACCACACAAATGTGTGGATATATGGGTTGTTTTCAATTTGGGACTATTATAAATAATACTATTGGAAACAATCCTGTGCCTGTCTCTTGATTCACGTATATGTGTGTGTGTGTGTGTGTGTGTGTGTGTGTATGACTGGAAATACTAGGTCATAAAATAGAAAATAGGAATATAATGTCAAGTCAATTTAAAAAGTATTAGAACCAATGGACATGCCCACTAGTAGTTTATTAATGATTCTATTGTTCTCTATCTTTGCCAAATAGTTTTTTATTTTAGCCATCCTAATTGGTGTAGAGTAAGTACTATGGCATTGTAGTTCACATTTCCATTTCCATGATTAATAATGGGCTATTTTACATGTTTGTTGGCCATCTGTATATATTCCCTTTTGTGAAATGCCTCTTCACGCTAGTGCTCATTGTTTTGCTGCATTGTCTTCTTCTTATTGATTTTGGATTCAAGCCTTTTGTAAGTTTCTAAGTACTGCAATTATTTTCTCATGTTCTGTATTGGTAAGCTTGGGCTGCCATAACAAAATCCCATAGATGAGGTGGCTAAACTGTGAGATATCAATTTCGAACAGAAACTGATATCTCACAGTCCAGAAGCTGGAAAGCTCAAGATCAAGCTTTGACAGAGTTCAGTTTCTGGAAAGCTCTCTTCCTGGCTTGCAGATGGCCACTTTCTAGATGTGTCCCTACATGGCAGAGAGAGCGGCAACGAGCACTCTGGTGTCTCTTTGTATAAAGGCACTAATCCTGTCTTGAGGGCCCATCCTCATGACCTCATAGACATGTACTTATCTCCTGAAGTCCCCTTCTCCAAACGTAATCACATTAGGTATTAGGAAGTTAAGACTTTAATATATGAAGCTGGGGAGGATTCAGTTCAGTCCAGAGCACAGTCCATTTCTACACTTTGGACTCTCTTATGGGGGTCTCTAACTTGTCTTCTATATTTCAAAAAAGTTTTATTATTGCAAAAATATACATGCAGAACAGTGTGCAAAAAAAAAAAAAAAAAAAAAAAAGGATATACTATTCCATGATTTATCTTAAAAAGAATTCTCAGGTAAACATCACCCAAGTCAAGAAATAGAACATTGTCAACATCTTGGAAGCCCACCCATGACTGCTTGAAATCATCAATCCTTACTCTCCACAAAGCAACCTGACTTCTATGGTCCTTACATCCTTAATTGTCTTTATAGTTTTACCACCTTAGGCACACATACGTATAATCTGTAATTTAGTTTTGCCTTTCTTTAAGCTTTATATACTTGAGATTACATAGTAAATACTCTATTCCATGTGGATATTTTTGCTTAGCATATGTTTATGAGATTTTTGTTTGTTTGTGTGGATAGCTATATATCAGTCATTCTTATTCCTGCATAGCATTCCACTGTGTGAATATGCCCCAATGTATTTGTTGTTTCTCCTATTGACAGACATTTTTATAATTCCACATTTGGGAATGTTATGAAGAGTGCCCTTATGAACATACTTGTAGAGATCTCTTGGTACACAAATGCACATATTTCTGATGTGTCCACTGCTTTGTAGGAATTTGTTATATATTCTGGATATGAACCTTTGTTAATTATGAATGGTACAAATTTTATATTTTGCAAATATCTTCTCCCATCTTTGTCTTCTTTTGGCACTCTCTTAATGGTATATTTTGGTTAAAAAAAGAGTTCTACATTTCAATGTGGTTAAAAAACTATTTTTTCCTCTATGGCAAGAATTTTATTTGTCCTATTAATCTTTTCCTATGAGGTCAAGAAAATCATTTCCTATGTTATGCTTTATACTTTCTTGTTTTGCCTTTCACATTTAGACCCATAATCTACCTACAATGGATATTTGAGTATGGTATAAGGTTGGAAGCAAGAGTAATTTTTAAAAATATGGATATATAATTTTTCTGGAACCATTCTTTAAAAGGCTTCCCCTCTACACAAACACTGCTTCCAGGTACACAAATCATAAGTATCTATTTCTAAATTCTTTATTCTATTTCATTGTTAAATTTTCCTTTCTTTGTGTCACTAGTGCGCTGTTTTAGTTATTATAACTTTATAATAAATATGGCTATTTGGTAAAGCAAGTCCTCCCATCTTTATTTTTCTTTTTTTTTTAATTTTTTTTTTTCAACGTTTATTTATTTTTGGGACAGAGAGAGACAGAGCATGAACGGGGGAGGGGCAGAGAGAGAGGGAGACACAGAATCGGAAACAGGCTCCAGGCTCTGAGCCATCAGCCCAGAGCCCGACGCGGGGCTCGAACTCACGGACCGCGAGATCGTGACCTGGCTGAAGTCGGACGCTTAACCGACTGCGCCACCCAGGCGCCCCTATTTTTCATTTTTAAACAGTATCTTAGCCACATGGACCATTTGCATTTCCATACTCATATTTTAGGATCAGCTTGTCCAGCTCCATGAAACCCATTTGGGGAGACTTGACATTGTATTGAATCTCCTAATCAGTAAACATGGTGTTTATGTTTATAGCTTCATTATTTTTAAAAGTTTGAGTATATAATTCTTACACTTCTTTTGCTAGATTCGATACTATTGTAAGTGGTATGGTTTTAATTTTTTTTAATTCTTAATTATTTGTCTTGAAATATAAACAGGCAATTGACTTTTATGTATTGAGTTTATCTCCAGCATATTATTTCTAATGATTATCATAATTTAGCTATGGGTAGTTTGGGATTTTCTGGTTACATAATCAGGCCAGCTATTAATCAAGAAAACAACATTTTAGTTGTTTTATTTAAGTTTTTGTGCATTTAAAAAAATAATGTTACACTACCTCAGATCCTCAGTACAATGGTAAACAGAAGTAGTATCTTGATGGGCTCACCTGTGGTATGTGATTTAGTGATAATACCCCACCTGGCTGAAACTAGCTGCTTAATAACCCATTATTTTTAATAGTACCCTGTAATCTGATCTTAAATAAATAGCAAATGTCCATTTGTATTTTTCTATTTAAAAATTATTAATTGTGCCACACTCTGAGTTGTAAGAAATATCCCAATTACTTTTTTACTTTTTTTCCTAAGTAAAATCCTGAGGAACTCACCAAAGTCATTGACAGATTCAATATCACTCATTATTAGGGCTGCTTCTCCCTTCTCAGTATAATTTTATGAGGTAAGAATTTTTAATAGCCCCGTCTTACAATGGAAGGCTGATTGAGGAAATGGAGGCTCAGATAGGTTTAAAAATATCCTCGAGGTCATAATTAGAAGCAGGGGGGCTGGGGTCAAACCCTGACAGCCAACTCCAGGATTGTCCCTTTTAACCATTATGACTTTTTAAAATCCTCCACTCCATATCTAGGAAGAGCATCTAGATATCCACATAAAACTGTGATGCAAAACTGTTAGCAAGTGTTGCTTTAAATGGTTTAGAATCTATCTTTCCTTTTGGCTTTCACGAGAAGTTTCTAACCAAGTTTCATGCCATGGTGTGGTAAGCAGAGAGCTGTGGCTAGTGTGAAATTTGAGCAGAATTTTAGAATGTAACGGTTTATTCAGAATCCTATTATTAGACCCTTTGCTCTTTATTTATCCGCTTTTATCATGTTCCAGAAAATTAGTTTCCTCATGACCTCTCATTTCTTTCTACTCCCTTTCCTCCCACTCAACAAGAGTACCTGACACCCACTGCCTTATCCATATATGCTAGCTATGATTTTCATAGGCTGGACTGACAAGAAAAGATATTTGGCTTCACTTTACAGTACAGTGTCACCTGAAACCAGAGCTGATGCTATATTATGTTGACAATGATGGCTCTTAAATGGGTATCATCACTAGAGGAAGATTTCATTATTTTAGTTTAGTTTTTTTTCACAAGATGGATGTCTAACCTTTCTTTTTTATACTGTGTAATTACATAAAAAATAACCCACAAATCTGGATTACAGCATTCTAAGAGTGACATGCAAGGTAAATTAGGTAATTTTAAAGTAATTTCTTTGTATATGAGGTAAAGGGAAGAATCATAATAAGATCTTAACGGGGATCCTTTTGCATCTAAAGTAGATTTTGCTGGTGACATATCTCATTTAGAATTCTTATTCTAGGGAGAGCCTTTTCCTTCATCTTATGAAATGGTTGATTGTGGACACTGACTCTAGATTACAGAGAAGAGGGGGATATGTTGATTGCCAACAACACACTGACTGAGCTGCTTAAAATTCTTATAGATTATATTTACATAATTGACCTAGAAAAGCTTGAAAGACAGCTAGCTGACCATAAAGGGTATGTAGATATATCCTATGAGAAGATTGTAGACTCTTGCTTAGCAAAGTGAGTGCAAACACCCCCATGGTGTTTCTGAATAACCTATGCAGTGTCCTCTTGTCAATGCACTATACTGCTTCTCTTAGAAGTAGGTCTTGTGTTACCTTTTTTTTTTTTTAATGTTTATTTACTTTGGGAGAGAGGAGACTGAGGGGGGAAGGGACACAGAGAAAGGGAGACATAGAATCCTAAGCAGGCTCCATTCTGTCAGTGCAGAGTCCGATGGAGGACTCCATCTCACAAACTATGAGATCATGACCTGAACCAAATGCTAAGAGTCAGGTACTATTCAGCCACCCCAGTCTTGTGTTGCTTTTAAAAGTCTTCTTGCCTTTAAGAGTTCATTGCAATACTTTGGTCTTGGACATATGTGATCAATGCACTTGTATGTCTGATTTACTAAGTTATGATTCTGTAGTGAACCCAAATCAGACTTTTCTGCCTCTTTCCTATTTCACTAACAACTTTTCAGTGTGTTTGAACAGGTTTCAAGATTTTCCAGGAAGGTGGAGACGTTATACTTTTGTTAAGTTCCACACATACCATGTGTCAGCCCATTAGGGGGCATGATTGGTATTTCTGTCATAAACAGCTCAGCTTGGAACTCAATGTTCATACATTTTCAGTTAAGAAAAAAACAAATTCAAACTACTAGATAGTAATGAAGATTTAAACTTTTCAATGTTAACTTAAACTAAATATACAGGAGTAATTTAAATAATTTAGAGATAGTACCTAATTCTGAGAGTACAGAGTATTCATTCAGCTACAACACTCATTGGTCTGGTCCTTCTTTACTAGAAATCTTTTCATTTCACAGTTCAAAAAGAACAAAAACACTATCTGATCTTTGGCACCTAGACCAATACCTTTGAAAAATTGAATTTGAAGTTACTATGATGTCCAGGATTCAGCTTTTAGTTGCTGGTATGTGAATGTGGGGAACTATACAAGGTGACACGTATAAGAGTATACCAGGCTAGCTAAGAGAGAAAGGTAATCATTTCATACTTTCTTTATTTGCTAAACAATCAAGTCATCTTTTGGAAAGCTGGAATGTTTCTAGAATTGAAAATGTTTTTGAAATTTAAGTCTCTTCACTCTCAAAAAAACATCTTTTTGCTTCATAGATTTACTGTGTTCTTCATAAGGATATCTGGAAATCCTACTGTCTTTCATGGACGAGGCTAGGCACTTTCACATACATTGTATAATAATATTTAATCATCACAAAACTCTGCACTCTGAATATTCTTTGATTCTTAATTTGCAGATGAGGAAACTGCTTCAGAGATTTTAAGTGTTTGCTCAAAGACCCATGTATGGCAAACAGTAGAGGCAGGATTGAACCAAAGTCTTAAATTCTAAGCCCAAGGGACTTTCCAACAATATTACATTTGGATGTTAATGTAGATAACTGGTACTCAATTCACAAGTATTTCTTAAGTGCCCACTGTGGGCCAAATTCTGAGTAAAAAAGTGAAAAGATAAAATTCTGTTCTACCTGGAAATAATCAGTTGATCTAAAAACAAGAGCATTTTTAAATTCAATGATTTTCAATATATCTGGTAATACATTACACTGGTTTAGTTTAAATATTTTAATAAGCTTTTATGTGTTGATTGGTTGATAAATATAAAGCTATTCTCTTAGATTATGAAACTGCTAGATAATAATCAGTAATGTAGGAACTATTGATATTGTTTTCCTTTCTATTCTATGTGATGTGTACTAGTCAGTCAGTTTTAAATTTTTTTTTTAATGTTTATTTATTTTTGAGAGAGACAGAGACAGAATGCGAGTGGGTTAGGGACAGAGAGAGAGGGAGACACAGAATCCGAAGCAGGCTCCAGGCTCTGAGCTGTCAGCACAGAGCCCCACGCGGGGCTCAAAATTCACAGACCGCGAGATCATGACCTGAGCCAAAGTCAGAGTCTTAACTGACTGAGCCACCCAGGAGCTCCATGTACTAGTCATGTTTTTAAATTAATGAGGTGTGTGTGTGTAGCATCATAGACTGTTTGAAAGCATTTTTTTCTTGTAGCATATACCGTTCAATAAATAATTAATTAGCTTTCTAAAATATATACTTGTATCATAAGAAATTCAAGTACTTCTCTCCCTTTTTCTTCCTTTTCTTTCTTTTCTTTTCTTTTTTTTTTTTTTTTTTTTTTTTTTTTTTTTTTGGTTTTGGGGAGGGGTAGGAGTGTCCTGTGTGTATTGTGTGAAGAAGAGAAAACATAAATGCAAAATTAGAATCTCTAATTCATTTTGTATCCTGAGCTACTGGGTAATACAAGCTAGAAGGGGGTCTGGATTTCCCACTTAAGATTCTTACATAAACCTACAGCTAACTGCAAATTCTAAGCAGCCTGTTCCTATGACTGTCTCCCATCCCTGTCCTAATTGATATTCCAGATTTAAAAACAATCCGCCAGGCAAAAGCACCCAGTCCAAGATATGCCTCCACCCAAAATTAATCTTCAAAGACTCAGACCTCTTGAGATCACCCAATATAAAATTCTTCTCTCTTTTTAGCAAAATATTCAATACAGGTGCCTAAGGGAAAAGGTATCTGCCTACCCTCTCTGGCCCTAAAGCATTTTGCTTCCATCTGTAGCATTCAGATGTAATCTTACTTTTAGTAATATTAATTGGTATAATTAATCAATTCTTAGCTTTTAATAAGACAAATTAGAGTTTTATATCTTAGTCTACTACTTGCCATCCCTGCATTCTTTGACAAGTTACTTTGCCTCTCTAAATCACAGGTTTGTTGTAAATATAATATTTATAATGTTGCTAGAATATTAGTGTTCCCTCATAGAGCTGTCAGAAGATTAAATAATATTTCAGGTACCCTTAAATTTTTTTTTATTATAAAGCATTATTAGCTCCTTGTTGTTGATAATAATCTTGTATTCTGAATATTCATGATATTTATAATATGCATAATATTTTTCCTTAAGGGTAAATGATACAATGAGAGTATAAGAATGAAAAAATTTTATCAATCTGCTCTATCGAACAGAAATAATATTGACAGTTTTATAAAAAATACTTTTTATTGTCACAACAATGTTGGCTTTTCAAAGAAAAGAAGATGTTAGGCAATTTACTAAAGGATTATTCTGAATGTAAACAATGTTCATAAAAAGGCTGGGCATCTGTAATCATACTTGCTATGTGACATAAACAAGACTCACCTGAATGTGAGTTTTATAATGACAAAAAGAAATGTCATCACAGTTTTTGATACAGGAAGCTCTTAGTTTGTCCTCATCGCCCGGTTGAACTGGTTTGTATTTAGATGACACCAATAACCATCAGTAGAGTTAAAATACTGCCAGAGCCCAGAAATATTATAAGACCTTGATAGGTTTTTAGAAAGTGCATTATAGGGGCGCCTGGGTGGCTCAGTCAGTTAAGCGGCCGACTTCAGCTCAGGTCATGATCTCGCAGTCCGTGAGTTCGAGCCCCACATCGGGCTCTGTGCTGACAGAGCCTGGAGCCTGTTTCAGATTCTGTGTTTCCCTCTCTCTGACCTTCCCCTGTTCATGCTCTGTATCTCTCTGTCTCAAAAATAAATAAAAGTTAAAAAAAAAAAAGAAAGTGCATTATATTTCAGTGAGAGTTCTAAATGTTTCTCAGGAAAACTGTTTATTGCAATTGTCTGTGGCTAACGCATTCCTCAGATCAGTATGGAGCTATGGCATGTAGCAAAAAGTGGGTCATGCAAGAGTAAATGAAAAGGTTTAAAGCAGTCTGCCTGGGCTGTCTCAAAAGAGCTGAAAGAGTGCTGTATGGAATTAAAAACTAGGATTTTCTCCAAGCTTTCATTAGCAGGTTTAGAGCATAAAGAGCCATGAGACTCCCTTCTGAGATGGCTGGAGTGCTGCATCGTATCACGAAACTCTACTTGCTAAAGGAACTTGCAGCTACTGAAACTAGTCACTTTAAGACTTCTGAAGAGGGGCACCTGGGTGGCTCATTTGGTTAAGTATCTGACTTAGGCTCAGGCCATGATCTAACAGCTCATGGGTTCAAGCCCCATGTTGGGCTCTGTGCTGACAGCTCAGAATCTGGAGCCTGCTTTGGATTGTGTCTCCCTCTCTCTCGGCCCATCCTCTGCTTGCGCTCTGTCTCTCTCTTTCAAAAATAAATAAACATCAAAAAAAATTTAGAAAGACTTCTGAAGACTCCACCATCTATAAGGACAAGTAACCAGACAAATTAAATTGTGTTCTTATTTTAATTCACTAAAATGATCAAGTGGATAGGGAATTCACTATTTGAAAACTGGAGCTAAAGTATTACTTCAGGTTGACAACAGATGTTTCATTTGTCTCATGAGAATCTGTGACTGTCACCTTCTTTCTTGGTCAGTATCATGGAATTCTTTAACACTGTCAGCATAAATGAATTCTTAAAATCTCTGCAACATGGATATTTCTCCAGAGATTTAAGGATCATTCTACCTATTAAAACATATCCAGTCTGTACATAAACATCTCTGTAATTGTTAGATAACCTGTTTATTCATTCCCTTCCCAGAGGTCATCCACAGTTAGTGTTGACTAACACAATTTAAACAAACCTTACTAAGAATAGTCATCTCTATGTAAGTCTATTCAGTTATTGCAGGATATTTTCCTGAGCTATCATTTGTTTGGTTTTGGTTTACATTTGCTTCCGATTTTTTATTGTGTCTCTTCTATGTCATTTTTTAAATGTTACCATCAGTAATAAGGTACTTAACTGAGATCTAAGAATAAGAGCAATCAGGCTAGAATTCAGTCCAAATGGGGTCAAGCAAACAAACAAAAACAATGGATTCCTTCGGATAAATTCCTAGTAGTGCAATTTCTGGGCTGCAGGGTAGTTCCATTTTTAAGTTTTTGAGGAACCTCCACACTGTTTTCCAGAGTGGCTGTACCAGTTTGCATTCCCACAACAGTGCTATAGGGTTCCCCTAGCCAAATTATGAAAAGAGCCCAAATGTGTCCATCAACCAATGAATGGATTGAGAAGATGTGGTATACACACACACACACACACACACACACACACACACACACACTGGAATACTACTCGGTGATGAAAAAGAATGAAATCTTGCTATTTGCAAGAACGTGGATAGAACTGGAGGGTATTATGCTAAATGAAATAAGTCAGAGAAAGATATCATATTTCACTCATATGTGGAATTTGAGAAACTTAACAGATGAACATAAGGGAAGGGAAAGAAAAAAAAAGATGAAAACAGAGAGAGAGGCAAACCATAGGAGACTCTTAAATACAAAGAGCAAACTGAGGGTTGCTGAGGGTGAGGAGGTGGGGGATGGATTAAATGAGCGACAGGCGTTATTAAGGAAGGTACTTTTCGGGATGAGCACTGGGTATCATATGTAAGAGATGAATCACTGGGTGCTACTACTAAAGTCAAGACTATACTGTATGTTAACTAACTTGAGAATACAAAAATGAAATAAAATAAAAAATAAAGAAGTAAAACACTAAAAACTAAAAAACAAACAAAAACAAAACAAAACAAAAATGGATTCCTGGATAACCATCAGGAAGTAATGACTATGGGGTGCCTGGGTGGCTCAGTCGGTTAAGTGTCTGCGCCAGTCATGATCTTGCAGTTGGTGAGTTTGAGACCAGCCTCGGGCTCTGTGCTGACAGCTCGGGGCCTGAAGCCTGCTTCAGATTCTGTGTCTCCCTCTCTCTCTGCCCTTCCCCCACTCACACTGTCTCTCTCCCCTTCAGAAATCAATAAACATTAAAAAAAATGTAAAAAAAAAAAAAAAGAAGAAGAAGTGATGACTAGAAGCAGAAACAGCTACCTCTTTGGTCCTGCCGAGTGAAGAATGAAAACATAAGGCTCCCTGTTCAAACTGCAGGAAAAAAAGGTGCCCTTAAAACACTTTTAAAATTAAAATACAAAATTTCTTTCTTTTTTCCACAGCCTCTTTTTTCCACCTGTGATGGTGGTTGTTTGAAATGTGCTATTTATATCCCGCAGCTGTGGGGATGCTTTCTTAAGCCAGTGCAGATCCTCACAGGCCCCAGGGGCTCTGCCCCACAAGCAGGCGTTTGCCACCCATTGGCCCACAACGGGTCCTCCTACCCTACTCCCTCACCAGCTGTCAGCTGCCGGATGAATTCACTGTGACCCAGCAATGGAAGCCAACCAAACTAGTCTTCTCCCTTCCCTTGGCTTACCACCAGAAACTAGCTAATGAATGACCCCCAAGTATTCCAACCCTTGTACCAGGACACATTCAATACTGGGATCAGGGATGGGCAAGGGCTTCTTCCCTGCCGGGTCACCCACCAAATACATACTAATGCTGCCACCCCTGGGAATGAGGAAGAATCACCTTCAAATGAGTAATATGAAAGCAACTTAGGCATTACAGATATTTGTCTTTGGAACTGGCCTAAAATTTCCACAAAAATAAATAAATAAACACATAGCTTCAGGGTCACACTCTGGTTTTTTTTTTTTTCACTGTGAAATCATGTTACCCGGGTTGTGTAATTGCATTACATCTATTTTCCACAGACTTAACTAGGACTTCCGTTCTGTTGTGGCCAAAAATCCAGTTCACTCTCAAAAGATGATTTTTGATCACTGACAGTATTAAAAAGAGTAAGCGTGTGAACAATGACCACATCAGTTTCCTGAAGTATTTTAGTGATGACAATATGCAATAAGTTTTAGGACATCCATTTTTAAAATGTGTTATTATATAGTAATAGGTCATCATAGACCAAACTCAGGAAAGTTTTAGGAAAGGAGTAGCTCAGGGTGCCTGGGTGTCTTAGTCTGTCAAACGGCTCTTGGTTCGGGTCATGTTCTCTCTGTTCACTGTACGTGCGATTGAACCCCATGTTGGCATCTGTGCTGATGGTGCAGAGCCTGCTTGGGATTCCCTCTCTCCTTCTCTCTCTGCCCCTCTCCTGCTCATGCTCTTTCCAAAAATAAATAAAATAAACATTAAGTAAAAGAAAGGAGTAGTTCAAGAAGTACTTTATAGAATGATCTTGGACGGCTTTGGCTCTCATGGAATATTCATGGAAAGCTTCCTGGGAGAAGTGGCACTCAAGTTGGACCTTACAAAATTGTTAGATTTTGACTAATCAGCATGTTACAATTTAGTACTAGTGATAGACTGTGTTTTTCTCTAGGTTTCTGTTGTTGTTGCTGTTAAAGATTTAAGATTAGTAATAAACAGTACATATTAGAGAGTTCTATAAAAGGCAAAAATGAAAACAGTCTGAATATTTTGAAGGTGTGTATTGACGAATAATGGAATTGAGATCATATAAATTTAGTGGAACCAAGATAACGTAAGACTTTCACAAGGACCCCAAAGTGGTCATACGTAAGCAATAAACTGTCAGTGCATGTTTTATACACGTTTTATAGAATGCCTCAGCAAAACGATTGGTTGGAAGATACTGGATGAGTTAGTTTGGAGCTGGAGAGGATAAAGTCAAGGAAACAAATAAGAAGACTTGAAAACAAATAAGAAAGAAACAAATAAGAATTGTTTACCATTACAATCAGAGAGGCAGTAGCAGAGATGAAGACAGAAGAACAAATATGAAATACATAGACCTTCGAGGAAAACTGATTAAGATTTCATCACCGCCACATTTAGACACCAGGGAAGAGGAATGGGATAAAGTGAATTGCAAGACCTCAAACCATGATGGGCAGAGGATGCCACTTTCCAAAACAGAGAACCATATGAAGCAAGGAGTGAGGGGTAGGGACATCTTGTGAAGGTAAATTTGAAGTGACAGTGTGCTAATTTAAGGAATAGGTATTTAATGCTATCAGTTTATGCTCAACTTTCATAAAATAAACTTAAAAAAAAAAAACTCTAAACAGATGAGAATGAGGTTTAGGTCCAGGACTCAAAAGATTGATGGAAGTATATTTGACTTCTAAGAATAGAAGTGAAAATAGTCATTCCACAAGCATTCTGAGCTATGAGGTTTTGGTATGACCATAAGATAAGGATGCAAAAATTACAATAAGAATCATAAAAGTCAAAAACAGCTGAAGGTATATGTTATATGTTATATGAAGGTATTGCTATCGCATATATTGTTATATGTTATATATTGTTATATATATGAAGGAACCAAGGAAAACCATCTCAGAGGTAACACAAGAGGAATAGAATTAAAGGAAGAATTTATTGTTTAAAAGGAAAGGGCTC
The DNA here is from genome assembly GCF_014898765.1 of Herpailurus yagouaroundi. Taxonomy (NCBI): domain Eukaryota; kingdom Metazoa; phylum Chordata; class Mammalia; order Carnivora; family Felidae; genus Herpailurus; species Herpailurus yagouaroundi. Next base: position 17,940,258 of record NW_024412376.1, on the reverse strand, counting down.
AATTGGGGCACCTGGGTGGCTCAGTAGGTTAAGTGTCTGACTTCTGCTCAGGTCATGATCTCACAGCTCGTGAGATGGAGCCCCTCATAGGGCTTGGTGCTAATAGCTTGGAGCCTGGAGCCTGCTTCTGATTCTGTCTCCCTCTCTCTCTGCCCCTACCGCACTCGTGCTCTGTTTCTCAGTCTCTCAAAAAAAAATAAACATAAAAAATATTAAAAGGAAAGGGCTCAAAAGAGAAGGAAAATATTATCTGAAAAATTGGATATGGAGATCCTTATATTCCCTGGAAGTGTATGAACAGAGTCAGAAAGACAATCTGTCATGGATGTTGAGGGAGATTCCTAGACTAGGAAAGTGTACATAAATGACCTTTTGTGTTTCCTTTCAAGGGTCCTTTTTATCATTGCAGCATATCTCCATCAACTTCATGATCACCATTCATCAGTATATGTGATCATCGTTAGCATTACCATTAACATTTTTATCACTCAGAAGACATTGCAGTCACCACCATTATCACTAATAAATTCTTTATATAGACCTGCTACTAAATGTATATCAACTATTGCCATGGAATAAAGCAAGATTGAACTGAGTGAATTTTTTTATATTTCAACGTTTTTTTTTTCTTGTCAATGTAATTCTTCCTGCCTATCTGGACAATATGCTTCCCTTGAAAGGAAAGAAATATACGCTCTAGTATTTTCAACTGTGTATCAATTTACAGTTAAACTTAGGAGTAAAGGAGAGCTATATATCTGAGGAAGGACTGAACTAGGAATCAAAAGACCATGATATTAGTGCCTGTTCGGCCAAATTGCACAACCTTTATCAAATCATTTCACTTGTCGGAAAGTCAGGAAGTTAGAACCTGAGCATTCTTAAAGTGCTTTCCCATTTTGAAACTGTGTAAACTTATCTGAATTAGCTTACTATAGTCAGAACCATATAAATTATGTAGCATGACTGGAATAATATTGATAACAAAGCCATATCATTCTAACCATGTTCCAGGCACTGTTTAATATGTGGATATGTATTATCTCATTTAATTCTCATGGTGTCCCTATAAGCTAGATATCAGTGTCCCCATTTTAGAAATTAACAGTCTTAAATTGTTAGGTAACTTGTCAAAGGTCATAGAATTAGTGATGGCAGAGCTGTGCTTTAAACCCAGGCAGCCTAGCTAGCACCAATCCATGATATTAAACACTTTGCTATTGTTGGGGGAAAGATAATTAAGAACAAAATCTCCTCCCAACCCAGAATCCTCTCCACAAAGGTGAAAGGGAAAGAAACAGTTTTGTTCCTGAATAACCATTAAACCAGAATGTGATGTGCCTCACAGGCAAGCCTCAAAAAAGATTGAAAGACGAAAAGAAATCCCACCCTTTTATGTAGTCAAGCAGATACAGCCCATTGTATACATTGCAGGATAAACCCTCACTAGTTTTTAAGAGGACTTGACAGCACTGTTTATAAGACATAATTCGTTCTAAATTTACTTGGTAAGTGGGGAGACTATTAGTGTTAGCTCATTGGCTTTATGCAAAGGATAAATCAACTTCTCCTACGTTTCTCACAAGAGGTAGTATTGGAGTGAGGCACCCAACAGATTCTAACTCCTGCCCTCCTACAGAAACTGGGAAATAGGGGTCCTGTCTTCTTTGATGATGCTGTTTCAAAGGGCTAGCTCCCAGGTCTTTAACAAAGACATTCCTGGGTCTTAAATCTGACAAGAGGCGTATTTAGCTTTTTAAAAGATTAAGGTACATTTCAAAGAGACTGAGAAGGAACTTATAATTACAAGTTTTCTGAAGTAACTGCTCTAAGGAAAGGGAGGTTGGGTAGAGTCTAGGGGTGGGAAAGTCGCCTCTCTAATCTTCAACAAGAAGAATTAAATCTTTTATATTTCATTTTTATTTCCCTTTCCACTCCTATCTATATTGCCAGTGCTGGAAATGGAGAAGTTATACCGGAATATGCTACCTGCTTTATCATTCTGTCAAAACGATTTTGAAGAATATGTTGAAGATGAGGGTAATGCATCCTCTGGATAATGCTGTTACTTTGCATTTGTTATGCACATACCAAAGTTCTAGTGTACATAAATTTATGGAATTCTGAGGACAATACTGGGAAAAGGGTAAAACTACCTTCCTTTTGGCATTTTTTATTTTCCCATTATTATGCAAAACCAGACTCAGAGAAGTAATGACTGCCCAAAAAGTGGAGCCAAGAGTCAATGCAGGAGAGTTTTCTTAGCGCCGATGACCTGTTCTAAGGTCACCATCTCCTCCCGCAGCTACAGGAAGCTGCTGTGTTACATGGCTCACAATGGTGGGGATTGGTTTCTCTCGCTACATACATACATACATACATACATACATACATACATAGGAAGTTACCTAAAACCAGATTTAGATCCATCTTCACATCTCCATGCCTCTTTCTCTTTTTGTCCTCTTGTTTTTCTTAATCACAGAACTCAATTTTAACACAATGTACTGTCTTCATATTTTGCTTTTACACACATTGGACTTCTGGTTTTTATAGCTCTGATTTGGGTTCTTGTTTTCAAGTTTTCTCTTTATCTTCTCTGACTCCCTGAATCCAAAATTCCCACCCATTACAGTTCTCAAATTCACTTTTTGACCCGCACAAGGGCAACTATGCCTTGGGGAAGAACATCTGAATTGACGTGTAGGATAAGAGAGTAATTTATGGGGGCACATGGGTGGCTCAGTTGGTTAAGCATCTGGCTTCAGCGCAGGTCATGATCTCATGGTTCATGAGGTCAAGCCTCACATCGGGCTCTCTGCTATCAGCACAGAGCCCACTTTGGATCCTCTGTCCCTCCCCTCTGACTGCACCTCCCCTGCTTGCACTCTCTCTCTCAAGAATAAATAAACATTTAAAAAATAAATAAAGGAGGGGCGCCTGGGTGGCTCAGTCAGTTAAGCCTCCGACTTCAGCTCAGGTCACGATCTCACGGTCCATGAGTTCAAGCCCCGCATCGGGCTCTGGGCTGATGGCAGAGCTTCCGATTCTGTGTCTCCCTCTCTCTCTGCCCCTCCCCTGTTCATGCTCTGTCTCTCTCTGTCTCAAAAATAAATAAACGTTAAAAAAAATTTTTTTTAAGTAAATAAATAAAGGAGTAATTTATAGTTTTCTTCTCTCTCTCTCATATATATGTATATTATATATATAATATGTATACATACATATATACATATATATAAACAATAAATAATATATAATAACTCTTCAAACATTTTAGCTCTACAATATGTATAGTATGGAGGTAAGGCATAACTGTGGAATTGTATGTGTGAAAAAATAAAATCCCAATCACATATACATAGAAACTTGTGAAATCTAACTAGCCATCTGTTTCATACTACTCAAGGGATTCTAGATATTTTTGCATTTCTGAGATTTTGATTTATGCTCACTGAATCATGAATTATACTTATACAAAAGTACTCCAGATTTTTCCCAACATTTATATCAGTAAATGTATAGTCACAGAGGGAGACTAGAGATTTATGCATGCCTGTATGTTCTGCTATTAAGATGCATATGATATATACTTGATGAACTTAACATTTCTGTCTTCGATACTTTACCCCTCTGATGCATAATTTTTTAAATTCTTGCATATTGGTAATGTGATTTATAATAATTTTAGTCTAAGAAATAAGTGTTAAATGGGCAGCACAGCCATTATGAAGTGTACAACTGGGAGTGTAACTAAGGCACAACTAGGTAATATGACATAGCTGGAACAGTTCAGAGTATCCAAAGCTCGCAAATTGCCTTATGTTCACCATTGTGCAATTGATCTCACTGTTCATTAGCACTGTAAAGGAAAGAGGTGAAGATATGTGAGTGAGAGGAAGTAAGTGAACCCCAGTGCTACTAACTTTGTGCTAGAAGATAGAAATTCAAATCTCCCACTTTCCTCCCTCCAGTTCACCTTCCATTTGGAAATAACTTATCTTCCTAATTAACCACTATATTTTTATTATATCCCAGCTCAAAAGCCTTGTATGGATTTCTGCAGCCTGTGCAATGAGATCCCAAACAAGCCTGGAATGAAAAGCATTCTAAAACTTTGTCCTTCTCCTTATTCCAGAGCATAAAGCATTGCCTTTTCATTCACCACAGTCATTTGCCTTTGTGTTTATCTCCTCAGTTTAAACACCTGGAAAGTAGGGCCTTTTTAGATCCTAGCATGTGCCCAACAATGGAAGGCCTTTGGTAAAATGCTGGTGGATGGATGAGTGAAGAAAGCAATGAATCAATGTATATATTGACTTGTATTAACTCTGACAGGTTCGTAATTAAGCTTTGGCCTTAAATTGTTGATACCTCAGGGATATAGCTCTAAACCATATATTGAGTGGCAGAGGACCAACTGTTTTCATAACAAGCTAAACAAAATGAGACAAGATCTATATGAAAGTTGGTTAAAATAAGCTTATTACAATGACAATAATGAAGAAATAATATTACTTATTCAGTACATACAATGTGCTAAGTAAAGCATTATTTTAAATACATGTTTTAAATATATGCATATATATAAATACATATGTACACACAAACCCACATACACACATTTATGTGGCACAACCTTGAGAGGCAGGGGTTAGGTCTGCATTTTATGGATGATGGTACCGAGTCTCACAGAAATTGGATAACTTACTCCCCTATTTCCCTTCAGGACAGGGAGTGTTTTTAATGTGATCAAATTAGTAAGATCACAGGCCATTAGCAGAGTGTATTTTACTAGAAGGCACATTTATTCACTTAATTATTATACAACTTGTTGTTGTGGTCTGCCAGTGATCCAGTAACTGTGCTAGTTAGACAGGTACGATGTTGACAAAACAAGATGTCCTCTTCCTGAAGATTACCAGACTGCCCACAATTGTTTCTTCTTGCCTTCTGGCCCCTTGTCCAGTAAAGCTGGACAAGGACTGACTTATAGGAACAGATCTCAGCTAGATCTCCTTCTTTTCCATTTTTTCCTATATATGTCACCACTTTGCTAAGTGCAACAAGATTTGTTTTGCAAAACTGAGTCTCTTAGATTCAAGTGTGTTGAAAATAGGAGGTTTCGTTTAGGACACAAGACCTTATAGACTTTTTAACTAAACTTTCTTTTTGTTGTATTTTTAATTGTGTTAAAATAAACATAACATAAAATTCACCATCTTAACCATTTTTAAATGCACAATTCAGTGGGATCAAATACACTCACATTGTTGTGCAGCCATCACATCTATCTCTAGAACTCTTTTCATCTTTCAAAACTTAAGCCGTACTTATTAAATACTAACTCCTCATTTCTCCCTCCCTCCATTTCCCCCTCCTGTCTTTACAAATTTGACTAATCTAGGTATCAACTCAACTTTTATAGGAAAGACATCCATTAGTGAACATTGATGGTTTATTTGGCTCTTGCCAACTTTGTTAACATGTTTTCCATTTGGATTCAGTTGCCTCAGATGGATAGGAAGAATGAGTAGCATTTGGGATGCAGGCTTTTTGGGTGGGTACTTGGCCATAATGCCTTCACCAGAACTCAAGCTTTGACTTTGTATCAATACTGATAGAACTAAAACTCAAATTCAGACCTGTCATGTGATGACTCCTGAGCCAGTGTGCCTTTTTCATTATGCCAGAGTAAAGATGCCTCCCCTTTGTATGTTTATCTATTATGAGCAGATTTTTTTGAACAAATCCAGCTTGCTCTTCAATCCAGCTTGCTCTTCAAAGACTGGTCCTTATGTTATTCTCTATAAGCCACAGATACCTCACCAAAGAATAAATATCTGAAGGAGGGGTGAATATTTTAATTATAAATTCAATCAGAAGGAAGGTATATATATATATATGTGTGTGTGTGTGTGTGTGTGTGTGTGTGTGTACATATATACACATATATATGCATACATATACGTATATACGTATATATACATATATATATTTGCATTGATTCATTGATTTCTTCTTTTATGCTTGAAACACCATATAAAAAGTTTATGAGTAGCTCAGCTACCTTTATATCATTTTTTATTTCATCCTGAAGATGATCTCACTTATACTTTCCCTGTCTTTTTCTGTAGGCTTAATGATGTGATCTGATCTCTATATGACATTTTTTATTAAACCTAGCTATAAAAATTTCAGGTGTTAATGGCTGTGACCCATTAGATTTTTCTCCCCTTCGCAATGCTGATAGAAAAATAACTTTTCATTCAGAGAAATCTGTATTTCTGCTCTGCCTCTCAGTGTTTAAGCCAGCTCCCCACTGTGCTAAGTCAACCTTCCCAGAAGCTAATCTGTCATTCTCAAGTGGCCTTGCTTCTGAAATTGGTTTGATGCTGTAGCAGTAAAACCTTCCTGTGTAGTGCAGGTTATACACGCTTAACAGCCTCTTGGGTGGGGCTTGTTCTATTGCATTGGAAATGATGACTTTGTGTGTCTGCCCTAGGAAAAATGGCTAGTGTATTAATCTATTGAGAATGTGAGGATCCTAAATAAAATTAATCCTATCAAATAATTAGGAACCTCTATAAGCTAATTTTGTGTGTGGGGGGCTTTCATTTTGAAATATGTCAACGTCAGTGAAGGGGCAAAAGAATTATGCCTCTCCTTTACTGCTTCCCTGGGGAAATATTTTATTTTTATTTTTATGAAACGCTTTGATTTTAGCAATAAATTTTGTAAAACATAACATCTGCAAGCACAAGACCTTCACCACTTGAGGTGACACGTGACTCTGGGGGAGGTCACTGAACATTTACATAATGAAATGTAGCTATTGGAAGAAGAATCACTTCTTTGTTTAAGATAATGAAGGAAGGACAATTATATTAACAAGATTTTCATAGAAATGTGCACTGTCAGTGTTAACAAATGGTTTTAAGCTAACGTCCCTGGTACATGGTATGTGGTTTAATTTCAGTTATATAAACATTGGAGTAATCTGAAGTTTAAATTACATTTTAGTTATACTTGAGACTCCATTATCCAGTAAAATGCAAATTCAGTCTCTATAAAAATGAACAAAAATCAAAATCCAGTGCCTGCCTTCATATTTATAATTTCTCATACTAAGTTCATACTGCCCAGCTAACACAGTGGAAGAACAGATTTTTAAAACAGCACAAAATATATTATTCATAGTCCTGTTTACATTTAGTCTTAGTTTGCCAAGTGTTTCCAGGAACAAGTGAGAAAGAATGGTGCATCTGTGAACAATAAAGAAATCTGAAGATCTCTGCATCTTCCTGGATATATATTTTTCTAATAAATGTTAAAAATAATGAGAATTTATGTAGGCTGATTTTAAGATAAAGTTTTCTAATATAAAATGTTAATGTTCTATCCTCTCAAGACATTTCAACTTAGTAGATCTTGGACTTCGAGGTAGACGTTTTATCTTGTTTGTTATTGACATGTTTTATTATTAAAGCCAAGTTTATTGAAATGTGATTCCCTCTTTTTTGGCACACAGTGCTTTGAACTTTGATAAGGGCTCACAGTCATGGAACCATCATCAAAATCAAGATCTAGAATATTTACATTGAGTCAGAAAGTTTCTTTCTGCCTCTCTGTGGTCAATTCCCTCCCTAAACCCCCAGTGTCTAATTTTTGTACTCTTATTAAGTGGGTATGTAGGCAGCAGATTGCAGAACTGGTAAGGAGCATACAGGAGGTTACTTACATGATTTTGGTATCCCAGATTTTTCCACTACCCTTAGCTCATTGTGCTGTAATGCAGTTTGAACTTCCTAGCCTGAGTCTCTCTAGGAGACATTCTATTGCCTAACATATTTCTTGTGACCTAATTTCACTTGTGTTACCTTAAGTCTCCCACTTAAACTTTCTTTGTTTATTGTTATCATGTAATATAAAATAAATTATAAAATGACATCTAAAATTTAAAAGTATTTAAGTCTATTATCCTGGTTTTTAAAGGAAACTCTCAGAGTTTATTTACATAGTTGTATAGGTTATTTTTTCACTGCCCAATATAATGGAAAATGACCAAATTTTATTTGTTTTTTCTGTCTCTTCACCTCCAAAACGTTACTTTTACAGTAATGCATACAGACTAATTTTGAGTCATTAACTTTTTAAGCAGCATTATAGATGTGTTTTTAAGTACAAAAGTATTGCATGCAGTTTAGAAAAAAAAGAAAGAGAAGAAAAGAAATCCCATAGAGTAATTACTAAAAATGTAGGCACTCGGCCTCACCATCTTATCATCCACCCTAAATGATACTGATTTTAAAGAGTTTGGTGGGCCTTCTGCCAGGCCTTTCATTTATGGATAACATTTTTAAACAAAAAGTATACAGAAAAGAAGCAAAAATCTATAAATTGCTCTTTTAATTCAATTTATCAGAAGGATTCTCTTGTGTCGGTAACACAGACTTACCACATTCCCTACCTATTGAATAGTTTCCTTCAGTGAAGTTTTGCCATTGTTAACATTCAAGCAGTGATCAATGTGTAGTTTGCTTAAAAATTTTGTACATAATACATATGTATATATATTTGTGCAGCTGTGTGAATATTCCTTATAATAAAGATTCCAAGAGGTGAAATTGTTGCTACAACTTATCTGTGCATTTATAATTTTGATAGGCATTGTCCATTTGCCCTCAAAAACAGAAATACTAATTATACTCCCATTGATAGTTCTCACTTTCTCGCACCCTTCCCAACAAAGAATGTCATCAATTTTTTTAATGTTTATTTCTTTTTGAGAGAGAGAGAGAGCAGGAGAGGGGCAGAAAGACAGAAGGAGACACAGAATCTGAAGCAAGCTCCAGGCTTCAAGCTGTCAGCACAGAGCCCGACCCTGGGGCTCAAACTCATGAACCTCAAGGTCATGACCTGAGCCAAAGTTGGAGGCTTAACCGACTGAGCCACCCAGGAACCCCTCAATTCTTTTAATTTTAGCCAGTCAGATAAGGATGTAGTATGTCACTATTATTTAAAGTTATACTTTTTTCATCATCAGTAAGGTTGAGCATCTGTTAGAAGATTGTTGGGGATTTGTTTTTACTCTTCTGTGAAGGTTCAGAATATGGTCAGTGACTGATTATGTTGATTGTGTTGTAAATCTTTTCATCATTAATTTGAAGGGCCCCTTTACATTTTAGGAAAGTTAGCTGTATGCTACACCTAAGATGCAAATATTTTCTCTGAATCTACCATTGTATTTTTAACGTTGTTCAAGCATCAAAGAGTTACTCGTTTTTCTCAAGAATAGTGGTCCTCAATTCATGCTACAGATTAAGTTCATGGAGCAGCCTTTATAAAAAGAGTGCAGCCTGGACTCCCCTCACCACACACACACACACACACACACACACACAAATTCAGGTCCAATTGATTGTGTGACATTGTAGCATATTCCCCCAGGTGATGCTAAGGTACACAGACAGAGTTGAGAAGAACTGCTTACTGTGCATACAAATCACTTGGGGATTTTGTTATAAAGCACAGATCCTAGGATGAAGCCTGAGACTCAATATTTCTAATAAGCTCCCAGGAGATGTGCATGCCACTGGTCTACAGTCCACATTTGGACTAGCAAGGATTTATGGTGTCTGGTTTTTGGTTCTTGCTTAAGAAGACTTTCTCTACTTAAGATTCTAAAATTTTCTTTTCTCCTTTATTTTCTTCTAATACTTTCTATAACTTTTATAAAGATCCTAAGTCCTTTTGACTTTCTTCTTTAAATAATATGATATAGAGAACTAATTGATTTTTTGTATATGCCAAATTGAATTCACCTCATTTATTACATAGATGTAAACATTTTGATACAATTTCAAAGTAACATACTTTGACTGTTTTTTAAAAAAGTCTTTGGAAATTCATATATTGGTAAAAGTAGAACCTTTGGTTGTTTAAATAATAAAAAGAGCTTACATTTTTAAATTTATTTTGTTTCAAAGAAGGAAGTTACATATTGATATTAACCAAGATTTTAAGATCAAGAACTTTTCCTTGCTGTCCATTTGTTTTTTACATTTAAAAAAATTTTTTCAATGTTTATTTATTTTTGAGAGATAGAGTGTGAGCAGGGGAGGGGCAGAGAGAGAGAGAGAGAGAGAGAGAGAGACAGAATCTTAAGCAGTCTCCAGGCTCCGAGCTGTCAGCACAGAGCTGGATGCAGAGCTCGAACTCACCTCAAGATCATGACACTGAGCCAAAGTCGGATGCTTAACTGACTGAGCCACCCAGGTGCCCTTCCTTGCTGTCCATTTGATCTTTATGTCTCAAATGTTATTTCTTTTCACAGCCTAAAAATTAAATGCCAAATTAATTTTTTTAAAAAAACATGGATAATGTGATCATTAGGTCTGTGTTTCCATTTTTGTCAGTGTTTGTGATGCCTTCATAGGATATAGTGACAACCTCACTGCTTAACAGTAATTCAGTAGCAGGAATGCTATTGTTAGGGAGGATGTAATGCCAACAGGAACCAGCTTCTGCTGAACTCGGGGTACAAACTCTTTCTTCCAACATTTGATATCATGTAAAAAAAAAAAAACTACAGAGCTAAAGATTTTCAAATAACTACACTAAGATGTTAATGATGTTGATATCTACAAGGTGAACAGTGAGGCTGCTTTGTGCATAATTTAAGATAGTCCAACCCATGCAAGAATGTAAGGAGAAATTCAAATGTGTTTAAGAGTTTAACATAAGCTACTGATAAGTCAGGAGTATAAATAGAAATGAAAACTGAAATAAGGGAGTCTTCTAACCTATATTAAATTATCTCACTATGTAAATACTTTTTCTAAAGAGATAAATGATTATTGAAAAAATGAGTGGTGCACCAGCATGAATTTTACCAATGTAGCCTAGCTATTTTTAATTATGATATTCTAGTAGAAATATATTTCCATTGAATAATCTAGCCCTTGGGAACTCAAAAGTTTGTTTTTTTTTCTTGGTAACGTCACAGTTCATTTAATGAAAATGGTCACCAATGCCCAGTTACATCTTTCATGCATTTTAAACAAACTGTAATTTTGTGAGCTAGAGAATCAAAGAATCTCTTTTTGTATCTGAAATTAAGTTATTAAGAATTTCTGTAGCTAAATAATTCAGTTCCATAAGCCAAGATTCTTGTTATTAAAAGAACAATGGCTTTGGAGTTGACAAAGCAAATGTACTTTTTTTTGTCTTAAAGCTAGAAATATTCTTTAAATTGTCAAGAAAAAAAGTCAATACTGAAGGTTTTCTATTATACAATGTCTATTCCAGTAGACATTTATGTTTCTATTGCTGAGAATAATGAAGCCCAGTTTCATGATTATTTTGTTTGTTTGTTTAATGACAGATATTGAATGACAAAATAAGTCATGTGGTTTCAGAATCAAACCACATCCACCTTCTGTGTGTACTAGCTCATACATGAGTTGCATTTCTAAATGTATAAGGCACCCCTTTCTCAAAAACTTCTGTGTCAGGATTGATCTCAAAAATCAATCTTTAAAAGGTAAAAAACCAAAAACCAAAAAACTGTATTGGTTTTCCCAGAGTTACCAATCACAAGCATGGTAAGGGAAATATCGTTGTAACTTTCAGATGCCCTTAAGTCATTAAGAACAGTCTTCCTTAATGCTTTATTATCTTTGGTTCAATGAAACTTACAACACTGGCAAAATAGGTGGGGCAAGTGTGTTTTGTACCCCCATGTGTTGTCTGTCATCAGAGCAGTCTACAAAGAGTGGACCGCCATCATCTGTATTCAGCATTTGATCTCTGATCCTTTTATATTGTTAAGCATTATTGTGTGTGTGTGTGTGTGTGTGTGTGTATCAGGTTAAATATATATGAAATATATAAATATATATAATATAAATATATATATAAGGTTAAATCATATGAAATTGCCAATATTTAGCTATTTTGACCTATAATAAAAGTAGTTTTATATGGTTCAAACTAGTGTTTTCATTTGGGTGTGAATTAATATTTTGCTTCTAGGCACTGGACTCTTAGCTACAGAGACATAGTTTAGATTGATTTGAGCAACTTCTCTTGAAACAGAACCCTGCTCTCTGGACCTTCTCAGGCCAAGCCCATCTTGGGATTCCTTAACTGTGGTGAATTATTTCCAGTACCCTAGTTTAAGAGCTTGTATCTGTTTCTGCCTCATTTTAGCTACCAGTTGTTCACAAAAGTCTCTTGGGATCCTAAAATATGTAGAGTCTTCATTTGTTAAACTAATTTTATATTTTCCTAAGGAGAGATTCTGCCACCTTAAAATGAGGGGTTCAATTTGCCTTAACATCTGAACTCATTAATATCATGTTCATACATTTCCTAATTGTATTCTGAACTACAAAAATTCAGTAATTACTATTGATCACTAGCACAAATTAAATGCTTATATTAACAATATTTTACTGATTACATAATGTAATATTAAACAGAATATACCTAATACGGAAGACTTTGCAACACACATCTCAGATATCCTTAGAAATTTTGCTTTAGCCTTAGTTTTATATCCCAAAGATGAGCTCAAGCTCATCATCTTGCTCAGCATTAGCCTTGCCCTGTTCCTCCAGCCATTGCCTCCAATAAGCACATTGTTAAGTTCATCACTTCCCAATTCGAATTCTCAGCTCTCTATTCTCATTAACGCTTGAATCATTCTAAGACCAGAAACTATTTGGGATTAGGTTGACCTCATTGCTATATTTCTCATAGAAACACCGCATATATTTCTTCCAATCCTAGCGAACTGTTTTGGCAAATTGGTATGGTAATTTGTGGATTAGGCTTACTCTTTTCTTTTGTAAGTAGACATTAGTTTCTAAAAGGTCCTCTAGGGAACTAGAAACATTGGCAATACAAGTCATAAAGCTTTTTATTTCTTCTCAAATCAAAATCCTTTTCTGAGTTTTATTTTACTTATTTTAACTGAAGTGTAACATATACAGAAGGATGATTTGGCCATCTTCATTTGACAATGAATTCTCATGAGGTAATCAGCACCCAGGAAAAGAGACAGAACATTAGCAACTCACCAGAAGCCTTACCTAAGAGGAATGAATTAGTGTCATTTATAATACCATAGGCCAAATTTCCCGATATTCTGCTTTATATAATTGGAATCATACTGCATATGTTCTTTTGTTACATCTTTTACTAAACATTGTTTGTAAGAATCATCCATATTGTTGAGGGCAGCTGTAATACTTTAATTCTCATTGCTCTAGAGTAATCCATTGTATGAATATTCCATGATTTAGTCAATTTGTTCTGCTGTTGACAGAAATTTGGGTGGTTTCCAGTTCTTGGCTATTATGAATACTGCTACCATGATCACCCTGTAATTTCTTTTGGTCCACAAGCACATGCATTTCTGGAATTGCTAAATTATAGGATATACATGTGTCAAATTTAGTAGGCAATGGATGCCAAATAGTTGTTCTATATGGTTGTAGTGATCTACATTCACATCAGCAATGTTTGATAATTCTGCATGCTCCAGACCCTCACCAGCACTTGGTATTCCCAATCTTATTCAGTTTAGTTATTTTTTTAGTTGTAAAAATAAAATATAATTTTCATGTTGATTTTTATTTCAGTGATTACTAATAAGTTTGAATAAGTTTTCCTACTTGGTTAGTCATAAGCAAAACTCCTAAGGGATTTTGTTTAATTCTATAAACTTAAAGTGACGGTTTTAAATATGAAATATTGTAAACTCACTAAAATTGTTTCAGGTGTTCTAATATTCTAATCATAGGAGTCTAAGAAAAGGTGATATAAAATCTCCTTGTACTTGTACATCTTGAATCTTGCTATTTGTGAACACTAAGAATTTTTAGCCAACTCTTTATGATGTGCCATTCATTACTCTAAGAATTTTACAGATATAAGCTGATTTAATTCTCATGGCACCCCTATGAGGCAAGTGCTCTTATTATCTCAACTCTACAAATGAAAACACTGAGGCACAGAGAGAAGAAGTAACTTACCTGTGGTCACATGCTAAGAGACATAGTGAGGCTTACCATGCTATAAGCCCTCCCCATCCAGTTTTTAGTAAAATATTAAGATACTAGAGTAATAAACAATGATGTATTTTTCAGAATAACTATAAACAGCAAGTCTGAAATAATTTTAGAAAGTGATCATTGAAGATTTACACTGTAATTAACATTCTCTAAGGGTAAAAAAAGGGTTTTTTCTGTGTTACTGAAACAAAATATAGCCCAAGTTGATTATGACTTTAATGAAAGACTGTGAGATAAACAAATATGTTTTAAAAGAATTTTTAACTCTAAGACTGAGTAATTCTCCCCACATTAGTGTAATGAGAGTATTGAACCTTTGAAATAGTATAAAAATTTGGAAAATGTTAATGATCTTGAGTTGCACATATTTTGGGTTATGAACGACATTTCTAGTTGCTAAATGTTAACTTTATTATGCACGATATATGATGTGGGTGAGTTAATGTTGCTAGGGAACTTTTAGTGTCTAGATTGCCTTCCGTTTGTGTATTTAAATTTGCAAACTCAACATTATGTTAGTATACCTTCTGGCATTTAATTAAGTTTCATCCCATGATTTTACACTTAAATGTGCTTTAATGTAGAAGATTTTGTTATTTTCATCTTCCATTCTACTCCTTGTTCCTGGTAGTTGTAATAATAATACAGCATAATAGGGCACTTTACCATTCCTAGTAGACTTGAGTGCAAAATATCTTTAGAACACTTTCGAATATTTTTATGAATTCACTGTTATTCTCCTATGTATAATTTTTTCTTTCTCATTGGGTTATAGAACTTACACCACTGGTAATCACCCTCCAGCAGAGAGGAGATCTGATGCCATGACACATCCATATTAAAGACACAGAGGTCTTGGGTTAAATGAGAGAAGCCTCTCTCCCCATAAACCAGGCACACATTTAGCCACCTAACTAAGGGTGCTCTGTTTAACAAATAAATATACAGGACACCCAGTTAAATTTGAATCTCAGATACACAACACTGTTTTAGTGTAAGTACATCCCAAATATTGCATAGAAAATACATATTCATTTATTTGAAATTCAGTTCTAATGGGGCATTCTGTATGTTTATTTGGCACCCCTATACTGCAGAAGAGCTCAGGAGAAATGCAGGGACAAATGAAGTCAACTACTGCTACAACTCTCCTCCACAGTTTTCTGTATTGTACCCACAGCAATAGATAAATACCACTTCTTAGGATGAGTAATGCCAGCCAGATTCAGGGCGTCAGGGAGTCACCTTGCTGATAAATAGATAAACGATGATTTAAGGAGAAAATATGAACAATAAAGAATACACCCTTCTTGTCCCTGAAAACACACAGAAATCTATAAGTTCTATAGAACACCCTAGCATATTTCCAAAATACTAGGCCATTGAACAAGACTATTAGGGAGTAGAATGTCAAATTTCTGTTTTTATTACAGGGTTTTAATTTGGTTAATGAGCATACTTTCCCCTAAACGGTCCTCCATAGAACATAAGTGTACAAGAATATAGTAGGGGCGCCTAGGTGGTTCAGTCAGTTGGCTGTCTGACTTTGGCTCAGGTCATGATCTTGCAGTTTGTGAGTTCAAGAGCTGCATTGGGCTCTGTGCTTACAGCTCAGAGCCTGGAGCCTCAGATTCTGTGTCTCATTATCTCTCTGCCCCTGCCCCACTTGTGCTCCATCTCTCTCTGTCTCTCAAAAATAAATAAATGTAAACAAAATTTTAATAAAAAAAATAAAAAGAATATAGTAATAGATGCTCCTTGAAAAATTATTCAACAGTCAAAAAGAGTATGTAACCCTTGGTGGCATTTTCCCTGATATAGCATAATCGTGGCAGTCTAGCTAGTGGTGATAAGTAAAAATTGCATGAGTTCAAGTCCTAGTTCAAGTAATGTGAAAGTTTGGGCAAGTGGTTTGATCATTATATGCCTCAGTTCCTTCACCTTTCAAGTGAAACGAATTATACTAGTTTTCTCATAAGGTAAAACTATAAATCTTTTAAAAGAAAGTATAGAAGACCTTGAGGTTAACAAATACATCTTAGACATGACATAGAAGAACTAACCAAGAGAGAAAAAAATTGGTAAGTTGAGTTTCATCAACATTAAAAATGCCTATTCATCAGGAACTATCATTAAGAAAGTAAATATGTAAGGTACAAACCAAGAGAAAATGTTTATAATACCTATAACTGACTAAAGACTTTCATTCTTAAAATATAAAGGATTCCTTCAACTCACTAACAAAAAGAGGTAAAATATTTGGACAGAATAATAAGATAATTGAGTAAATGCTTGAATAAAAACTTCACAAGGAATGCATACAGATGATCAATCAACATATGAAAAATTGTATAATACCATTAGCCATCATGAAACTGCAAATTAAAATGATAATGAGATTCCACTAGTAATAGAACAGTACCAGAACAGTATTAGAACAGCCAAAATTAAAGTGTTAAAATAGTATGAGAACAAAACTAGTATTAGTATAGCCAAAATTTAAAAGATTTACAATATTAATTGTTGACAGTTAATGATTTGAAGCAACTGGCAACCTCCCACATTGCTGGTAAAATGGTATAACCACATTTACAAAAAGAATCTAGCAGGTTTTTAAAAAGAAGTTAAACGTGGGGCGCGCCTGGGTGGCTCAGTCGGTCAAGCGGCCGACTTCGGCTCAGGTCATGATCTCGCGGTCCGTGAGTTCTAGTCCTGCGTCGGGCTCTGTGCTGACAGCTCAGAGCCTGGAGCCTGCTTCAGATTCTGTGTCTCCCTCTCTCTCTCTGCCCCTCCCCTGTTCTTGCTGTGTCTCTCCCTGTCTCAAAAATAAATAAACGTTAAAAAAAAAAAAAACAAAAAGAAGTTAAACCTGTCTACCTGATGACCCGGAAAATGCACTTCTAGATATTTATCAACAGAAGTAAAAAATGATTTCCAAGGGGAAAAAAAAGAGAAACACTTATATTAGCATGTTTTTAACAGCAGCTTGAATAATAAAACCCCCAAATGTCTACCAGCAGAAAAATGGATAAAGAAATCATGGTATGTTTGCATGCTGCAATAGTACTAGACCATTTGAAAGAGCCACCGAAATACAAAATACCATGGAGTATGTTACAGACATTCCACCAAGTAAAACTAATTCATGTGAAGTTCTGCCATAGGCAAGAGCAAAACTGTGATGCAAAATCCCCAAATAGTTGTTGCCTTTTTGTGGACCAAGTGTGAAGAATGGCTAGAAAAAGAACCTAGAGTAAAGAAAATCTATAGTTTAAAATACATGTGGGGTGAATAGTGGTATCTATTTGTCAAAACTCATCAACCTTGATATAAATTATACTTCAATAGAAAAATCAATAGAAAATAAAGGTTGTAATGTCATTTCTCAATTACCAAAGTTATAATGTGATAAAAACTATTTTCTTGTATCGTGTTTCCTATAATAAGGTTTAGAACTGGAGAGGGAGGTGGAAGTCTTTCCTATTTCTACCCTCTTACACCATTTGTCTCTTCAATGCTTTTGCCATGGAGTTATCTGTGGGGAACAAGCTTAGACATTCCCTGGGTTTGCACCAATGGGTTAACAAGGCTTAAAGAATTAGAAAGCCATGGGATGTTCACACCAAAGTTTGGGTAAACAAGATTAGGTAAATAGGTATAAAGAGGGTGGGGCAAAGGCCCCAATATAGAACAAAGGTATATGAGGTAAACAAAATTAGGTATTCAGGGCAGAAATGCCCCCCCCCCCCCAATTTAGTACAATAGCAGAAAGCTGCTGTCACCGGAAGGATGGACTAAATTAGGTAAACAGGTAAATAGGGCCAGAGACTGCTGCAGGGCGAATTTGCCCAGAGCTGAGCTAATTAGCAAAAGAAAGGTGCCTGTTGACTCCAAGGTAGCTTGCTCTGTCTTTCTTGTCCCCTAGGCCAGTATAGGTAAACAGAGGTGGTGCCTCATATCTGCTGTAAACAACCTTCTAAGGGAGCCAGGATTTTGTTTTGTTTTAACCCAAACCCCCAACCCCGTGTATCTTCCAAACACCCTTTCCCTCACATCCACGAGTTAATGTTCACAGTTTCATGGTCTCTTTGTGCACATCTAATAAAAATGGAGCAAGGACCCTTAATCGGGGCTCTTGTGTTCTCCCGGACATTAGCCATCTCTCGCATTTTAAACCTGCGTCCCGCTTTCTTGCTAGACAAGAAAGAACTCTAGACCCAGAGTCTATGACAGTAATCTCAAACAAATTGTTTCAGATTCTAAAGCTAAACAAATTACCTAAAAATCCCCGAGATTATAATAACAGTGATGCTGCTGCTGCTGAATTTAAACCGGTTTGAGCACACAGGTAATAATTAAACTATACAAATCCATGAAATCCTTTCACGTGGTTGAAAGTGCTAAATTTTCAAATGGATGAATGGGCAGATAAATTCTGCTGCTTTACCAAAGTCCAACATTTTTCAGAAGTTGCCATGCTGAAATATTGTCATTCTTCTTATGAGGACATCACAATCTGGAATTTAATTTCTGTAATGTTACCATCAGGTCTCATAGTATATCTATGACTACGAATAGTGTTCCTTTGAGTCTTTATAGTCTTTGATTAAAAATAGTAATAATACACTTTTTTGTATTTTCTAGGAAGTTAGAAGTCTTTATTCTCATCATTGAAACTAGTGGTTTCCATTCATTGAAAATGCTTTGAGATATCTTAACACTAGGATAAAAAAAAAAGTGGCTAAAAATAATTGCTGTAAGTGATCTAATTTTAAAGAGTCTACCCAAGGTGTGCCTGGGTGGCTCAGTTAAGCTTCTGACTTTGGCTCAGGTCATGATCTTGTAGTCTCTGAATTCAAACCCTGCATTGGGCTCTGCACTGACACCTCAGACCTGGAGCCTGTTTCAGATTCTATGTCTCCCTCTCTCTTTCTGCCCCTCCTCAGCTCTGTCTCTGTCTCTGTCTCTCTCAAAAATAAAAGTAAACATTAAAAAATTTTTTTTAATTCTACCCAAACTTAATCATGCTGAATTTTAATGAACATATCAATAATGTCAATGGCAGGAGTTTCTTTCTTCTTTTTTTACCCATTCCTAAAATGATTCCATGTAAGATGATGTGTAGTTATACCAGTTTATTACTCAAAAAATATATTTTGCTTCACATAAGAAATAAATATAAGATTAGGAATTCTGGGCTCATTCAGAATCAGCAAATACATATTTTCCAATTTGTGTTTAGTATTCAACTTGCATACTGGTGTAAACAAAACTTTGTGTTTATTGGGATAAGGGACACAGAGTTGCAGTCATCAAAATTTTAGATTCTGTTCAGTAGGTATGTGAAATCTTTAAGAGATAGTTCTGACACTGAGATTCTTGGTTTAAAAGAACCAAAGTTAATATTTTCAGGAGGCTGTGAGTTGGGTATGAGAACCAGAGCAAATGATATTTAAATGTATATTAGGCACCCCATATATATTGTATTCATAGAATCTTCTCAGACATCCCTTGATAATTAGAATCTGAGTTTTTTTTAACTTTCTTTGTTGCTCTTTTGTTTTTTTCTCCATTCATATTATTAGAAGAAAAGAAAATATTGAAAGTTTCAGTTTTTCTTCTTTTCTTTAAAACTTGTCTTATATTTTTGGCATGTATAAGTGGTTTGCAGTGTTTTGTTATGTCTCACACTTTTTGATGGATGATCAAGAAATCAAAATTTCTTGATACTTCATCAGTGGGAAGAAGTTTGGATTACTTTACAAACTATAAAACAAGAGAGATTACAATTTAGAACATAAAGTGAGAAAAAATCATTTTCAGAGATTATCTGTTATTGCATGATAATAAATGTGTCATTTAAGATTTCAGATTCAAATGTTTGAAGTGGGCGAGGTTGGTAAGAACTTTACTAAATGCATATGTACTTAGCAAGATTTTTCACAGATATGATCGTATGCATGATAGAATCAAATGAAAATAAAATGAGCAGTGAAGGTAAAATAGGAAAAGTTTAAATCCTTATAGAAACAAAGCTGCCAAAATGTTTCACGTATAAAGAATTGAAATGAAGTAAGTACAGATGTGCTGCCTACTGTATGCTCCTTAGTCTCTCCTAAGCCCTTGCCTCTTTTATTTTCACAACGTTAAGGAGTAAATACTATTACCTCATCAGGAAGTAGTACTGTTATTACCTCCATTTTACAGATGAGAGCATTTGAGCCCATGAGGTAAAAAAAATCTGCCCAAGTTTACAGAGCTAATGAGTGGAAGAAGCCAGATCTGAACTTAGGCAACCTGATTCCTAAGTCTGGAGTCCTCATTCCTACCCTCTGTTCTCTAACTGGATTCATGTTTATTTCTCTACCAAGGTACACCTGTTAAAGACTTCTACCACCATTGGTTATGTTGCTCAACCAACATCTCTTATGCAACACCCACCATGTGTCAAGTACTATTTCTTCTGATCATTTAGTGATTATATTAATAAGAAATCATTCAAATAGGACCACCCTTATTTTTTGAGCCAGTTTGGACCATTTCTCCAGGTAGCCTGGCCATCATGTTCAGTCAGAAAAAAATTTCTTGAAAAGAAATGCTGTTACTGTTCTCTCCACCAACATGTAAATGCATTAGTTCTCAAAACTTGCCACATTTGACAATCACCTGGGAAGCCTCTTAAAATTCCAGTGTCCTGGCTGCACTCTATACCAATTAAATCAAAATCTCCTGGGGTGAGATCCAGGCATCACTATTTTTTTTGTGCTCCTCAGGAAATTCAGTGTATGGCAAACTTTGAGAACCAAGGTGTTAAAGTATTTTTTTTTAATTAGCACACTATCTAAAACAGTCTCAAGTGGCCAATTACCAACAAGAATAGTGATGAGAAATATAAGTGTTAAATTACTTGAACTGGTAAGATTTCCTAGCATTGAGGTCAAGAAAACTGTAATTCAAATCCTGACTCCACTACTTCCTAGCTTTGTGACTTTGGGAAAATCACCTTTTATGAACATCAATATCTTTACCTGTAGAGTGAATATGATAAATATTACCTCTCTGAGTCTTTGTAAGAATTAAATAGGAAACAATACAAAGCCAAAATGTTCTTCTGCCTTCCCAGGCCTATAACTATGGCACTTGCTGCCATTAAGTATTGTGCTCAAGTTTCCATTAGCTTGATGCCCCAACAAAATATCCCTGATCTCTGAGTTTTCAGAGACCCTCCCATGGATGCGTGGTTAGAGTTCCTTTAGGAATTTCCCTTCCTGCCTCCTCCCTTTGCCTCCCAGTAGCAGTCCCTACCTCCAATTACCATACCATCACTCATTTGAAAAGTGTTTTCCTGAGCTGGCAATCTGTGCTATCAGCCTCAATTTGGCCTCCAGCTCAAATGTGAGACAAGCTTTCCTTCTTAATTCATAGTAGCACCACAGAGAATGGGCTACAACACTCCACAATAGTTTATTGAAGGTTCCAAAATGACAGATTGACTTACAAGTGCTATTAGGTGTTATTAAGTTCAGAGCTCACAGACTCCATCCCTGCCCTAAGGTTCCTCCAGCCCTCCTTTCTGTCTAGCTCTGCATCAGCCTCCTTTGCAAGGGTCAGCTCACCCTATATCACCAGGATGGATTGTTCAGTGTGGGGTTGTAGGGTGTTTCCCAAAACATCAGAACACATTTGTCAAGGGTCTAGACATTTGGTCTCGAATAGCCTATAAGGAACTGCACTAAGTTCTATCCAATGTCTGTCCTGGTCTTTCCTCTGATATGGGGTATAGATCTTGCCTGCAAGTCATTCTTGCTGCTCTCACAAACAATGCTCAGTGATTTGTAACCACTGAGCATTCATTGCCTCTATTTCAGCACCATCTTGATTTCTCTTCAACTTTAACCACAAGCATATTTTGATAGACTGCAAAATTTGGAGTAAATCACAGAATTTGCTGCCACCACCACTGTCTGTATAAAACAGAAATGGAAAGAAAATTGGGGGAAAAGAACACAAGGCCAAACCTGCCCTTGTTTCACTAGCTGTTCATGAGGCTACAGTTGATATTTGTAACTTTATCCTTCCACTCTCCATTTTGTGTTCCCATTGCCCACAGCTGGCACTTCAATGGATTGGGGTTTATATCTCTGTAGGGTAACCCAAACTTTTATTTCTAATGGACCTGAATTCCCTATGCTCCTGCCTGAATTAGGTTGCTCATGTCTTCAATACGTTAACTATGACAGCACCCCAAATGACTTTTTGGTTTCCAGACACATTCTTCCCTGCTCCACTGTAGAGCAGAAACATATTTTCCCCTTGATAGCCAGCATCAATTACTCTAAGCAACAGTAATCCCTGTTATTGCCTATGGGTGCCATGATATGAGGAGCCCAAAATGGTTACTGGTAATCTCAGCTTCTATTTCAATGAAACCCTTGTTGTATCTCTAGTGGAAACATTCTCCTGTTGTGTATTAAAGATTTTATCTGGAAGAGCCTCAAACCAGGAAGACAGGAAGCTCAAATTTGTGACTAGGTTCATTTGGGTAATAGTAATAGCAAACACTTCTATAGTATTACTATGTGTTGGGCACTCTCCAACGTGAATTACATATATTGATTTATTTAACCCATAGTACTATTCTTGTCACCTTTTACACATTAGAAAACTAAGACAAAGAAATGTTAAGTAATTTGTAAGATCACACAGTTATTAGGTGGTCACACTGGGATTCAAACTCAAGCAGTTTTGTACCATATTCTGTGTAAAGCATAGAATTAACTACCATTCTATAATAATTCTCAGTAATAGTGAGTAGGGCTAATCTTATTTTAACCCCTTGGCTCTTGGTCTCATGTATATCCATCATTAGAGAAAAGGCATCATATATCTGTTCATGGTTCAGAATATATCCTGTATGACAGTATTACAGATTAGAAAGGTGTCATTTCCCAGCTCATTCATGACTGTGTTTTTAATAGGCCATCCCACATTTCCTCAAACCAGCCACATGGGTAATTGGCTTGTTTAATTTAGTACAGTGAGTTATGGGTTGCCTGGCTGTCTCAGTCTGGTAAGTGACCAACCCTTAGTTTTGGATCAGGTCATGGTCTCACCGTCTGTTTGAGCACTACACTGGGCTCCATGCTGATAGCATGGAGCCTGCTTTGGATTCTCTCTCCCTCTCTTTCTTCCCCTCCCCCCCCCCCACTTTCTCTTTGTCTCTCTCTCTCTCAAAATAAATAAATAAACTTAAACAAACAAACAAACAAACAAAAAAGACCCGTTAGCTATGTGTTCAAAAAGCACTTTGCCTTACTTTTTATTTTTGGCAACATAAAGTTCCTGTACTGTATGGATATCATGAGAATAAGTAGGCCATTATGGGAGAAGTACAGAAGAAGCATGGTGGTCTGTGAAGGCAAACCCACACCTCAAATAAGTGCCTATCAGAGAAGACAAATTATTGTTTCCTTCATAATCCACAAAGTTGAATATTACTGATGCTTCCATTAATCCAGGAGACTTGCCTCCTGTCAGAGAATGAAATTCTTTTTGGGTTTAGCATGGCCCTCTGTCTGTGGCAGATTGGGTACTCAACAGTGGCAGTGTTCAGGGAAGCAATAGCCAGAAATACACTAACATGAGAGACAGAAAAGTTTATATTATTGCCTTTTTATATTCCCATTGCCAACACCATGGTCAATTTGTTCATGTGCCCACTGAGAAGGCATTAAGATGGTTTGAGAAAGAAGTTGACATCCACAAGTACATCACTTGGTCCTCCCAATTACTAAAATCCATCTATAGGGAATCTTTTGCTAAGCCTTCATCTGGCCTACAAATAGCCTTATTCTTATTCTCAGAAATTCTCCGCATATTTCCCTAAAACTCCTTAACACCAGTCATCTGACTCTGGTGCTTACCAGTTCCTGCCATATGGGCCAAATTTTGGTGCTACCCATGAATCTGTGCATAGATATATTCAAATACTCACAGTAATTGATCAGATATACTGCTCAAAGGTTATTCACTTGGAGGGAGCTTCCAAGTTTCAGAGACAATCAATAATGGGCTGTAATTTTATCAAATGTATAATCACTGCCATTCCAAATTTAAGAGTCACATTCATTCCTAATCCATCTCCCAACCTTCAGATAAGAGACCCAGCATGACTGTGCATTCAACTGAGATTGTAGTTCAACATACACCAGTTGAGATTCTACTTCTAATTGTTATACAATAACAAATAAGTGTCTTTCAGGATAGGCACAGGAATTCCTATTTCTCTATATAGATATGTATGAGCTACTAATTATAAACTCGATGCAGTCACCTTTTTTCTTTATATTCTCCAGTGTAGTTACCAATGGTAACCTCAAACCATAGTCTTTGTATCTCTTATGCTTATGCCTTATGCCCTGTACTTATAGCCATTCATTCTGGCCGAGACTTGCCTTCAATACACATTTCATTACAGATAACCTCAGGTAAATATTTTGCTAAATATTTAGTCTTGCATGATGTGGAATACCCTTGCTCCACCTTCTAAAGGTAACTGGAAGTTTGCTGCTCTTAAACCCAATCAAGTCAAATTCTTAATTTCAGAATCTTCTTTCCTTTAAGATTTATTGCTCACCTGCCCCTTAAACATTAATTATGTCTAGTTAGTCAGGGGATTTTGTTGCAGACAAAATAATTCATTGTAGCTAGTTTAAGCTCAAGATTTATTTAGGTTACAGGTTAGTATGAAGTAACATGCTAGATATTACATTCCAGGAGTTAAGTCCCCAAATCAAGGGAGTTCAAGCCTCCGGCATGAACAGAAAACTGCAGAATTAAGAATCTTTCACCACAGCTACAAGCTCTAGGAAAATATTACCTCTGCCTTGATTGAGAAGACTTCTGCTTCAAGAAACCACCTGCAAAATCAGGGATTCACAGCCACATCTCCCCACTACATAATCATACTAATTTGGATATATCATCCATGTTTTTATATTATAAGAATGCATGCTTCTTGTCCTACCTTTCTTCTCATCAAATTCAGTTGCAAATCAAAGTCTTGAATATGTACATCTAATTGTAGAAAGCTAAACTAAATCTGAAACTCTGTGGCTACAATGGAGTATGAAAAGTATCCGTTTTTATCTCTTCAGCCTCTATAATTTTCAAAGGCGTCTTAGAATTGGTGGTGGGTGAGCCAACCCACAATCTTTGCTAGGTCACACAGTGTCTTATTTATTAATTTGAAGAGACTGTTTTTTTAAATATTTATTTATTTTTGAAAGAGAAGAGAGACAGTGGATGAGGTGGGGAGGGGCAGAGAGACAGGGAGACACAGATTCCTAAGCAGGCTCCAGGCACTGAGCTGTCAGCACAGAGCCCAAAGAGGGGCTCAAATTCATGAACTGCAAGATCATGACCTGAGCCAGAGTCAGATGCTTAACCAACTGAACCGCCCAGTCACTGAGACTGACTTTAATCTTCTAGGTAATGACATTTGCAGGTTATGTTTTCATTTTAGAAGGATTATTCTAGAGTTTAGTTGGAGATAGATTGTTATGCTGTAAGATTGGGTACTGGGATACTTCTTGGATATTCCTACAATCGCCCAGGAAGTGATAATGAGGATCCAAATTAAGGTAGTGGCAGTTGAAGAAGAGGGATTGGCAACCAAAAATGATTAATGAGTTCAAAAAATTTCTTGCCTTACCAAATGTTGAAGGTCACAGAGAAATAACTCCAAAATGATCTTTCTTAAATGAAAATATAATCAATGACTGTCACTGCCTAGAATATTAAAATCAAAACCTTTGGGGTAATAAATAAGTCACTGTGAGAAATATAGGATGACTTGGTCTACCATGAAATTTTTTTAGGCTTAATCGTCATTTGTGTTCAAGTATTAGAAGGTAAATATTTTTTTTAAACTTGAATTTTTAAATTTTAGTGCCATTTATGCTTCCCACATTTTGAAAAATGATATAACTAACATATCCCTCAAGATATTCTGGTTATTTATGAAGTCTTTAAATTTTCCCGTTACTGTTATTCTTTGTCTTGGTATCTATACTTAAATATGACAGTATTCAATGCATTTGATGCATTGGAAAAATAGTACTTAAGTTTTGAAAGTACATGTTTAAAATAGTCATTAATTTTCATCCTGAAGCATCTCTGTATATTAAGTCAACGATCACTGTAACAGACCTACATCCTTCATACGTTTGCAGAAAATATAATTGTAAATTTTTGATTTAGAGTTCTAGTTACTATGCCATTGACAGATGAGGATAACAGAATAATAATAATAGAGTTATTTATGGAGAAGAAACCTCCCTCCAAATATGGTCCCTTGATTTAACTTACCTCATCCCTTAACCATCTGATGCTTTAAAAATTGAAAACATCTACACTTTTCAAATGATCAGAGATATGAAAAAAGACTTTACACATACACTTGATTTCAGATTTCCTTAATATTTATAAATAGATGTGTCTTGTAATTATAATCCTGTTCTTAATATTACAATCTGTTTTCCTCTGATGATCTCGAAATTCCTTGTGCTTAACTCTGCTTCATTAAATTTTATTTTCTATTATTAGAACAAATTGTGTATCATCCTTCTATGTTTTAAAGGATTTACTACATTTTTATTCTTTAGGAAAATTTCACAGTTCCCTGTTGGGGTCTGTTGGTAATCTATACAAGTAAGTAATACTAAAATAAGTATTCAATTAAATGTAGAATTAAAGAAGAAAGAAAAGCAGAGTGTAGACAAGTTGAAATGTATACCCTAATTGCCACCTTCATTTTGCTACCATTAAGTCCTATATTTGGTGACATTGTGACAGCAGATCTATAAAGAGAAACCATATCAATTCTGTAGTTCTCAGTCACCAAAAGATGAAAACAACCAATTGCATAGAACCAGTCTTTTTTGTATTAAATCAGATAGGAGTTTCTCTGGTGGGTTTTCTTAAGTAGAATACAGAACCATGGAATTGAGAAGATCCTTGCCAGCCTTCTCTGAGTAGATGAAACAAGTTTCAAGGAACTCTTTCTGATCTCATCCTCCTATACACAAAAGAACTACACAAAAGAACTACACAAAAGAGAGAATTGCATAAAATAACGTAAAAAGAGGTTTTGTGGGAAGGTCCTACGATGACACTGAAATAAAATTATTTACAATTTCTGTTCGTGTAATAATCAAATACTTGGAGGAAATTACATGACCACCTATTAAATTATGTTCTTAAACGAGTAAGTCGGCAACATAAAGAGGAAGTGCCATCAGTTAATTTCTTCTTCCCCCTCCCTTTTTTGGCTGATTCTACTGGAAACCAATTCTGCCCTCTTTACAGACCTCATCCATGCTAACATTCTGAGTTTCAATCTTGTCATCATTGTAAGTTGTTTGTTTTCTTTTTTTTCACAATTTATATTTTATTGATATCACAGGTTTGGGGTTTTATTTTCTCCCTAGCCTCCCATGCTCTGAACTTTACTCATTAAGTGTGGCAAAGGGCTATTGCCTGTAGCTCTGTAATTATTCTAGTCCCTTGACATTAGCTGTTGTGGCGCTGCTCTGTCCCTGCCAATCTTTTCCTCTTTTTTTCAACAGTTTTATTTATTTCTAATTGATATGCAAGAAACTATTTACGTGTATTTAAAGTACACAATTTGCACATATTTAAAGTATACAATTTGATGGATCTTGACATATGTATTCACCTGTGAAACCATCATCACAACAAAACAATCAACATTTTCATCATCTCCAAAAATTTGCTCCTGCCCCTTTAAGTTTTTGTGTCTATATGCGTGTAGTAAGCACACTTACCATGACATCTCTCTTCTTCACAAGTTCTTAAGTGCACAATGTATATTGTTAACTATAGATACAACGTTATATATCAGATCTCTAGAACTTACCCATCTTGCATAGCTGAAACTTGATATTCATTGAACAGTAGCTGCTCATTTCCCCCTCCACCAACCTCTGGAAATCACCGTTCTATCTCTGCTTCCATGAGTTTGACTATTTTACGTACCTTATTTAATGGAATCATGCAGTGTTTGTCCTTCTGTGACTGGCTTATTTCAGTTAGGATAATACCCTAATGTCATAGCACATGGTAAAATTTCGAATGTCTTTAAGGCTGAATAATATTCCACTGTAAGTACACACCACAGTTTTCTTATCCATTCATCTGTTGATGGATATAGGTTGTTTTCATATTTCAGTTATTATGAATAATGCTACAATAAACATGGGAGTGCAGAGGTCTTGCCATATATCTGTTGGTCATTTGTATGTATTCTTTAGAGAAATGTCTATTTAAGTCCTTTGCCTTGTTTTTAATTAGGATATTTGGGTCTTTTTGCTATTGAGTTGTATGACTTCCTTGTGTATTTTGGATATTAACCTCTTATCAGATATATAGTTTGAAAATATGTTCTTCTAATCCATGGAGAGCCTTTTTATTCTGTTCATTGTTTCCTTTGCTGTGTAGAATCTTTTTACTTTGATACAGTCCCACGTGTCTATTTTTGTTTGTGTTGCTTGTGCTGCAGTGTCATATTCAAGGAATCATGACTGAGACCAATATCAAGATTTTCCTATGTTTTATTTATGTGAGTTTTACAGTTTCAGGTATTACATTTATTTTATTATTTTTTTTTCAATATCTGAAGTTTATTGTCAAATTGGTTTTCAGGTAATACATTTAAATCTTTAATTCATTTTGAGTTGATTTCTGTGTATGGTGTAAGTTAAGGGTACAATTTTATTCTTTTGCGTGTAGATTTCCAGTGTCCCTGCATCATTTGTTAAAGGAACTATCCTTTTCCCATTGTGTATTCTTGCCACATTTTGAGAATCAGTTGATTGTGAATGTGTGGGTTTATTTCTGGACTCTGTTCTTTTTCATTGGTCTAAATGTCTCTGTGCCAGTTCCACACTATTTTTGTTAATGTAGCTTTGTAATATATTTTTTATCAGGAAGTGTTATGCTTCCAGATTTGTTCTTCTTTCTCAAGATTACTTTGGCTATTCAAGGCCTGCGTGGTTCCATATGAATTTTCAGATTGTCTTTTCTATGTCTATAAAAAATGTCATGGGATTTTGATGGAGATTACATTGAATCTGTAAGTTGCTTGGGGTAGAATGGGCATTTTAACACTTTGAAGTCTTCTAGTTCATGAATACAGGATGTCTTTACATTTATGTCTTCTTTAATTCTTTCATCAATGTTTTCTTGTTTTTACTATACAAGTCTTTCACTTCCTTGGTTAAATTTATCTCTCAATATTTTATTTTTTGATGCTACTATAAATGGGATTATTTTCTTAATTTCATTATCATATAGTTTATTGTTAGTATATAGAAACACAACTGATTTTTTGGGGCTCCTGGGTGGCTCAGTCGGTTAAGCATCCAGCTTCTGCTCAGGTCATGAACTCATGGTTCATGAATCTGAGCCCTACATCAGTGCTCCATGCTGACAGCTTAGAGCCTAGAGCCTGCTTTAAATTCTCTCTCTCTCAAAAATAAACATTAAAAATTTTTAAATAAAAAAATAAAAGAAACACAACTGATTTTTATAAGTTGATTTCTTACTCTGCAGTTTTATTGCATTTACTCATTCTCATTTTTTTTTGGTGGAGTCTTTAGGGTTTTCTACTTATAAGATGATGTCATGAAAACAGTGAGATAATTTTTTACTTCTTCTTTTCTGTGTTGGGTGCCTTTTATTTCTTTTTCTTGCCTAATTGCTCCAGCTAGGACATCAAGTAATATGTTGAATGAAAATGACAAGAATGGGCACCCCTGTCTCATTCCTGATCTTAGAGGAAAAACTCAGTTTTTACCCTTGTGCATAATGTTAGCTGTAGGCTCTTCATATATGGCTGTTTTAGCCCATTTGAGTGGTCATAAGAAAATACTACATACTGTGGCTTATAATCAACAGCAATATGTTTTCCACAGTTCTGGAGACTGTGAACTCCAAGATCATGTTGCCAGGAGATACAGTGTGATGGCTGGTGAGGGCCCACTTCCCGGTTCACAAATATTACCCTCTTGGTGTGTCCTCACATGGTTGAAAGGGGCTAGGGCGCTAATGGTTTGGGGAAGTGGAGTGCTTTGAGAGGTGCTTACATAGTGAGAGTCGAGCCCTTATGAGTGAGTTTAGCTCTTTTAAAAGAAGCCTCAGAGGGGTGCCTGCCTGGCTTAGTGGGTAGTGCATGGGACTCTTAATCTCAGGGTCATGAGTTCAAGGCTCCTGCCGTGCATGGAGCCTACTTCAGTCTTAGTAGGTTGTATGTTTCTAGGAATTTGCCCATTTCTTTTAGAAAGCATAGGTTGCTATGCTTACATCAGGAAAAGAATTACATTTTAAGTCAAAAACTGACATGTTCAATAAGGAAGTACATGTTTTATGATAAAAGGGTGAATTCATCCGGAATATAAAATAATTATAAGTACATATACACTCAACATTTAAGCACCTTAGTATATAAAGCAAACATTGACAGAACTGAAGAGAGAAATACCAATAAAACAATAGTAGGAGACTTAAATACTCTGCTTTTAATAATTAATAGAACATTCAGAGAGAAATCAATGAAAAAAAGCAGTGTACTTGAAAAACACTATAGACCAAATGGACCAGCAGATGTATATTGAATATCCCACCCAGAGGCAACAGAATACAGCCTTCTCAAGCACACACAGAACATTCTCCAGGATAAATCGCAAAACAGATTTTAACAGGTTTAAGAATTGATATCATACCGATTATTCCTACTTTTTTAATGTTTATTTATTTATTTCTGAGAGAGAGAGAGAGAGAGAGAGAGCGCAAGAGAGCATGAGTGGGGGAGGGGTAGAGAGAAAGGGAGACACAGAATCCAAAGCAGGCTCCAGACGCTGAGCTGTCATTACAGAGCCCAACACGGGGTTTGAACTCACAAACCACGAGATCATGACCTGAGCTGAACTCAAATGCTTAACCAACTGAGTTACCTAGGCACCACCTGTGCCCCCCTACACCCATTATCCTTTCTGAGAACAATGGAATGAAACTAAATCAAAAGCAAAAAGAAAACTGGAAAATTCACAAATATGTGGAAATTAACACACTCCTTCACAACCAACTGGTCAAAACAAAAGATCAAAGAGGGAGTTAGATAATATCTTGAGATGAATGAAAATGAAAACCCAACATACCAAAACTCAGGAAATGTAGCAAAAGCAGTAGTAAGAGGGAACTTTGTAGGGACAAATGCATACATTAACAAAGAGGAAAGTTCTCAACTGTTAACTTTACGCCTCTAGGAACTTTCTAGAAAAAGAACAAGGTAAGCTCAAAGTTACCAGAATGATGGAAATAATAAAGATCAGAGAAAAAAAATAAATGAAATGGGGACCAGAAAAAGAGTACAGAAGATTATCAAAACTATGAGTTGGGGGTGCCTCCGTGGCTCGATAGGTTAAGCATCTGACGACTTAGACTCACGTCATGATCTCACGGGTTCATGAGCATGCAGCCCACTTCAGATCCTGTGTTTCCCTCTCTCTGTTCCTCTCCCACCGACACTGTCTCTCTCAAAAATAAATACACATTAAAAAAAAATACTAAGTGTTGGTTTTTGAAAAGATCAACAAGATTGACAAACCTTTAGCTTGCCTACAATTAAGATAAAAAGAAGACTCAAATAAAATTAGAAATGAAAGAGAAGACATTACAACTGAAGTCACAGAAATAAAAGGATCATAGAGGCTGCTGTAAAAATTAGACACCAAAAAACTGGACAATCTAGAAGAAATGGTTAAATAAATATAATTGTATGCCAATTTCTTCTTGACCATCTGTTTGTGGCATTTTTTTCTGTCTCCAGTCATCAAGGAATTTTTACTTTGTAAGTACTTCTTTGAAAAGGGCTTCCACAGCAAAACATTTTGACACTGTGATGCTCTTTTTTTTTTTCCCATTATGCCACAGAAATCTCCTACATATGCTTTCCATTCACTTGGAGGTGAGAAAGAGTGGGGGAGAGAACATATCTATGTTCAGAAATGTTCAAGCACAGCCTGCCAATATTACTGAGGAGTTCATCTTCATTCATTAATATTATTTCCCTTCAGAGTCCAAAGTTCTTTCCAATTAGTCCGGTTGTCTTTGAACACCATTCTCTAACAGAGGTCTGCAAATATCTCAATTCCAATTATAGGTGGGGCTTATGTTTTCTCTCTCAGAGCTGATGGATCCCATGAAATAATAAGACTAGAACTATGCCCTTTGTATCCCCTGACAGTTAAGTCCTAAATAGTCTATGGTGGAATACTCGTTGACCCAGAGAATGTAGAATTCCTCTAAAAAAGAAAAAAAAAAATCTTGCATAATTTCACAAATCAGCATGCCTATCTCAGGTCACAACCAGCAAACATACATTTTTCTATGGGTGTACATAGATACAACTGTTTTCATCATAAGACCTTATATTCTTTGTGGGTTGCTGCTTACTTATCGCCCTTCCTACCCCCATGGTGCCAGAACCTCAGTTGAAATTGTTAGTTGAGAGTTGCATGGACCAGAGAGCTGCTAATTGTAGTAATTATAAAATTACTAAGCAATTCCTTCCTTGATATAGGCAACTAAAATATGAATTCTGAAATCCTTAATTCATACTCTGATTACTCATATTCATGTCCTTGATGGTTACAGAAATATTCAAATATAAGACCCCCAATTTTTTGGACATTCTGGTTTAGGAGTTAATGTGTCTTCTCTGGTTAATTCTCCATAAACCAAAAATTTTTAAATGGATTTCCTCAGTGGCAATTCAGACTTGGGGGCTGGGGCTGGGGCTGGGGCTGGGTGGGGAAAAGGGTGCTAATGCTTCTACTTTAGTGATTTATCTAAATTGTGGACAAATAACCTCATAATAGTTTTCTTTGGAAAGAAGTCTGATTTGTGTGCAGAGAGCACAGGCTCTCCATTCCTCTACTCCAGGCATTATCTTAGCAGTTCCAAGGCCTGACACAGTAGGTGGGACAGTGTTGCTATCTGTGCCTTCAGTGGCTATGACAGCAAGTTGACCTAATTCTTGGGATCAATGAGCATATCATTTATCCTTTAAACTGTGACAAATTTCAAAAAAACATTTTTTTTTTTTTTTTTGAAACACCACATGCGCGATTAGGGGAGAAGGGCAGAAGGAGAAAGAGAATCTTAAGCAAGCTCCACGTTCAGTGTGGAGCCTGACGCGGGGCTTAATCCAATGACTGTGGAATCATGACCTGAGCTGAAATTAAGAGTTGGACGTTCAACCAACTGAGCCACCCAGGTGCCCCTCAAACTTAATTTTTAAAATAACAAAGATATGGCGCACCTGGGTGGCTCAGTCAGTTAAGCGTCCAACTTCGGCTCAGGTCCTGATCTTGCGATTCATGAGTTCAAGCCCCACGTCAGGCTCTGTGCTGACAGCTCAGAGCCTAAAGCCTGCTTCAGATTCTATGTTTCCCTCTGTCTCTGCCCCTCCCCCACTTGCATTCTGTCTCTCTCAAAAATAAATAAACATTTAAAAATGTTTAGGGGCACCTGGGTGGCGCGGTCGGTTAGGCGTCCGACTTCGGCCAGGTCACGATCTCGTGGTCCGTGAGTTCGAGCCCCGCGTCAGGCTCTGGGCTGATGGCTCAGAGCCTGGAGCCTGTTTCCAATTCTGTGTCTCCCTCTCTCTCTGCCCCTCCCCCGTTCATGCTCTGTCTCTCTCTGTCCCAAAAATAAATGAAGCGTTGAAAAAAAAAAAAGGAAAATTAAAAAATAAATAAATAAATAAATAAAAATAAAAATGTTTAAAAAATAAAATAACAAAGATGTTTTTTCTCTCCATCTACCTTATTTTTCTGTCTTGGTTGGCATGGAACTCAAGAGGAAAGAAATTATTCATTGGGCCTCATCAATGCCAACTTTAGGAAGAGATATCTTACAATGTGGGATGATGATGTGGAGAAGGACGAGACAAACATTGATGTGTTGGCATTGACTGTTCTGCCTTCCTCTCCCAGTCCTAGGCATTTACTCATATTGCCATCAATAGCACTCTTTCCTGGGCCTCAGCTACTTCTTAACCTCATCCCAAACCCCATTTCCTTAAAAATGGTAACACTAGAGGAAAAGTTAAATGGCAGAAAGGGGACAAAAAATTCAGTTGTGAGTATTTTAGATCTGGGCTGCTTCTGAGACATTCCAGTGTGTAGGTCCAGCAGCAAAGCTCCCAAGAAGATAACAGTGTTGGAGTTTTAAATGTAATGTCACTCAGCCCGTAGATGGAAGCCTGGGGGCCTGGAACAAATCAAGGATTAAAGGTTGAGCTGAGGAAAGAGAATCCATCAACAAGTTTGTAAAGAAATGGGTAGTTAGAGGAATAGGTAGTAGGACAGAAACCAATATATGAATAATGTGTTATTAGGAGGAATGAGGTACCAGTGGTATTTTATTACACCTAGAATTTCAGTCTATACTAGATTTGGTAATTTGGAGCTCATTGGTGATATCTGCCAGATGTTTGTAAGCTAAGTAGGAAAGACAGGATTAAGTAGGAGCTAAGAAAGTAAGATGTTGGACAAGCTTCATGTTCAAGAAACTGGACGAAAAAATATGGGGGTGAGGTTTACTAAAGGCAGAAGAACTCCAGGAGCCAGGTATGAAGGTGTTTTTGTAGGTGTCCAAGTTCTACACATGTTTATCTGCTGAGAATAGAGAGATAGTAAAATGGCAGAAGGAAGGAGGTCAAAGGAATGCAGGAAAGTTGCAGTCAATGGGGCTCAATCCAGCGGAAAAGGAAAGTGATTTTTTTAATGAAGTTTATTGTCAAATTTGTTTCCATACACCACCAGTGCTCATCCCAACAGATGCCCTCCTCAATGCCCATCACCCACTTTCCCCTCCCGCCTACCCCCTATGAACCCTCAGTTTATTCTCTGTATTTAAGAGTCTCTTATGATTTGCCTCCTTCCCTCTCTATAACTTTTTCCCCCCTTCCCCCCTGGTCTTCTGTTGAGTTTCTCAGCATCCACATATGAGTGAAAACATATGGTACCTGTCTTTCTCTGCCTGACTTATTTCACTTAGCATAACACTCTCCTTTTCCATCCATGTTGCTACAAATGGCCCGATTTCATTGTTTCTCATTGCCAAGTAGTATTCCATTGTATATATAAACCATATCTTCTTTAACCATTCGTCAGTTGATGGACATTTAGGCTCTTTCCATAATTTGGCTATTGTTGAAAGTGCTGCTATAAACATTGGGGTAAGTGCCCCTAGGCATCAGCACTCCTGTACCCCTTGGGTAAATTCCTAGTAGTGCTATTGCTGGATCATAGGGTAGATCTATTTTTAATTTTTTGAGGAACCTCCACACTGTTTTCCAGAGTGGCTGCACCACTTTGCATTCCCACCAACAGTGCAAGACAGTTCCCGTTTCTCTCTGTCTCTTTCTTTTTTTTTTAATAGCACAAGTGGGTACTGTTATGGGATGAATTTGGAGAGAGCATCTTTCAAAATGTAATTAAGTTAAAATGAGGTATTAGGGTGGGTCCTAATTCAATATGACTGGTGTCCCTATGAGAAGAGGAGATTAAAACATGAGCATGGAGGGAAGACCCAGTGAAGACACAGGGAGAGGACAGCCAACTGCAAGCCAAGGAGAGAGGCATCAGAAGAAACCAACCCTGCCAGCCTCTTGATCTCAGACTTCTAACCTCTAGAACAGTGCAGAAATAGATTTCTGTTGATTTAGCTACATAGTCTGTGGGACTTTGTTATGGTAGCCCTAGAAAACTAGTACATTGGCCTTCGGCAAGAATAGGAAAATCTCATTATTCCAAAATAGGCAGGAAAAGACAAGTATAGGTGCCAGAATGTTTCATTAGAATTTTAGTGCATTTGGGGCGCCTGGGTGGCACAGTCGGTTAAGCGTCCGACTTCAGCCAGGTCACGATCTAGCGGTCCGGGAGTTCGAGCCCCGCGTCGGGCTCTGGGCTGATGGCTCGGAGCCTGGAGCCTGTTTCCGATTCTGTGTCTCCCTCTCTCTCTGCCCCTCGCCCGTTCATGCTCTGTCTCTCTCTGTCCCAAAAATAAATAAAGGTTGGAAAAAAAATTTTTTTCAAAAAAAAAGAATTTTAGTGCATTAATATTTGTATCTTCTTGTCTGGCCAGACCTGCTAAGTGAACTGACAAGTGGACTCTGAAGAAAAGACCAATAGGAAAACAGCCATATATACCCAAATGTAAAAACATGAATAGTTGTCTCTTTGGATGATCTGCAAATCCAGCTACAAGGCTTCTGAAGGGAAACATGCTATGAACCAAAGCTACCTAGATGTTCCCAGTACAAGCACCTCTTAAAAGAAGGCAGGGATGCTGTTAAGCAGATTGGAAGGAATAAGCCAGGCAGAGCAATATCTTCTTAGTATTTAAATCTCTTGGGCTTAAAAGGCTTGCCTTGAGTTAAAATAATTCAGCATAATTGGAGAGAAAGGTAAAACCATTATTATTGTTAGATTAAAGACAAAAAAGCCCATCCTTTCTTTATCCTTGATAAATTATGAAAGCCTACTTTAAATAATTCAGAACAATATAGAAAACTGTGTGGCAGTTCTCTATGGTTTCTAGTAAAATATTGTCATTTCTGTCTCTTCAAAGCAGTGTACCAGGCATTTTATTCAGCCCACAGACAGTGTTTTCTCAGCCATATGTTTGCAATCCTGGTTTTCTCGTTGTCCTTCTTGCTTTACGTGGTTCCCCCTGCAGGCATCCTTCCTGATCCTCTGAATTTACTCTTCTCTCATATTGTTAGAATTTCTATGGATTCAATCCTGTTCTAAAAAATATTGCCCACATCTTTTGATTGGCAGGCCCTCATGTCTCCCTGGATTGAAATGGTGATAACTGCAATTATTGACTAGACCCTGCCAATGAGTCATTATATCCCCTGCTGCTGTCAAATCTGTCACCTCCGTTCTCTGCATATTCATTTCCCAGCCAGGCTGTGCTCTCAGTACAACCTCTGGTATAGACCCACAATCACAGATTCTGTTCAGAGTAGCCTCCCTGTTATTCACCTCCACATTCCCTTCCAAAGGATATTTCTGAAATGTAATAATAATAATAATAATTAACAATAATTATGAGAGTAATAACAATAATGGCTACTATGCTACACAGCCAGAATCTGTGCTAAGAGCTTTACTTGGATTGCTCTGTTTAATTAACTGCAACACAATGAGGAAAGAATTATTATTAATCCCATTTTACAGCTAAGGAACTAAAATTCAGCGTAGTTACAGAACTTACCCAGGGACACATAGCAAGTAAGTAGATGTATCTGATACTTCAGTCTGACCACAAACCCTGCAGGCTGAACCTCTGCTTTACTTGTTTCCCCTTATCCATGCAAATGATCATTGGTTTTCTAGGTAAACAGGTCCAGAAAGCCCCTTACATGTGACTCCTAAAGCCTTTCCC
Organism: Herpailurus yagouaroundi; assembly: GCF_014898765.1. Taxonomy (NCBI): domain Eukaryota; kingdom Metazoa; phylum Chordata; class Mammalia; order Carnivora; family Felidae; genus Herpailurus; species Herpailurus yagouaroundi. Next base: position 17,902,636 of record NW_024412376.1, on the reverse strand, counting down.
GTCACTCTTGAATTCTCCTGCCTCTGTATAGTATAAGTTCCAACTGTATCAAATTGCTGTTTTCCAAATTAACACTTAGTTTTTGGGTTTCTGGTGTCTTGTACCTGCTATTGTTTTAGTTTTTCCCAGTCTTCTGTCTGAAAATTTTCCTGTGTGCTATTTTAGATGATACCATACTTTACTTATAGGCATGAATTTATATTATCAAAAAACTTGCTAAAGTCGAGGTGTTGTACCTTTCACTTTTCCCCCAGGTTATTAAGTCCTAGTTTCTTAAATTTAATCTTCCTAATTGGGTTTCATGCTAACTCTAGGTAAAGAGTAAAACAGGTTCTAAAACACAAGTCCCTTTGACTTTACCAAATATCCTAGAGTTACTGAAGTTGAACCCTGATGTTTTCTTTTTACCCCATAGTATCATTATATAGAATGGAGGATAATTACTGTTAAAATTACTGGAAGTGTGGACCCAGATATACTATTTGTTGAGCTTGATTCCCCTTTTAAAAAATGGCTCCATTTAGATCCAATTCACTAAGCATCAATAAAAAATAAAAACAATTATAAATTGAATTTCCATGCAAATGTGGCCTTTTCCCTATTCTGCATGAATGCACATTCATCAAACTACTGTGCCTTATTGTTGACACAGTGGAATAACCAAAAAATAACCATGTTCTAATTGTTTTTGCTAGTTGCCAAGGTCAAGATTCATTTTTCCTCAAGAAAGTTTATAAAGGTCATTAAAGCTTAATGAAAGTTTGGATTCTCTGCTTATCAAAAAGCTGTAGAGTAACTAATTCTCGTAAACATTCAATTAGGCCTTTGGAGAAACAGATTCATATTTCTATCAACCACAGAAAGAATTGCTAAATTTCTCTCTCCCAAAGGGCTTGAAGCAACTGTGGCATTTAAAAGTAATTTATTATAATAAACAATTAAGTGGTATGGTAATGTACAAGAAACATTAGCTAATCTTCCCACTATACTTAGTCATAATCTATGCCTCTTCAAAGTACTGGCCTGGTAGAGTCTTTGGTAAAGGGGTATGTGAAACCTTTGAAGAAAGTTCAGGACATGAATAACCCACAGTCCTCAAGAGCTATGTCCACATGCACCATATTTTCAAGAATGTAAAATCTTCTATTCAGTGCATGCCTCTGGACTGTTGAAACGACCTCAATTTCAGGACCTCTGCCAATAAAGCTTTACGTGGGTAAACCAACATGATTAGTTTAGATGATATTAATATTCCAACTAATGTTTCTGAAATTGTTTAAATGACCAGAATAATAGACAAAGCCTCTCATTCACTAAAATGTTGGTTTCTGATACCTTCCCACCATTAACTCCACCTCTCATAGTCACTGTGCAGAATTTCAAATTCCTAGCCAGCATTTGCTCTGGAAAAAATATTTCCCTTTCTAAACATCATAATTTTTCCTCTTTCAGTTTGAATCAGATTTCATGTGCTGGTGATCTTAGATTGTAACTGAAATAGGTTGATTGAGAAACATATTTTGTAAAAGTCTAAGAATCAATGAAACAATTGCTAGAAAGATACAAAGGCAACTAATGCATCAATCCTGTAATGTTTAAGTTAATTTTAAATCAATTTGTAAATGTAGTACTAGCTTTGAAGCCTGCAAAGTTGACTGGCAGAGAATCTGTGATTGGAAAAATGTCACAAGAAAGTTTATGTAAAAAGGAAAAATAAGAGTTATGCAATGGTATAATTATTTGACTGTAAATCTTTCTGTCTTTTTCTCTGTGTCTCTCTATGTGTCTCTCTCTGCTTTAAAAAGAAAAGTAATTAGAGTCAGAGTTTAGATATCCAGCACTTTTTATTTATTAGGAAAATTAGAACAAGACAAAAGATATATCAAACCAAATATGCAAAAATGAGATTAGGGGAGACTTACGGTTGTAAAGAAATAAAGAAGCTAACAAACAAATAAATAACAACAAAACTTAGAGAACTTTTAACAAAGAAAAAAAAGTAGCTTAAAATTTACAACCCCAGATTTCATTCTTGGGCTTATAGCCAGCTGATATAAGCTATTGCTGAACATCAGAGAGAATAGGTGCTAAATCCATCTACCTCCTTTGCATTTGACCTAAAACATAGAGAACTATTTATATCATATATCTGTTTCTACTACTTGGTATTTATGTTTTCCAAACATTAATGTATGTTCTTGAAGATTTTGCACATGCACAAATACACTCACTCATGCATGACCACAATTGCACAGGAAGGCTCCTGTACTCTCCAACTGGTTGTACCATTGAGGCAACTGACCAGATATTTGTAGCATGAATCCATCACCACTGTATATACACAGACACTACTTATAACAAGTGCAGATTCCCAGAGAGACATGGGAAGGAATAAATCATCAGCGGACTCCTAGCCTTGCCGATACAACTCTTCATTCATGACCTGTTTTTTACATGTGTAGAATATACTATTGTTAATGAACTCCAGAAATATTTTTGAAGTAATTAAATTCAACATAACCTTTATTCTTTTTAGTTTAAAGTGTTTATCCATTTTAATGAATTTTCCTTCTTGGAACCAATGGCGTAATAGTAATAATATCTCATCTTTATCGTTCAATGACACGTCAAGTGTTTCATAATCATAGTGGAAAGTCCAACTACCATTTAAAAAATTTGAGCCGTGCACACATTCAACGTAATGTAATTCACACCCACTACCAACATTCCTTTCTGATTATGTGATATAGATCTATGTGCATAGATAAGGAAACCATATCAGACACATTACAAAAAATGTGCTTGGTCACTTGACTAACAAAAGATACAGATATTTGAAAACAGATCCATCTGACTGCAAACCCATGAGCTTTCCACAAATACTTGCTGCCTCCCTTGTGTTATGAGAGGGTCCCATCCTGTTATGAAATCTGTGTTTGTTTTAAAATACAAAAAAAAAAAAAATCCTCAGCCTATTACTCCTTTTTCTAATATTTTGGTTGCAGTATTGCTGCCATTCTCAAATTTTGATTTGTTATTTTAATTTTATAGCTTTCTGAAATAAAACTTCAGCTTCTCCGGAAATTTGTTTTTCTGTGATAATTTGTTAAGTGATAGCATGCCTTCCCTCTCTACCTCTTAAAGACAATATTTGATTTGAAAATTCCTTCTGTAAACAATGACTCAGCATTTTATATGTTGTTGATTAAAGACTTGTGATTTCTTAGATGTGTGATGTTGACCATATTGTTTAATTTGTTGCAGTTGTGGGTATTTGTTGTAAGGCAATGCCATATGGGTTGGAATTTTCACAAAGGTTTCTAGTTTTTGGGGTCTCCACTCTCAGCACTGCAATCTGTTTTATTTCAGCATTTTAGAGAGGTGGTTTCCCTTCCTAGTATATGCGTCGATTCGCAAAATGCTGACATGAAGTGTGACCATTGGAAGTGATTTTTGTAGTGCCAGAAATATGTTACCTTAGTTAAATTAAGCAAGTTACTCCTTGGGCAAAGGACTAGGTGTCCTTTTGTAGGCTGACCTATCTCCTAATATGGTTCTTAAGCACTCATGTGTACCTTTAGCAAGTATATGTCATTATGAATTACATAGTGACTTAAATTTAAGAAAATATAACAACTTTCTAGGTCTGTAAACTCTGTGAAATAATGCTTGTCTATTTTGATTAATGTTCAATTAATCTATGGCATACAATTAGACTCCCTGGTTTAAAATGCTAAATCCGAACATACAAACACACATACTCACACACAGAGAATTAGGAAGTACAGCTTCCATTACTGGTAGTTCTACTTAAGGCTGATATTTTTACTTAGATTTGAAGTCAATGTTCCTGTTTTTGTTTTTTGTTTAATTTTTTTAATGTTTATTCATTTTTTAGAGAGAGAGACAGACAGATCATGAGCAGTGGAAGGGCAGAAAGAGAGGGAGACACAGAATCTGAATCAGACTCCAGGCTCCTAGCTGTCTTCACAGAGCCTTATGTGGGGCTTGAACCCACGAATTGTGAGGTCATGACCTGAGCCAGAGTCAGATTGCTTAACCGACTGAGCCACCCAGGCATCCCACAGATATTGAAGTAAGTGCTCCTGTTTTAGAAGACTTTTTTTTTTAATGCAGAGGACCAGAATAAACATTTTCCCAAAGAAGACATAGAGATACATGAAAAGATGTTCAGCCTCACTAGTCATCAGGGAAATGCAAATCAAAACATAATGAGATATCAACTCACACTAGTCAGAATGGCTAGTATCAAAAAGACAAGAAATAACAAGTGTTGGTGAAGATGTAGAGAAAAGGGAACCCTCATGCTCTTTTGGTGGGAATGTGAATTGGTGCCTCCACCATGGAAAACAATATAGAGGTTTCTCAAAAAATTAAAAATAGAGGGGCACCTGGGTGGCTTAGTCAGTTAAGTATCTGACTTCGGCTCAGGTCATGATCCCGTGGTTTGTGAGTTCCAGTCCTGCATCCAGCTCATAGCCTGAGCCTGCTTCAGATTCTCTGTCTCCCTCTCTCTGCCTCTCCCCTGTTCATGCTCTTTTTCTCTCAAAAGTAAATAAACATTTAAAAACTTAAAAATAGAAATACTCTATGATTCAGTAATTCCCATGTGGGCATTTACCCAAAGAAAATGAAAACACTACTGTGAAAAGATGTATGCATCCTTGGGTTTACTGCAGCATTATTTAGAATAGCCAAGATACAGAAGCAACCTAAGTGTCCATCAATAGACAATGGATAGAGATGGGGACTAAGAAGTACAAACTTCTAGTAGTAAAATAAATAAGTTACAGGGATGAAAAGTACAGCATATGGAATATAGTCAGTAATATTATAAAAACTTTGTACATTAACAGGTGGTATCTATACTAATTAGAGTGAGCATTGTGTAATGTATAGAACTACTACGTTTAATCACTGTATTTATACACCTGAAATTGTATGTCAACCAAATTTCATTAAAAAAAAGGACTGGTCAGTTATTTTATTAATTGCACTCCCTTTTATAATGATAGCTCTATGGTCTAATGATCTTACAACTAGATTATAAAAAATAATTGATACCTTTCAGATAGACATTTGTTAGGTTAAAATTGCAATAAATTGTCATGCAATCCCAATTTTATGTACTTTAGGTAATTTATAGCCATATTTTTTCAGGGTATCTCTTGGCTTTTTGGATTAGCTACTCCTGAAGTCAGTTCACCATTAATATTTCAGATACTAAAAATAAATAAACGAGCTAAATGAACATGAAAGCTAAAATAGGACATTGTCGTAGAAATTTATCTACTGCCATCCAATATTATACCTTCACTCATCTTTATCTTATAAATTTAAAATCTAGTTTAACTGCTTGCTTGTAAGTACTGGGTGACAGAGTATGGGTATTCTGGTTACTTTATTCATCCATCCAATGTTTTGGAGAAACTATCAACAGAACATTTTCTGTAGCATCAGTTTATTGCTATTGCTTTTACTACCTCCTGACAAGTTGAATAAACTTCTTCCTTCTTGTTTCTACTGCTAAGGCTGAAGAGTGATTCTGTGGAAGATTCTCATGTTACCTACTGAGTGTTCTTTTTTCAAGGATTTATGCATTTGGCTCTGATTCTCCCTTTACAAAGTTTTATTCTGTATCATTTGTGTTGACCTCCATGACATTTTCTATTATCCTAAAACTGTTAGAGCCTTAGTATCATACTTTTAGGTAAAGGGCTCCCCTGGATACAGTGTACTTTTGATTGATCGATCAGTGACTACCACAAAAGGAAAAGTTCACATATGATTCACTGGATTTGATCAGTGTATAGAGTTGCTCTAGGTAATTTATCTCCACCACAATCCTTTCCAAAGCAAAACTCTCTCTTTAAGACAAATGTTCTTTATTCTTATTTTTTTAAGTGTTTAAGATAATCAGAACAAATGCTTCTGTTCACTCAGCTTGTCAAATTATTCATACCCTAGATGTTAAGGGAGCTGCACGCCAGGAAACTCAGTGTCAATATGATGTTCTCACAATAACTGTATCATCCCTCATGATTAGCATATTCTTCCATCTTCTCGAGACCTTTATTTTCTATTTCTGTTTTTATAAGCATTCCTTTCATTTTGTTTGTAGCTGCCTCAATTTCTTTCTAGAAAATAGTAGCTCACTAAACCTTAAACTATGTTAAAGGTGGTATCGGTTGCCTTATGTGAGCATTGCTCATTCTGGTGGTGCTGACCCATGCTGATCACAAAATAAAGTGATCAGAGCAAGAAAGGATGGGGAACCCAGGGAGACAGAGGTAGACATTCATCTACAAAGGGACATTTCCACTTAGTAAGTGGTTTCTAGTCACTGTATATTCCTCAAGGCAATTTGTATGTGCTATGATATTCTTGCTCACAAAAACTCTTTATTACAAATAAGAGGATTTATGTAATTTACCCAGAGTCATACGTTCCATAAATGATGGAGTGAGCTTGGATATAAGGGTTGTTTGAATGTCGAGGCTCGTAACTGTAATGGCAGAAAGAACTTACAGTCAGGAAAGCCTGTGGAATCCTGATGTTTGCCATTTATTAAGTTCTGTGATTACAAATAGATTACCTAGCTTCTCTGAGGTTTATCCTTCATATCTATAAGATGTGAATAATGATATCTGCTCCCTAGAACTATTGAGAGTGTGAAGTAATATACATAACACACTGAGTAGAAACATTCTAGCCTCCAGAAATGGTTTCTATTATAAATACTATTACAAAGAAGACAATGAGAAACTATTATCCCAGGAGATTTTAAGGAAAAGTTTAGGATGCCCAGCAACACAATAGTGAGAAAAAACCGGAAAACTTTTTGCATAGAAATTGAAAGTGGTTGGTTGTCAGCATGGGTTTTTTAGGTGAGAAGTTCCCTTTATGGGTATACATAGGTAAAGGGTGGGATTTGACAGCACGTCTTGAACAAAGCAGAGAACAATACATATCATAGTGCCTCAGTCACTGGAGTTGGTCCTGTCAATCAATCTCTACCTCTGGTCACCGGCTGGAAGAGGACCAGAGGAGGCTACCACAGTAAGGAGACCTTACTCCCTTCTCCAGGAGAGACTTACCAAACAGCTGAGCCATGTGTATATATTCATTCTCCTGGGTCACCTTGTTTAATGAAGGGACCTGGGTGGCTCAGTCAGTTAAGCATCTCACTCTTGATTTCAGCTCAGATCATGATCTCCCAGTTAGTTCATGGGTTCAAGTCTCCCATCAGGCTCTGCGCTGACAGCACAGTCTACTTGGAATTGTCTCTCCCTCTCTCTCTACCCCTCCCTCCCCTCCCCCCTCTCAAATAAATAAAATAATTGTTTAATGAATATTTTAATATCTCTACCCAAGCAAATATAGAACTGCTGCCATAGTAAAAATTTATATTGGGTAGCTTTCACCATAAGAAAGGTTAACAAATAAGTTTCTGAGACTAAATTAAGAGAGCGGAAAATTTAGTGACAAGGACTCAAAATCTAAAATATATGAAACTACTCATCAATTAGTCTGTTCCCTTCCTATGTTTCTTCTTCCATGTCCAAAATAGCAACCTGTTTTACACTAATTTATTTCTATTTTCAGAAAGTTTATCTATATAATATTACTGTAAGATACATAAACTTTTCTCTAAACTAAGGGCTCCCCCAGAGATCTCATTCCTTTTAACTGTTTGGTTTCGTAATAGCTAATGCCTTTCTCTTGTTCTCCACTGTATGCTGTCATAGATCATTGTTTTTTGATCTTTTAATTTTGTCCTCTTGTGGCAATTTCTCCTGGTGGCTGTTTACAGTCTCCCAGGATGTTTCATTAGATGGCACTTGTTGCTTCCTGTGAGACCCAAGAAAAGGCAAGCTGCCTCTGCCTTCTGTGCTAGTCTCACTCACAGGAAGACCCTGTGAAAGGCACAGGCACCTGATATCATCTACCTCTTCCTATGATTCAAATTCTTCCAGACCACTGAGTTATATGAGGGTCAGAAAATGTCATACAAGATCAATACATACAAATCCCCTCCTCCAAAAAGAGAAATAATAGTCACGATCACTGAAACATGAGCCTAGCACATCACAAACAATACACTACTTTCTTAGAGCCTGGGGAAAAGAGATAGTAGAACAAAGATAATGATGACGATCATAACAACACCTTGCAGTTTTATGGCATTTTATACTTCCCAAAGTACCATCATATATAACATCTCTTTGAACACAAATTTCCAGAAGAGATGGTTACTGAGACAGAGACGGGCAATGTGAGTGTTGGAAATTTTCTGTCCTTATACAATATTGTGTGTAGTAAAAATTGTTATCTGATACCATAGAAGGACTTATTTTGTCTTTTATAAGGAAAAAAGGGATGATTTCTCACAAGAGCTAAAGGTGGTTTTATTGCTAGGGTCTGTTCATTTATGAAAATAAAAATTTCCGTGCTGTTACTAAATTATCAGCTCTTGAAATAATTGGGTCTTGTCACCACATTTTATTTCAAGTTTGCCAGGCTGATTTAGGCATGGAAACTTCTACTCAATAATGTAAGAAAAACACAAATCAGCTTATGATATGGTATTAAAATGGCCAATATATGTTTAAATGCTAATATGTTTAATTACTTTGCTCTTTGCTAATTATTGCAGATTTCTGCAGGGGAGGAATGTCCGCAGATATTCCCTCAACTTTTGCAAAAGCAACTAGTAACTTGGGTAGTATTTATATAAGAAAGATACCTATGCGATTTATTCATTTTTTTCTTAACAAGAGCTCATTTATTAACCAGTCTGCTAGTAAACTTTCCTCAGACTCTCAGTGGCTTCACAAAACTCCTCAAGAATTAAATTTTCAGCTGAAAGTGTTAAGAAAATGATATGATATACCAGTCTGTTTTTAAGTTCCCACTTAGCCAGTATATATATTGGGTTAAGTCCCTGTGTTTGTCTCTATGGATATAGCTATTATATTAATTACAAAAATTCCAACATACATGAGCCTGTTTTCTTAATTAAGGCAAGTGATGAGTGATGTTTTGAAACAAAGTGACAAAACTTATCTCCTTGAATAATAGGGAGATGACACAGACCCACATTAAGATTCTTCAGGAGGCTGCTGATGAGTTGATTTACATCCAACTTTGGATAATCAGCTGACATGAGTGGTAAAAATCCGATTTTGTAAAAACTAACAACTAGCATTTTCCCAGAGACATTGATTAGAAAATAGAATTTTCCTCAGTGCAGAGTATTTTAACATCAGCAAATTATGTGCTATGTAGTAAAGACAGAATTCTATGTTTGTCCACTGACATCAAGAAGTTTTGCTGATGGTTCTTCATTTAGAGGCAACTAACACATTTTGAGTGCTAACTGCACACTAGGTTATTTTACATAATGTAGCCTCAGTATATATTCAAAATTTGTTCAACTTGACAAGCATTTTCCCCCCATTTCTGGTGATAATGGTAGACTAAACTTTCAGAAAAACCTCTGCTGGTATATAATACACAAACTACTGAAAAATATTCATGTGCATTTTTTATCATAGCATAGCTGATTAAAGTAAGACTTTCACAGTAAGACTTGTTCTGGAAGCAGAGTTTGCCTCAAGGACATTTGGCAATTCCGATGGTCTGGTCTGGACTCTAGAACTAGAAAACAATGTTCCTCAGAGGTGGTCATTTGCTTCAGGATTCTCCCTTTCTCCTGGAGGTCAAGGACTAACAGCATTCCTTAGCAACTAAACAATCAAAAATGACACCACATGATTCTAAATATTCCCAAACATGTTAAGAGCATGCTTAATTGGGAATTATAAACTTAACAAATCATGGAACAGCCAGGAGCAGTTGTCCAAAGCTAGAGCCTCAGAAGGGCACAAGTTTGGAGAGACTTCTACCTAATTCCAGGACCCTCAACTGGCAACAATTTCAGTGAGGAAGGAAGGAAAGAACTAGTTCCATAAAAGTAACTTTACTCTCTGTACTTTGATTGTGGGAGAAGTAGAATAAAATCAACAGCCTCCTCTGAGAATTCCTAACCCAAATCCACAGACATATATGGCCTGAGAATCTGCCCTAAATCAAGTAAATTAAGATGAAAAAGGTCTCAGGTTGATAGGACACCAGGAACCTGGCAAAAGTAAATGTACCTTAATGCATGCAATTTAAACAAATGTCTCAAAGATATTTGACAGATATATTTCCAAGGAACTTAACTTCACAATACAAAATTACTCAACACACACAGAAAATAAACCACTATGAGCAAAATCAATGGAAACAACAAAGTTCCAGTCAGGGCCACAAAGACCCTAGCTATTAGAATTCTCAGATTCAGCACATCAAACTAACATTTGATATGTTTAAAGAAACAAAATCAGAAATTGAGACCCTAAAAAAGGCAATTTAAAAATGCATCAAAACTGGCAAGATATATTTGAAAAAGAAGCAAATAACTTCTTTAAAAATTTTTAAAAATTAAATAAAAAATCTAATTAACCTGCAAATAGCAGAATAGTTTGGAAGAAATTATCCAGAATGTAAGGCAGAGAAAGTGACAAAAGAGAAATTTAAAGAAAACTTTCCATTTTATTTGTTCATTTTTTTTCATATTTAGTCTTTGTTTCTGAACCAAAATTTTTGAATGTCTATTTGTATCCAGAGTCCTGTATTGCCACCTCTTTTTTCACATCTACCTTTTTTCCAATGATCTCACTTATGAGTGTTTATAATTCTAATTTATGTAATACTTCCATATCATCTATCATTTTCTTAATTCCTTTTAGATTGCTTTGAAATTTTAGATTTCATTTTAATCTGTTTTTAAGGTACATTTCTTTCTGAAAAACATTTATTGTGTACAAGAGAAATTATTCTTTCCAGATGCTTTCTTGTAACAATTTTAGTAAATTTTAACAACTTTAATAACATTCCCTCATTAATTAATTTAACAAATATTTGTCAAAGATATAGTTTGTGTAAGAAACAAGGATATAGAAGAAATCAAGGCATTATACCTATATAAAATACAGAAAGAGCAAACGGAGAACACAAGTAAGAAATAAATTAAGTAATTGCAATAAAATATGACTACTACAATAGAATAGAAAGGCTCTGTGGAAGCATCACTAGGAAATATTAGCATGTGTAGCAAACTAGAAAAGTCTTCCCAAAGGAAGCAGAATGAGGTTCTCCGGCTAACCAGGTAAATAGGTGGAAAAGCGCATTTCCAAGGAAGTTGAAGTTTTTGAATAAAGTTACAGATCAGAAGAAATGTTTACAAGGAAATGTATTAGAGCAGAGCATAGAATTATAAAAACATAAGATTAGAGATTAAGTTGAAGAGTTGACAGGGTTCAGATCTCAGAGACCTGGGAGTCACATTAAATTGGTTGGAAGGGGCAATGAGAAACCTTTAAGGACTTTAAAAAGGGCAGTGGCATAATCTGCTTTGTATTTTTAAAGAAATTTCTCTAGTTTACATGGAGAACCAGACAAAAGTGGGAAAAGATTAGATACCCAGAAACAAGTTAGGAAGTAATTGATGAGAGGCACCTGGGTGGTTCGGTCAGTTGAGAGTCTGACCTTGGCTCAGGTCATGATCTCACAATTTGTGAGTTCCAGCCCCTCCTCAGACTCGCTGCTGTCAGTGCAGAGCCCACTCTGGATCCTCTGTCCCCTTCTCTTTGCCTCTCTCCCACTTGCGTGCTCTCTCTCTCTCAAAATAATAATAATAATAATAATAATAATAATAATAATAAAGAAAGTGATTATAAGAGGGTAGTGGCTGCATTTGCCAAGGGGATAGGCTTAAGGAATATTACAAAATTAAACTTGTGAGTCAATGATCTGGTTGTCAAGAATGACTACCAGCTTTCAGATTTTTAACAATATGTTGCTGTGGAGCTAATTGTTAAAATAGAGAACATTGAGGTGGAACTGATTGGGGAGGAGAAATAATGAATTCAGTTTGGAACAAGTGGAGACTAAAGAGCAGAAAAACATCCAAGTGAAGTCTGTAGTGGATTTATGTTTCCGATGCTCAGAAGGTATATTTGAGCTATAAATAGAAGTTTGGGAATTTTATCATGGAGCGGTTAATTGAGTCATGAAAGTGAATGAGATTGTCCAAGTACATGGAATAAAATGAGAAGAGAGTTGTCGACTGAATTCTGAAAACACCAACATTTAATGGTTGGACAAGAAGGAAGATGATACAAAAGAGTCTGAGCAGTTCTGATTTAAAAGCAGGCTCTTATCCAATATAAAGGGATGACATAAAAATACTGTCTCAGTACTGCCAAGAAGTCAGCAAGATAAGTACTTAAAAGCATCTGTTGAATTGACCAATATGGATATAATTGATGAACTAGACAAAAACAGTTCTGATGAAATCAGCAAGGAGGTGGGTTAATGCTTGGTTCTCTTACTTCTGATCTGTTTTATTTTCTGTGAGGAACTTAAACTCTTCATTGCTTGTCCCTCCAGCTAGACTTTAAACTTGAGCAAATGAAACATGTCTTCTTATTCTTTATGTCCCAAGTGTTACCTGATTAATACAAGAATTAATAAACGTCTCATTTTCCTTGTCTATAAAAGAAAGAGAATACCATCTTCCTTTTTTTATTTTATAGGATGCTTTGGATCATAACTTACAGTTGTAAACAGTTGTAAATTGTAAACCCTACAGAAGTGATAGTTGTTGCTATTATTTCTAGATCCCGACAATTCAAGACTAAAATAGAAAAGGTGTCACAAGACACTTTATGATGTATTGCCAAATGAATATTTACCAACAGTAGTTGCTGTGGGGGTTCAGACAAAAATAGGACATTTCAGGCTGAAATAATTATAGGATGTTTTGAAGAATTACTAGGAAGACATTCAGGGTAGTAGGGGAATGAGACATGAACAAAATTTAGGATCCGAGTGCCAGAAATGGTGAATAAACCAGATTAGTGCAACAGAGTCTTCAAACTTGTAAATTCATTCACAATTCTTGGCTGAGATAAGAAAAATGCATTATTTAATTTTAATGATTATTTTGAAAGAGTATTTATATAGTACTTGTGTTCTGCAGAATATTTTATAATTCTAATAACAGACAGTACTTGAATATAAAAGCTAATTTGCCCTCCAGTTGTATAAATAGGCTTCCACTTTGGGGAGTAGAGCAAATCTTGGCCTAAAAATGTCTCCTGATTCCTTGCTCCAAATTTGATCTTCTAATTTGGAAAACAGACTTCAAAACATTTGGTATGGAACTCAAAAACTTTATTTTACAATGCAGAGATATTTATTGATTTTGATAAGCTACAGGTTTTTTTCTTACAAGTATAAAATTATTGTAATATCCATAGGCTTAGATATTAGTAAAAAGAATGTGAAGAATGTATGTACATGTGCATGTGTGGAAATATCTGTGTTTTAAAAAACTAGAAAATCTGTACACGCCTGTGTTGTCATAAGAAATATGATAGATATTAAGGAACCCTCAGACTTCTGGACTTTGCTCTAAGCTGTACAGATGCTAGGTAGGAAATGAAACTTAAAAAGATCCTTGACATTTCTAAAGAATAAAAGAATGGACTTGATCACTATTACTGAAAGCCACATTATATGTCTCATCTGTTAGATCATCTCCTTGTCTCTGGTTTCATTCCCTTCCTATCCCTCCTTTGCGATACTGCCAGAGGGATCTTTGTTCAACATAAATCTGATCATGTCACTCCTTGTCATATCACGTAAAAATGATGGCTCACCTTCCCTTCAGAATATAATCGGAATTTCTTAGACTCAGAAGCAAGGCTTTCCGCAGTCTGTCTCCCACCAATCCTTCCAATTTAACCTCTTATTACCACCCAATATGCAACCTACGCTCAATCCTAAAATTGCTTGCATTTCCAAAGAACCTGTGCTTCTCCTTGCTTCAGCACCTTCCATACCTGCTTTGTTCCAGCTCACAATTTCTTATCTATCCTTCCAGGCTCAGCTCTAGCAATGCCTCCTCCAAGAAGCTTTTTGTGAAACGTCACCACTCACCACCCACACTAACATGTGTGCATATATATGCACACGCATCTACATGCAAATACACACACACACTATTATATTCCCAATCACCCCAAGTCCATGCCTAACTGTGGCATTTATCTGATGAAATTATAATTACCCAATTCTTTGTTCCCTTGCAGATCATGAGCAATTTGAGGTTGTTTTCATTTCACGCATAGGAGGTTCTTAAAATATATTTCCTGAATATTTAAGTGAAAAACTAAATCACTAAGTGACTAAAGTCACTAAAGATAGGTTTGATATTAATGGACTTTGGCAAATAAAGCAACCTAGGATAATGAGAATACTTATGGGAGGAATAATAGTTTTTAAAGTTCCCTGGTGCCTGATACATGTCCAAAAGTAGAGCATTTGTCCCCCCCCCCAATAAAAGAAGTTCATGTATATTCTACTCTAGTTCTCACCAAGAGTTTCATACTATAGCCCACTCTTTCAATTATTTTAATTTATAAAAACAAAATATCATGTGGCAAAGACACATTAAAAAGACCTCATAATCATGCTAGTTATGGATGCCAAAGGGTGGTCACCTGATAGAAAAATCATAAGATTGTCTTCATGTTGGGTGTCAGGTTACTGTAGGAAGCAGTACAGTGAGTGACCATAATGTGTAAGTCATGAATAAATGATGTAAAAAATTGAAAAAGACTACTCTCCAAATATATAGGAATATAATTTCCAGTGATGTCATCATATGCAGATGCTATCTGTACTGTATCTCAAACAACTGAAATAGATTTAGGATGACCAGCTCTGGAATATTAGATAACTTAGAGCTCTAATCATAATGAAAACAGTGATATAGAAGGTGTACATAAGTTTTAAAAAATTTTTATTGCAATGTGGATGTGACAAAAGCATTATATCCAAGCAAATATGATATTCTATGTGCATGATTTAAAATGTTATTTGCAACTAAATTAATTAAATATTACATGTACACATTTGGCTATTTTTATAAAATTTGCAAAATTTATATATTCTATCTGGCCCTCTTTAAGAAGAATCTTTACTCAACCTTTGGAAAAATTAGGGAAATCACCTTGTGTTTGCCTTATATTTGGGCATACAATGTATAAAAGTAAAGTCCCACTTACTTGAAAAGAAAATGGCTCATTTTTTTTCTAATTGTCAAGGCTAGACTAACCAACAGTGTTTGAGTTCTTAGTCCCAAAAAGTGGTTACAACTTAGAAAGAGATATTTTCACTTGCACATATATGCAAATTTTACCAATTCTTAAAAACTGAAGACCTCGATGCTTGTTTTTTTTTTTTTTAATTTTAGAATGTTTTATTGGTATACAGTCACTTCATATGGAAAGAGAAATTGGCCATTGATTGGGTTCCCAATACCTCTTAGATACATCACAATAATCCTTTTTGTTTTTTTATTTTATTTGTTTGAGAGGAAAAGAGGCATGTTTATAGACCAGGACACTGAGGCTCAGAGAGGTTAAATAACTGAGCCAGCCACCCATGGATCTAATGTCTTAGTCGGTGTTTTTATCTCCCAGAAAGAGCAATGCTGGATACCACTGGAAAAACAGCTGTTTATACATGAGTCTAAACTCTGCAGCCTTAAAAACTAAATGCATGACACTTTTGATTCTGGTGGCTTGCACCACAGAAAATTTTCCTACATCTCTCTGCTATTTTTTCAAATAATTTGCAGATCACTTTAAATGAATGTCTTAGTGCAACATTATGTTTCCTGTTCTGTTTTATTAACTCTGAATGACTTTCTGCCTGCCAGTGTTCTCTCTCTCTCTCTCTCTAATTGTACTGTCTCTTTTGGAAAATTTACTACTTCTGAGAATGTGCATAATGGACTAATTTTTTACCCTGTGTAACTCTAGATGAAATGTCTACCGACTAATAGAGCAATCAAATCTGCCCTTCTAAGCCAAACAGCAGTGGAGGAAGGGGACTAAGGGGCCCATGGCACCTGTCTTTCCTGTTACTTATTAATGCACCTTTGCACAAAACAGATATTTTGTGTAAAAACTGTCTGAACTCCTGCTGTTTTTTCTTCTCTACCTCAAATCACTCACCTCCATTTTGTGACATAACAGTTGGTTTATGGGGAAAATATTATGACCCAGTTGTCCATGATGCTTCTTAATAAGGCGATAAAGCATCATTATTGGCTGACTGCCCATCAAAAGCTTCTGAACAAACTTCTGTAAAATAACAACAGGGTGAAACATTAGCAGATGTACTGTGCACGGACAGGCAAGTCTGGAGGACCGTCATGAGAAAGAATCCCACTCTCCTTTTCCCCACTTTATGGTTATTTCCTTGACTGTGATATATCCGTTGGGCATTTGGAAAATGGCATTATCTCAGATCTACCCAAATCATACCTTTTGAAATCAACTGCTGTTACCTCTTCAGAGTTTGGGGTCAGTGTTCAACCCACCGGCAGTTCCTTTTGTAGTCTTTGTCCATAAATGAATCTCCCCCTCAATGTAACAAATACAAAGCTCTAAATGAACTCTGTTCAGACTGAACATAGTATAATTTACTTTTCAATTTCACACCCAAAGATTCTGTAATGGGGGAATGTAGGCGGTTAAGTTTTCAGTCATACCAAATGGGTTTTTAATATTTAAAATCCATCTGTTTACTTACAAAGAGTAAATGCCTGGAAATGAGGCTTCTGAAATGCAAATGAAGAGCTACAAGACTTATTTCTGCTTGGGAAAACTCAACACTTTTCTGACAAAAGGGAGCAATAATAGCTCCTGTAGAATCCAATAATATTATAAATGATGTTTGATCCAATAGTGCATGATACGTGTATGGGGAAATCCGTGGTCTCTGGTTTGTTATGACTGCATCACGAAATGCTTCATGAATTTGAGGAAAGAGAGGAGATTCAAATTAGCACAGTATTTTGAAAACAGTCAGCTATAACAATTCTAGGATGCCTTGACTTATAGAAACACCTCAGACTTAAGAAACTACACGTTTTCAGAAAAGGTAGTTTCACTCATGGAGTACCAAGTTGGACCAGAGGTAGACCTCTGCTATAAAAGGTTTATCCCAGAATTTAGCCTCATTCTTTGTTTTGTTTTTAACTTTGAGAAATTAAAGTTTACTTTTAAGAAGCTATTCTTTTCAGTTCACAATTTCATGAAGAATCACTTATAATAGTATAACTTTCTGTAAATTATTATTAATATGCAGAAGTTAAAAATTGCTAGGACTATAAATAAAATGTTACTATGGAATTTTTAACCAAGTTGGTATGTCTTTATTAGAAGTTACTAGCATTAAAATTCAGCCAGGTATGTTCCCACTGGTAGGTTTTCTTAAAAACTCTTAGGTGTTGTTATGTCACAGATTTTGATTTAATGTACTGTTCTTCCTACCTAATAGATCAAGGCCATCAAAATCTAACCTCCTTGGTTTAAAATTTTCTTTTTCTTAAAATTTTTTTAATGTTTATTTATTTTTGAGACAGAGAGAGACAGAGTGCGAGTGGGGGAGGGGCAGAGAGAGAGGGAGACACAGAATCCGAAACAGGCTCCAGGCTCTGAGCTGTCAGCACAGAGGCTGATGCGGGGCTCGAACCTAGGAACCGTGAGATCATGACCTGAGCCAAAGTCGGACGCTTAACCAACTGAGCCACCCAGGCGCCCCGGTTTAAAGTTTTCTTAATGTTTATTTATTTTTGAGAGAGAGAGACAGAGTGTGAGTACGGGAGGGGCAGAGAGAGAGAGAGGGAGACACAGAATCTGAAGCAGGCTCCGAGCTGTCATCACAGAGCCCGACGCAGGACTTGAACTCACAAACTGTGAGATCTTGACCTGAGCCAAAGTCTGATGCTTAACCAACTGAGCCACCCAGGCACCCCTAACCTCCTTGGTTTAAATGCTTTTATTCTGGAGCATCCAACTTCGGTTCAGGTCATGATCTCATGGTTTGTGAGTTCGAGCCCCTCATTGGGCTCTGTGTCGACAGCTCAGAGCCTGGAGCCTGCTTCGGATTCTGTGTCTCCCTCTCTCTGCCCCTTCCCTGCTCATGCTCTGTCTCTCTCTGTCTCTCAAAGATGAATAAACGTTAAAAAAAAAATTAATGCTTTTATTCTACTTCTTGAAAAATTTAGGTAATGACATTTACGATTGTTTAAAAATCTCCAAATATATGATGACTAAGCTGATAAAAGTATATTTCTCATTCATTAAAATCTCAAACAAGTTATTCTGATGGGCAGAAGCTCACTTTCCAGTGGCAAGTGTCTTAAATTTTTTTAAATGTTTATTTATTTTTGAGACAGAGAGAGAAAGTGGGAGAGAGGCAGAGAGAGAGGGAGACCCAGAATCCAAAGCAGGCTCCAGGCTCCCAGCTGTCAGTACAGAGCCCAATGAGAGGGTCGAACTCACAAACCATGAGATCATGACCTGAACCGAAGTTGGACGCTTAACCAACTAAACCACACCAATGCCCCTCTAATGGCAAGTGTCTTGCTTATTGGATGGATGCTTCTTCCACTCTGTCACTCCATCACCTATATCACGTACCATTTCTTAACTCTGGCCTGAAAAGATATAAAGCACCTCACTCTCATTTTATTGTTGAAGAGCAGTCACCTGGCCCCATGTAGGTATAAGTGCAAGAGGGCTGGGAGATGTAATCTCTGGCTGGGCCTCCTTGGCTGTGTACAAGGAGCAACAAAAAACCTTTGGAGGCCAATTAGCCTTCTGTGACAGACAGGCAAGGGACAGCACTCTTCTCCAAGTGTGGCCCACACCTGCATTACATTCCACCGAAGGGCTTGCCTACCTTCATATTCCTGGGTGCTACACTTGATTTGTTAAATATGAATTTTAGAGGGAAGTACCAAAGATTCCGAATATTAGCAAGGTCTTTTGGTATTCTTAAAGAGCACTGAATTTGAGAACCATTTAGAAGAAGTAGCACATTAAGATATTCTAATCTCCATCTCACAAATTGAAAAATAAAAATAACCTGAGATGATCAATAACTATTCATATTTAAGTCACTGTTTTAAGGATGAGTCAAGGATTTAAAAATGAAGAGGGCTTGTTTCCAGTTGTCCAGAAAATTGTATCTCAGGTGGAAAGGAATATAAGACATGTACAGATAGTTAAAAGATATGTTGATCTTGGTTGGGTACATTACAAAAGACACAAACAAATACTATCGGAGAGAGAGTTTAATATATATATATTAAATATATATAATATATATGTTTTTATATATTCAATAATATATATTTTTTTAGCTTGGAGGAGGATGTTTCAAGGACACAATAGTAAGTTTGTTCATGGAACAGATCTATTTGATAGGTGAAGATGGGAGAAGGGGCAGTTTAGATGGAGGAAAAGATATGGAAAAGCTCAGAGATGGCTAAGAGAATTTTAAGTGATCCAGTTTGACTTGAGTTTGTCTATTGCTGGGCAAGTAAATTGGGTGAGGAATCACATTAAGTGGGCAGGAGGATATATCTTCTAGAATGCATGTTGGGACTAGATCATAAAGGGTATCAATAACCATGTTAAGTAATTAGATTCCATTCTAAAGACCCTGGGGACAATGGAAATTTTGTGAACAGGAGATAGGATCAGAAATGGCCAAGTTGGGCCTTCATCCCTTCCTTCTTTGATTTCCAGCTTTGCTACCAATTCATCCTCTTGTCCCTGTGATTTTGCTTTTACTCTCCCGAATAAAGTTTTCTTTGACTTTTAAGGAGGTCACAATCAAATGCCATTGCAGCCATTTTTTCAGTTCAGGGAGATTATTCAGGTTCATAACGTTATCCCTAGTGCCCTTTTTGACATAGTAGATATCAATTTTTGTTGCTTTCTTTTTTTTCCTTGTACATAGAATATTCTGTAATTCACTATCTTCAACTTTTCTGTTCTCTGTAGCTTTCCCTTCAGTTCTTCCTCAAGATTTAGCCTCATGGAAGTTTCCCTAGAGACTGAAGATGGCCCACAGATGAGTCTTAAAGTCAGTTTCTTGTCCCCCATTTTCATCCCACTCTCCCTTCTTAGTTGGACCCCATAATCCTAGTTTCCCTTCGTACTGGGAGGGCCTTGGGGCACAAGCTTCTTTATTTTTCTGTTTAATCTTCTATCAAATTTGAATAATAGCACCTGTCCGTAATACACTAGTAGAAGCGTTCTATCAGTGAAAAGAAATTAACATGTTTCCAAAATTCTTTTGTCCCCACTGCCAAAGTCAGAATACTTAATTTTTTAATCCTGATAATAAGACATTTAAAATACATTCTGTGGGAATTCTGTGTACATTATGCTAAGTTTTGCTATGAACCTAAAACTGCTCTAGAAATTTTACATAAGAAGAAGAATTATATATATATATATAATATATATTATATATATGTATACATACATATATAATATATATACATATGTATAGAATATATATATTATATATACATATATATTATCTATAGATGTATGTGTATATATATGTAATGTATATACACATACATATGTATTATATTCCAATTTTGACCTATTCTGAAGCTGATAAGACATTCAAGATTTGTTTGCTATTGAGTTTGACATTTTGATATTTCTCTATGATTAACAAAATGAGCATGGATGGCTAATTTCCTATGCATTTCTTCCCATAAAATAAATGAATGACAAATTACCCCAGAAGCATATTTCATTTTTATGGCCAGATTTTTTATCTTAGGAATTGAAATATGAGCATCTTGAGTCTAATTCAATTCTAATTTAAAAAATACTCATTAAGTGTTCACCCCTGGGTTATGTGATAAGTGGTATTAAATTAGTAAAAAGACAACCCCCCACCCACAGGGTGTTTATATTCTAAAAAGCAAAGTAATAGAAAATGTTTTTCTTTTCTCTTTGATCTTTATAATGGCCTGTTGGATATCTCTATCATCTTCATTTAAATCATTTACAGACATTCCAAATATAATATGAAATAGAATTTTATTCTTTGATTTCTTCCTAATTTAGTTTGTCATCTTCTTATATTATTTTCTAAACTTACAGACTCCATCATCATCAAAACAGCCTGTTCTTTATTAGTACATGTGTTATTTCTTCCTATCAGGAAGCATATACATTTGTTAGCCTTAGGCCAAAAGCTTCCTTAACTGGATAAGTTCTATACACCTACCAGCTGACTGACTATGTAGAATATACAAAGGATGTTAAAATCATTAAGGATGCTACCTAAATTTCACCTAGGACAGATATGGAAAGAGAAAAATTATTTCGTCATTGACCACTCTATTGGTGGTCAAAATCAACAGTATTTTATAATGTACCTGAATGATAATAAATTATGGTGGACGTTAACATGTTTTCTATCAAAATGCAGACACACAGATTATTCAGTAAGGATTCCTCGCTTTATTCCACCACCGTTGAGATAGTGTCATTACCAAAGCTGAGGAAATACAATTTAAGGTTAGGCATATATTCCCTCTACTGTGGCACCTAAAGGTATTTGGCAGAGTGGGTCATTTTCCTACATGAAAAATACTTTAAGTGTCTAATGTTGGAAATCAAACATTTTAAATTATATCAATGACCATTTCTCTCTCTCTCTCTCTCTCTCTGTATGTATGTGTGTGTATATATATATATATACATATATATATATGTATATATATATATATACACCTGAGCTTATCTTTTTAATTTTTTTAATGTTATTTTATTTTTGAGAGAGAAAGAGGCAGAGTGTGAGCAGAGGTGGGGCAGAGAGAGAGGGAGACACAGAATCTGAAGTAGGCTCCAGGCCAAGTTCTGGGAAACTCAATATTATATTCTTTTTCCTTTATCTGCAAACTAAGTTTTTTAAGTACTAAGTGTTAAATCATAGTTACATTTATGTATTATTGAATGAATATTTATTATCTATATGTTTCAGAATTTTGTAGATGTCAGTTGTATTTCCCACTGCTGTACTCTATGTAGTATGTCTTCTTACATATTAAAGAATAATTTTTGTTTGACAAAGGATCTCAAAACATGATTATTTTTTATGATCTCATATATTATGTTTTGATATTATCTAAATTTTCAAAATTAGACATAAATCCAGTTTAGTTATACTATAAATCAAAGCATGCCTTTATAGTTCATGCCTCTGGAGAAATATCATTTTGGACTCTTTGTGGGTTGGGGGTAAAGAATATTACAAAGAGAGTGTTTTTAAAATAATCATAGAAGAGTGTTATTTTCATACCTTTTAAATGAGAGTTTTAAGAGACTTGAGTTACTACAAACTATGTCTACCTACTTCTTCTAACTGCAGTCTTTAGGTACCCTAACCTCACACCGTTGATTTATACTCAGGTATGTAAATAGGAGTCAGTGAACCAATTTAGTGCCAAAAAAGACCACCTTAAAATATGTGCATACTTCTTACCTATGGATCCCTTTAGTCCAGACTAATAAAGGGAAGATTCCAGCTTTGCTAATGTGAGAAATCTTATATATTGTTATACAGTATATATTTAGCTTAACTAATAGAATAAATAAAGGGAAGGTGACAGCAAAATTCACAAATGTCTTTAGTGATGAGTAATTTGAGCAGAAAATTATTTTTCCACATTCCATCAAAATATCACGGCATGTATATACATTATATGAGTGTATGTGTGTGTGTGTATGTAAAATTTGGGAAAAGCAAGTGAACATGTAGAGAACATATCATTATACAAACTTATGTAGACTCTTTTATTCAGTTCTATTCAGTTAGTAGTCCTATGTGAGGAGATTTTTTTTTTAATGTTTATTTATTTTGAGAGCGAGAGAATGCAAATGAGTGGAGGAGGAGCAGAGATAGAAGCAGAGAGAATCTTAAGCTCCACCCTCAGCATGGAGCAGGAAGGGGAGCTCAATTGCATGAACTGTGAGATCATGACCTGAGCTGAAGTCGAGTCAGATGCTTAACTGACTGAGCCACCCAGGTGCCCCTCAGGAGACATTTGTATGTTTATCCGAGAATTGGGGATTTTAACACTGAAATGGCTATTTAATAAAACTGAAATATAGCAATTTGGTGGACATTTATAATTTGTAAAATTATCTTCTTTTAACCTTGTGTGAAAACTCCAAAAGTTAATTGGTTTAGTAAATCCTATTACTTAGCAATGTAAGTGAGAATACTAGCTACCCAAATATTGCCAGACATAATTAACGCCCTCAGGTATTGCCCCATTAGCATGCATTCTTATTGGCTGGAGTCACAAAACTAATGAATTTGCTACCCAGGGACATCAATTGGGCGTGACACTGCCTTAGTTCTCTGTATACCTCTGTCCATTTGTCTTTGCTGTAACGTGATTACTTTCATTCTATTCCACAAATTACATTATATCAAATTA
This sequence comes from Herpailurus yagouaroundi, assembly GCF_014898765.1. Taxonomy (NCBI): domain Eukaryota; kingdom Metazoa; phylum Chordata; class Mammalia; order Carnivora; family Felidae; genus Herpailurus; species Herpailurus yagouaroundi. The sequence continues at coordinate 17,879,160 of NW_024412376.1, read as the reverse complement.
CTACAGTGAAGCCTGTGATATGATACTCTCACTAATTAAAATCCTTGTTATCGCTATACTTGGGTTAATATAAATAGTTGTTCTTTTTGTTTCTTCCTAACCACTGGAGAAATACATTAGGAAACACTTCAGGCTCAGCATCCTTTGTGCCATTAAATAATAGTTATTTGTGCTTTGCCAGATGAAGAAAAGAGCCTACATTATTTTGCTTTGGGGAAAACTATGTAGCAATTACAGTAAATGCTAGAGTTTGGGTTTTCTAAGAAGACTAATTCTAGTCAGGTAGGATTTGATAGACTAAGTAGACCAGTGACTGGCATTCCATATCCACAGAGACCTTACGATGTCAGAAGGTTCACATGCAGTCAAGTTTCATTTGTTGTCCATGTAGCACTGAGACAGGACTTGAAAACTTTGGGCACGTATTCAGAAAACACTGGCAATATCAATTAATTTGCTTCAGTGCAGGAACATTAATTAACTTATACAAAATGCATCAGATTATTCTTTATTGTCTATGTCCCCTTCCTCCACAAAACTTCAAAAAAAAAAAAAAAAAGCCCTAGGCAAAGAGAGTCCTAGTTTGATTGCCGCTGCCTTTTTTTTTTTTTTTTTTAAGGTAAAATATTTGGGTCAGATTTCAGTCGTGAATGTTGGAGAAAATTTTGCTGCTTCAGATGTTCTGTCTCCATAGCATTTTTTTTTCCATTGTCAAATAATTGAATCTGTCATGACATCACCACCTTTGGTATTTAGGAACATAAGGCAAATTCCCTGGCCTAATTGCGTGAAAAAAAAAAAAAAAGAACTCTGGCAGCATAACATGTAATTTAAATACCAACAATGACCAAAATAAAAAAAATTCTTTTTTATAAACAGACCATCTGCCTTGGCTAAGTGGCAGTATCTGAAAACACAGCAAAGCCCTACAATGTACGGTCCAAACACATTGACCGAGGTCAGTTTTTTCTTGGAAAATCAACTAAGAGAACCTATCCTTTTTCTTTAGAAGTTTGAAACAAGTGACCTCTCTATACCTCTTGTAATTATGTCTTGCTTCCCAACTGCCAAGTGGCTCATATATAACGGCAAACTGTAATGAGGAGCTGGGAGATAACTGCCATTAGAAATATGGCATGGATTGCATCCATGCATGCCAGGCTCTTGATCATGTCCATAAATAGCCAGAGGGCCAGTTTGCATACCCTAATGCCAGTTTGGCATTTCTAGTTGTAAGAGCAACAGAAGCGAATAATTAAGAAGGAAACACTTTCCCTCCTGCACCTTTCAGCATTTATTTGCTCTATAAATACTTCTAAGTTTATAGCTACACTTTCATGATGGATTTGAATAGGTGTAAAGAATATAACTTGATACCCATAATCCATTTAAAAAGTAAACACGTGTGCAATTTTTTTCACCAGTCAGAAGTTTTACAGGATTTGTTTTTCCCCTAGAACTTATAATTTAATTCCAATAGCTTTATAAAATATTTTTTGCTTAGAAACCTTATTGTTTATCCCATTATCTGCAATGAAAATATATTGGCCAGTAGTTAACATTATTCACTCTATCAATATTTCAAATTGTTCCTTTTTTTTTTTTTTTTTTTTTTTTTTTTTTTGGTGTACCACAAGTATTTTCTAATCCAGGACAATGTGCCTTAGTAAGGTTGAGAAGGGATAAGGAGTTTGCTTTTCTATTGTAAAGTAAGAGAAGGACATTTGTAAATAGGAAGCGATGTACCAACAGTAGTACATTCCTAAACAGATTGAGTTTAGAAAAGAAGTACATATTGAATTTAAAGATCTAAAAATTTTTCCCTTAAAACTATCCACGTGTCTGCTTACTATGCTCACACCAAGTGTATGCACACGTCAACTTTAGAAAGATCGTTAGTGAGCTGCAGTGAATCTGATTTTCTATGTTTCCAGACCACATAAATATTCTGCTCCATTATAAATATTTGTAGATTTTATGTAATTAGTAAACGACAAATTCTTTTGGAAGCATTATTTTGTCATTGTGAGTAACTTACAAAATGTAGGACTATGACACATGGGGATCATTAGTTGGTCTAACTCAATAAATTTGAACGCATTGCTGACTTAAGAATAAAACCCTTCTTGCTTCATATTCCATCAGTGACAAACAAGTTATTCTCACTAATCTTCATATTAATCCAATTAGATGTTGGCCCTTAAATGTTTTTGAAGATACGGTCATAGCTTCTTGAGAAAGAAAGAAAAGTCCTTACCATTTTCATCATTTCTCTTATGTAAAATTTGATGTAACTCTACCATCTGGCAGGTAAATGTACCCACAGGAGGATCATTAGTTTTGCTAGTCTCAGAAGTGCTGGTATGCTACATCTGAGCCATGACATCACTAAGCTAGAAAATGTTACTTCCCAAATTAGTCACATTGCTTATAATGGATGTCTTCACTCTCACCCAGCTTAACAGCTGATTAAAGTTTATAATGTGTCTCTAAAAAGAGCTCATCTCTTTTTCTTTTTCTGAAAGAATTTTCTATTAAAATGCTGTGATGATATCAGGCAAGTTTTGAAAACAAAACAAAAAAGTGAACAGGACAAAAGACACATCTGATAAAATACTGTTATCCAAGATATACAAAGAACTCTTAAGATCAACAATAGGAAAACAATCTGAATTAAAAATGGGCCAATGTCCTTAACAGACACCTCACCAAAGAAGATATACAGATGGAAAATAAGCATATGGAGAGGTGCTTTGCATCACAGGTTACAAGGGAAATACAAGTTGAAACAACATTGGGATATCACTATACACCTATTAAAATAGCCACTATTTGATTCACTGACAACAAATGCTGATAGGATCGTGGAGCAACAGGAACTCTCATTCATTGATGATGGCAAAGCAAAATTGTATCGCTACTCTGGAAGGTAGTTTGGTTGTTTTTTTTTTTTTTAAAGTGAACATACTCCTACCATATGATCCAGAAATCCTGCTCCTTGGTGTTTACTCAAACGAGTTCAAAACTTAGGTCAACACAAAACCTGCATACGGATGTTTATAGTAGCTTTATTCATAAATGCTAAAACTTGGAAGCAGCCAAGATGTTCTTCAGTAGGTGAATAGATAAATAAACTGTGGTACATTGAGACCATGCACTGTTATTCAGCACTGAAAATAAATGAGCTAACAAGCCTTGAAAAAACATGGAAGAATCTTAAAAGCATATTACTAAATGAAAAAAGCCAATGTGGGGGCGCCTGGGTGGCTCTGTCAGTTAAGTGTCCGACTTCGGCTCAGGTCATGATCTTGCAGTTCAGGAGTCCAAACCCCGTGTCGGGCTCTGTGCTGGCAGCTCGGAGCCTGGAGCCTGCTTTGGATCCTGTGTCTCCCTCTCTCTGCCCCTCCCCCGCTTGTGCTCTGTCTCTCTGTCTCTCTCAAAAATAAATAAGCATTAAAAAATTTAAGAAAAAGAAAGAAGCCAATTTGAAAAAGCTAGATAGTGTATGATTCCACTACGACATCCTGGAAGAGGCAAAACTATAGAGATGATGAAAAGATCAGTGATTGCCAGGGGTGGAAGAAGAGATGAATAGGTAAAGTGCAGATGGTTTTTAAGGCAGTGAAAACACTGTGTATGATACTATAATAATGAATGCATGTGATTATATACTTGTCCAAACCCATAGAATGTATAGCACAAAAGTGACCCTAACGTAAACTTTGGACTTTGGGTGAGAATGGTGGGTCAATATGGGTTCATCAGTTGCAACAAAGGTAGCACACTGGTAGAAGATGTTGATAATGGAGGAAGATGTACATATACGGAGACAGGGGGTATATATAAAATACATCTACTTTCCTTTTAATTATGCTGTTAACCTAAAAGTACTCTAAAAAATAGACTCTAATTTTTTTTTTTCTTTTTCTTTTTTTTTTTTTTTTTAAGTCAACACGTAGGGCACCTAGGTGGCTCAGTCAGTTAAGCATACAACTTTGGCTCAGGTCATGATCTTACAGTCCGTGGGTTCGATCCCCTGACGGGCTCTGTACTGACAGTTCAGAGCCTGGAGCCTGCTTTGGATTCTGTATCTCCTTCTCTCTCTGCCCCTCCCCTGCTCACACTCTGTCTCTTTCTCTCTCTCAAAAATAGATAAACATTAAAAAAATAAAAATAAATAAAAAAGAAACTTGAATCTATAGAAATAAATGAAGATAGAGATTCCTAAATATGTGCATAAATATAAAAGATAGTTTTGACTTATTTTTAATATCAGCAAATAATTGAATGTTAAAAATATTAACAACACAGTATAGAGTTTAGAGCATACATAGCAGTAATATATAGCAATAACATAAAAAAGAGGAGGGACAAGTGGAAATATATGTTGTAAGGGATCTTATATTCATATGATATTGCTTGGTGAGTGTTCTATTTCCATATGAAAAGAAGATATGCTGTGCTTTTGTTGGATGTAATTTTCTCAATGAGAGGTCAAGTGTTATTCAAATCTTCCATATCCTCATTAGCTTTTTTTCCTACTTTTATATTAGTTACTAATTGAAAAGGATTGCATCTTCAACTGTGATTGTGGATTTGCCTACTTTTTCTTTCTTTCTTTCTTTCTTTCTTTCTTTTTTTTTTTTTTTTTGGTAACATTTTTTCTTCGTGCACAGCAAAGTTCCATCATGTGCATACAAATGTAGAGTTGTTCTATCTTCTTGATGAACTGACGTTTTATCATTATGAAATATCCCTATTTATCTTTGCTAAATATTTTGTGAAGTCAACCCTGCCTGATATTACAAAACCACTCTGTCTTTTGTAGGGTTTATTTGCTTGCATGTTCTATCTTTCCACATCTTTTACTTTTAATCCATCTGTGCCTTATATTTAAAGTGCATTTCTTGGGGCGCCTGGGTGGCGCAGTCGGTTAAGCGTCCGACTTCAGCCAGGTCACGATCTCGCGGTCCGTGAGTTCGAGCCCCGCGTCGGGCTCTGGGCTGATGGCTCAGAGCCTGGAGCCTGTTTCCGATTCTGTGTCTCCCTCTCTCTGCCCCTCCCCCGTTCATGCTCTGTCTCTCTCTGTTCCAAAAATAAATAAACGTTGAAAATAAAAATTTTAAAGTGCATTTCTTATAGACAACATATGCTGTCTCCTTTTTGTGTCCAACCATATAATCTCTACTTTTTAACAGGAATGTTTGAATAATTTACACTTCATATAAATTTCATTCTGATTGGGTTTAAATCTATCCTCTTGATACCTCTTCCATTTGATCCATCTTTTCTTTATTCCTTTGCTTCTCATTTCCTGACTTTATCTGGATTAGCTGAATATTTTCATATTCTATTTTCTCTAGTGGCTGATGAATTCTTCTATTTTTGTTTACTTTTATGATTACTTTAGAGTTTATAATATGTATCTTTGTTTTTTTTTTTTTATTTTTTGGGACAGAGAGAGACAGAGCATGAAGGGGGGAGGGGCAGAGAGAGAGGGAGACACAGAATCAGAAACAGGCTCTAGGCTCTGAGCCGTCAGCACAGAGCCCGACGCGGGGCTCGAACTCACGGACCGCGAGATCGTGACCTGGCTGAAGTCGGACGCTTAACCGACTGCGCCACCCAGGCGCCCCTTATAATATGTATCTTTGATAGTTTAGTTTCTTTTATCAGTTTAAATATAATGTAAGGGCCCTACAACAGGTGATTTTTCACTTTTCCCTCCCCTTCCTTTGTGCTATTATTATTACACATTTTATTGCTTCCCACTCATTTTACAAGGCCAGCATTATTCCTGACTTCCAAACTAGGCAAAAACATTATAAAAAAAGTAAACAATACACCAATTTCCCTTATGAATATTGACACAAATATCCTTAACAACATATTAGCATATTGAATCCCCTGATATATTAAAAGGGGATACATCATGACCAAGTGGGGTTTATCTAACAAATACAAGGTTAAATTATTATTCAAAAATCAATCAGTATATGGGGCGCCTGGGTGGCGCAGTCGGTTGAGCGTCCGACTTCAGCCAGGTCACAATCTCGCAGTCCGGGAGTTCGAGCCCCGCGTCAGGCTCTGGGCTGATGGCTCAGAGCCTGGAGCCTGTTTCCGATTCTGTGTCTCCCTCTCTCTCTGCCCCTCCCCCGTTCATGCTCTGTCTCTCTCTGTCCCAAAAATAAATAAAAACGTTGAAAAAAAAATTTAAAAATCAATCAGTATAATATATCATACTCATTTTAAAAATATGAAAAACCTGTTTAATGATCTTACTAGGCACAAAAAAAGGCACTTGAAAAATTCAACACCAATTAGTGATTAAAAATTCAAAACTCTTAGAAATAAAAACAAAATTCCTGATAAAGGGAATCTATTGAAAACTGACAGATAACATCCTTAATGCTGAAAGTCTTAACAGTCTTAAGAGTAGGAAAAAAGCAGAAATATTCACTGTCAACACTTCTATTCAACATTATGTTGGAGGTTTTAGCCAGTGCAATGATACAAGGAAAAGAAAAAAATGCCATACCTGCTGGAAAGGAAAAAAATGAAACTGTCTTTATTTGTAGAAAATATAACATTCAAATAAAATCCTAAGGAAATCTAGTTATTTGATCTATAAGAATAAAAGAATTTATCAATGTCAAAAGGTACAAGTTCCATTTACAAAATCCAGTTGTATTGCTAACAACAAATCACTGAAAAACAAAATTTTAAAAATACATCAATAAAAATGGCATCAAAATTATGAAGTATTTAACAAGGATAAAATTTACAAAATGTTAGTAAGATAAATTAAAGATAGTCTTATGAATTTGAAGATATACATCATGTTAATGGACAAAAAAATCTTCAATAATTTTAAGATATGAGTTCTTTTTCAATTTCTCTAGTTTCAATGCAATCAAAATAAAAATTCTAGCATACTCTTTGTAGAAATCAAAAAGCTGCTTCCAAATTTTATATGTAAATCTCAAGCATCTAGAATAGGCAATAAAATTTTGAAAGAGAGGAAGAAAGAAGTATACTACCTCAATTAATACTTTTTTGATAAAATTAATCAAGATCATGTAATATTGCTATAAGGATAAACATTGTAGATAAATGAAAAAGAATAAAGAGTCCAAAAATAGATTCAAATATACATAATAGATGAACTTATGGCAAATGTATCCAAATAATTCAATGGGGAAATGATAGTCTTTCCAAGAAATAATTCTGGGAAAAAAACATTATAGGTATAAAAGAGAGTGAATCTAACCTTAATTTCACACGTTGCATACAACATTAACACCAAACATTATAGAAATAAATTTAAAAACAAAACCTATATATTTCTGAAGGAAAATATAGAATAAAATATTCATGAATTTAACAAAGATAAAACTATTCTAGATGGCACATGAAAATCATACAGATTTCCAAGATAACACATAAAGGACAAAAATAAGATTTTTTGTTTCATAAAAAAATTGATAAATTGGTCTCTACCAAAATTTAAAACCTTCTAGAAAAAATGTACAAAAATAGCTACTGACCTACATGTCTCATAAACAAAGATGTAAAAATATCCATTAAAACATTAGTAATTCAAATCCAGCAACATATAAAAAGAATAATACACCGTGACCAAATGAAGTTTATTCCAAAAATGCAGGGTTGGTTCAATATTTAAAAATTAATCAGTGTGATCTACCATATAACAGTCTCAAGAAAAACCATCATTATACAAATTGATGCAGAGAAATCATTTGACAAAAGCCAGCAGATTCATGACAAAATCCATCTCGAACATGTGAGATAAAAAAAATTTTTCAGTAAACGAGTACTGGAAGACAACATTCACAGCCTGATAAAGAATATATACAAAGAAAAGCTGCACTTACTCATACTCAAAAGTGAAAAACAATGTTGTCCCTATTATTCAATATAGTAATAGAAGTTCCAGTTGGTCTTTTAAGATAAGAAAAAGAAATAAATATCATATAGGTTTGAAAATAAAAATAAAGTCTCCTTATTTGTAGATAGCATAACTTTCCAGGTAAAAAATATCCCAAGAAATTAACAAAATGCCCAAGCTAATCAGGAGTTTGGCAAGTTTGCAGGTACTAGATATAACATTAACAAAAGATAAGCAAAAAGTAAGTAAGTAAATAAATAAATAAATAAATAAATAAATTTTTTTATAATAACAATGAAATTTTAGAAATAGAAATTTAAAACACAATACCATTTAAAATGGCTGCCCCCAAAGAAAAACAAGTATAAACACTAGAGACAGGGTCTGTATGTTGAAAACTAAAAATATTGATAAAAGAAATCAAAGTCTTACATAAAGACATCCTATGTTCGTGTCAGCATGGTGAATTTTCAGTTCTCTTCAAGTTAATCTATAGTTTTAAGACAATTTTGAGAAAAATGGCAGCAAGATATCTTGTAGATATAGACAGCTTACTTCAAAATTAATACGGAAAGGCAGATGAATTAGAATATCTAAAAATAATTTTGCAAAAGAATAAAGTTGGAGAAATCATACTACCCGATTTTAGGACAGCTGTAGTAATCAAGATGGTGTGGTATTGATTTAGGGATAAAAACATAAAATAAGGGAACAGAATAAAGTTCATAAATTGACCCCAAAAATAGGGACAAATGATTTTTGACAAAGATGCAAAAGCAATTTAATGGGAAACACTAATTTTATCAATCAATGATTTTGTAACAATTGGACGTTCATATGTACCTCCATACACACACACACACACACACACACACACACACACACACACCTTAGATTTTTTACCTAAACCCTACACCTTATACAAAATTTAACTCAAAATAAATCATAGATGTAAATGTAACATGTAAAACAATAAAGTTTTAGAAGGAAAAGTAAAAGAAAATCTTTATGACTTAAAGTTAGGTGAAGAGTTCTTAGACATGATACCAAAACCACAGTCCATAAAAGAAAAAAAATGATGTCACACTTAATACATTTTTCAGAGAAATACTCTAAGGAAGACAATAAATGAATAAAAAAATAAGCAACAGATAGTAATATTTGAAAATCTCATATCCAACAAAGAATCTGTATCCAGAATATGTAAAGAATTTTCTTAACTAAATAGTAAGAAACCAAACAATCCAACTAGAAAATAGCAAAACTCTTAAACAGAAATTTCATCAAAGAAAATATATGGATTGGATTGCAAAGAAATAGAAGCATGAAAAAGTGTTCGACATTCATACCCATTAGGAAAATGAATATTTCCCTGTTGAAATGAAAATAAGTTCAATATTTTAATTAATAGTTTTCACCAATATCAATTTTTTGTTTTTCATCATTGTACTATGGTTATATGTAAGATATTGTCATTGATGGAAGCTGGGTGAAGAGTACATTGGAGCTTTCTGTACTATTTTAACAACTTGTATGTGACTCTAAAATAATTACAAAATAAAATTTTTAAAAAGTAAACTTACATATTCCTCATTATCAACAAAGTCCACCCATGAGAAATGAACATGTATATCCACAAAAAGACTTGCACCTGAATGTTCATAGAAGCTCTATTTTTAATAGCCCAAAATTTGAAACCAAATGTTCATGAGCTATTAATCAGATAAACAGATTACTATATATTCGTACAGTGGACTACTAAGTAACAAAAAGAATGAATTACAAGTACATGAATGAATTTCAAAAACACTATGCTGAACAAAAGAAGTCAAACACAAAACTGACTTCTGAATTGATAACTGAATGATTTTATACATATGAAATTCTGCAGTTGTCAAGATCATTTATAATGACAGAAACAGATCAGAGATTGCCTCTGTAGTTGGGGGGGTGCAGAGGATTTCCTAGAAAGGACAGGAAAGAACACTCTGGGATGATGTAAGTATTCTATATCTTGCTAAGAGTGGCAGAGTAGTGTATGAAATTGTCAAAATTCCTCAAGCTAAATGCTTGTAATCTGTATTTTTTTTTCAACGTTTATTTATTTTTGGGACAGAGAGAGACAGAGCATGAACAGGGGAGGGGCAGAGAGAGAGGGAGACACAGAATCGGAAACAGGCTCCAGGCTCTGAGCCATCAGCCCAGAGCCCGACGCGGGGCTCGAACTCACGGACCGCGAGATCGTGACCTGGCTGAAGTTGGACGCTTAACCGACTGCGCCACCCAGGCGCCCCTGTAATCTGTATTTTATAGTATATTCATTATACCTTAGTTTTTTGAAAGTTTGAAAGATCTGCTCTTCAAAAGAAACTATTATAACAAAAGAAAAAGAAGCCACATACTGGGAGAAAATATTTTTAAAACATATATATGTCTAAGTTATTGCATTCATAATATAAAAAGAATTCTGACAATCATTAAGAAAAAATAATTCACTAAAGTAATGGACAAAATATTTGATCAGATGCTTTCAAAAGAAGACAAAAGATTTGATCAGATGCTTTCAAAAGAAAGCATGACCACTAACCATATGAAAAGATGCCTCTCATCATTAGTCACTGAGGAAATGAAATTAAAACGACACTGAGATGTCACTACTCATCCATTTGAATGGCTAAATTTAAAGAGATCTTGGGGGAGAGATGGGAGATGGGCAAAAATGCAAGAAGGAGTGTGGGAAGTACAGGCTTCAAGTTATGGAATGAATAAGTTACAGGGATAAAAGGCACAGCATAGGGAATATAGCCTGGTCACCATGTTGTACACTTGAAACTAATGTAACCTTGTGTGTCTACTATACTTTAATTAAAAACACTAAAAAAAAAAAAATTAAATTAACAAAAAGACCAGCAATAACCAGTTTTGGCAAGAATATGGAGCAACTGGAACTCTCAGACACTGTCCATGGGATATAAAATTTTGCAACCACTTTGGGGAAAAGCTTGGCAGTTTTTTTTAAACTTAAGTATATGAATATTATGTAACCCAGCAATTATACTTACAAATATTTACTGTCCAACAGCTATGAAATGTGTATACAAATACTTATACACAGGGCTTATTGTCACTTTGTTCACAATAGTACCAAAATGGAACAATCCAAGTGTCCATCAATATATGAAAAAATAAACAAACTGTGGTATATTCGTACAATGAAATACCACTCAGTAATAAAAAAGAACAAACTGATGATACATAGGACAGTGTGAATGAATATCAAAAAATACTATGCCATTATGTTGAGCAAAAAAAATCATGTCTTGTTTTATAACATTTATATGAAATTCTATACAGTGTCAGAAAGCACATCAGTGGTTGCTAGGGGTGATGAGTGTTGAGCCAGGGACTAAGAGTGTTGTCTGCAAAAGGCTCAAGGGATCTTTATAGACTGTGAAAAATGTTTTGTAATCTTCATTTTGATAGCGGTTATACAAATTTACATTTAAAATAAATAACGATTCATTGTATGTAGATTATACTTCAATAAAGTTAACATTACATATATGTAGGGGCGCCTAGATGGCTCAGTCGGTTAAGCTTCCAACTCTTAATCTCAGGTCAGTTCTTGATCTCAGGGTCATGGGTTTGAGCCCTGTGTTGGGGTCCATGCTGGGTGTGGAGTCTACTTGAAACAAAAAATTACATATATATATATATATATATATATATATATATATATATATATATGTATATATTATGAGCTTTCACTTGTTAACAAATGTCAACAAAATTTGTTAACTTTTACAGGTCTGAATATTGTATATTAAACGAACAAAGAGAAGCAGCACTCACATTTAAGGCCATGACTTCCCAGAGGTGGACTATCATACTAAGAACATTAATAGAGTGCATTTGCCTACTCCAGTAATTTTCACTGTTAAAGCCAATCCTTCTTTTCTGGATAATATTGCTGTTGTTAAGAAGAGTTTTGGAAAATAATCAATAACAAAAACAACTTCAAAAATACCAGGAGGGAAATTTCAGTTTAGGAACAACAACAACAACAACAACAACAACAACAAAATCTCTGTTTTAAAAGTTTATTTACTTAGGGGCGCCTGGGTGGCGCAGTCGGTTAAGCGTCCGACTTCAGCCAGGTCACGATCTCGCGGTCCGTGAGTTCGAGCCCTGCATCGGGCTCTGGGCTGATGGCTCAGAGCCTGGAGCCTGTTTCCGATTCTGTGTCTCCCTCTCTCTCTGCCCCTCCCCCGTTCATGCTCTGTCTCTCTCTGTCCCAAAAATAAATAAACGTTGAAAAAAAATTAATAAAAAATTAATAAAAAAAATAAAAGTTTATTTACTTATTTTGAGGGGGAGGGTGTGGGGGGAGGAGCAGAGAGAGAGGGAGAGAGAAGATACCAAGCAGGCCCCCCGCTGTCAGCGCAGACCCATGTGGGGCTCCAACTTAGGACTGTAAGACCATGACCTGAGCTGAAATCAAGAGTAAAGTCGGGCGCTCAACCAACTGAACCACCCTGGTGTCCCAGAAGCAAAAAAAAAAAAAAAAAAAAAAAAAAAAAAAAAGCCAAACAAACAAAAAAACACAAAAAAACTTAATTAAATCATAGTATTTAAAAAAACAAAACCTGATGATGACATTTATATGATTTTCATCTGGCTGTACACTAGTCATATTGTTTATTTGTCATTTTACTTCTTTGTCATTTTACTGTGAAAGCATAATTTTTTAACATTTATCTGATTTCTGTATATCAAAGCCTGGTTCCACACTGAACATGTTAATCTCGGTGGCATTACTCGTTATTCATCTCTCTACTTAGCATTCACTATAATGACTTAGACTGCCTATTGGAACACACAAGGGACATGAATGAAGGTAGGACACAGTCTTCGACTATCTTGCACCAACTCGTTTTTTCTCTATTCTGCAGACACAGAAAGCATCTCATAGTCACTGAAAATCTTATAAATACATGCTATTCTTTGAAGGAATAAAGCAGGCTTTGTAGATGGTCAGGATAAGTGCTTCATTAATATATAAATAAAAGCAAAATTCTTGCTTTGCTGAACGGTGAATCAGTAACATCATGCTATGACAAGAAAGATGACCATAATATGATTTTTATCATTCTTCATGCTGCTATGGGATGAAAAGTATATAAACTAGAGAAGATTAATGGTAGATACAATAAATTCTTAAAAATTATAAGGGCTATAAGAGAATGAGAAGACTAAGTTGCTTAGATATACATATATTTATATATGTATATTCTATATGTATATTAGTATATATACATATATGACAAAATGAATGTGGAAAAGAATGTGGACATATCAAAGAGGAATATTTAGGCTTAATATGTAAACATCAAATACTAATTAGAGGTACCCAAGAAGGAATTAGACTTGGATAGGCTAATGGAACAAACTCTATAATCTCAAAAGCATTTCAGCAGAAAATGGCGAGCATTTGCCAAAGGTACAAAGAGACAAATTATGAATCTTGAAGTTTCCTTATTGCATGGTAATAGCTAGATTTTAAACTTAGAGGTAGAAAATTAAAATATAATTAAATACCAGCTACATACACTTTAACCTGTAAAAATAAAAACAATTCTCCCAACGAGTTGTTGGTCACTTTCTGGTGACTATTCTTCTTGTCTTCTCTATACTGAAGCTTAACGACTCAGTATCTTTTCCTCATCTTTAGGCTTTGTGAGCCCTTAAAAGCTTCAGTACCCATGTGAGTGAGGAGCTGCAGTTGTTGAGATTTTTTAAAGTTAAAATGGCATTTTTGCTGTGGACCTCATGCATTAATCTTCACTAGTGGTTTCTGAGAAGCAAGCAGGCTTCGCTCCTTCTGAAGTGCTCCCAGTGTGACCACAGAGCAGTAACACTTTCATCTCTTTGTTTCCAAATAATTCTCTTTAGGAAGCTCAGTGACAGTGAGCAAGCACATCAGACACTTTATAACTGTAAAAGTACAACTATTGGCATTTAAAAAGAAACAAAAAAAAAAAAACAAAAGCAAAAACGAAAAAGTATTAAGGGTGATTTTGAGAAAATTGGATAAAAGCATTTTATAGACAAAATGGACTATATTAAAGCCACTGAGAGTAGCCTCAGTGTCTGAGGGTTCAGCTTCAGCGTTTGCCTTTTTGGCTTCAATACATGGTGAACTTGAACATAGATTTGTAATGTGTGCTATTAAAATATAGGAAAAGTATGGCTACTTTATGCCTTTAAAGAAGGTTTTCTAATTTTGTATCTCCTTAAACATATTTTCTCCTAAATATTCCCCCATCAATACTCCTAAACCTCCATCAATGATCTGTCCTATACTACTCAGGACAATACTCATTTTGGGTAAATAACAAAGAAGAAAAAGACACAACCTTGTCGAGGAATCAGACTAATGAGGAAGACAGACATGGGGAGACAGATGCGTAAAAATGCATATTTAAATAGAATAACATAGATGCCCTAACAAAAGATCATAAAGTGCTTTAAGAAATCTGAAGTTTAGGGGGCGCCTGGGTGGCGCAGTCGGTTAAGCGTCCGACTTCAGCCAGGTCACGATCTCGCGCTCCGTGAGTTCGAGCCCCGCGTCAGGCTCTGGGCTGATGGCTCAGAGCCTGGAGCCTGTTTCCGATTCTGTGTCTCCCTCTCTCTCTGCCCCTCCCCCGTTCATGCTCTGTCTCTCTCTGTCCCAAAAATAAATAAACGTTGAAAAAAAAATTAAAAAAAAAAAAAGAAAAGAAAGAAATCTGAAGTTTAGGGTGAGTAATTTGAACCTCATATTACGGACTTCTAGGAGGTCTCCAGAGAGAAAAGAATGCAGAACTTTCCTGCCAGAGGAAATAACATGTACAAAGACACAGGGCTTGAGAGGCGAGAGCAGTTCAGGATAAGGCATGAGATTTAGTATGGGTAGACTATAAGTGGGAAGGGGAAAGACAATTCATGTAATGAGACTGGGAAAGGCCAGGTGGTAAGGGCCTCATGATCCTTAAAAGAAGGCTGATTACATAAAGTGTCCCTGGCAAGATAGGAACTCAGCATAGGTTTTTAAGGTAAAAAATGATAATTTCATAGATTTCACAAAAATAGTTCACAGAGGGTAAACGGGGAGAACATGATGCAGAAAAGAGGCTATTACAGTAGTCAAGAATGTCGACACCTGGCCAGGATCGGAACTACTTGTCAATACTGTGGATTGGAGAGGAGAATCCAGTTTCAGAAGATATCTTTGATAAAACTGGTAATTCTCAGGCATTAGAAGAGGAATTTAGTATGGGCAACAGCATGATTATGCTGCTGTTTATTCCTCTGGAAAATGTCAGTGCAGGTGCAGATTTAAGAACTCAAGTTGGTATACATGGAGTTTGAGAAAGCAGTGGCCACCCTGGTGAAGATATCTAGTAGTAATTTAGATTATATGAGTCTATAGGTAAAGACAGAAATTATGGCTAGAGATTTGGCCTTGGGAAATGCCATCCTATAAATGACACTTGAAGACTTAGAAGTATATCTATCACCCGGAGAAAAATAAGAGAGAAAGTAAAGGACTGGTTGGAGTATGAACAATCTGTTACTTTTTTTAAGTTTGTCTCTTTTTGAGTGAGAGAAAAGAGCAGGCACACATGAGTGGGGGGAGGGCAGAGAAAGAGGGAGAGAGAGAATCCCAAGCGCAGAGCCCCACGTGGGGCTCAAACTCACAAACCATGAGATCATGACCTGAGCCAAAATCAAGAATTGGATGCTCTACCAACTGAGCCACCCAGGTTCTTGGACCTATTCTTTAACCCTTCTAGTCTTATGTCCTGAAGGTCTCTCGATATCCTTTTATTCCCCTAAGAGGTTTCCAAGTGTAGATGTAGAGAGGGAGCTTCTGGTTGCCCACAAACAGTGCAGGCAAATATAGTTCATAACAGTGTGTATGTTTTTACTCCCGATCTTTGAGGCACGTGAAATCAGATGCAACGTGCCTGTGTTTAAATGTCAGGCCAACAGGAGTTCAAATCTTGACTGCATCTCTTATCAGCAGAGAAATTTTGGTAAAATGGCGCAATCTCACAAAGGTTCAGTCTCATCATCTGTTTAAAAGAGAGAGATGGACACACAGAAAGAGAGGATAAAACATATCTTATCCAGAATGTATGTAAAATGCCTGGAAAAACAAGCTCTCACCAATGATGGTTAAGATAACCGGAGAGAAAAAAGAAAGTTGGGGTAAGGTAATGAAATTGCTTAACTCCTTTGGACTTTATTAGCAAATAGAAAAAGAAATGATATCAAATTTACAGTGTTACGTGTGTGCGTGTGCATTTGTATAAGGATGCAAAGAATATGATTAACAGTGATTTAAGAAAATTGCATTTTGGGGCACCTGGGTGGCTCATTTGGTTAAGCATCCGACCTTTGATTTTAGTTCAGGTCATGATCTCACAGTTCTTGAATTTGAGCTAGCATCGGGCTCTGTGCTGACAGTGTGGAGCCTGCTTTGGATTCTCTCTCTCCTTCTCTCACTGCCCCTCCCCTTCTCTCACTGCCCCTCCCCATGTTCATTCTCTCTCTCTTTCTCTCAAAATAAATAAATAAAACTTTAAAGAAATTAAAAAAAAAAGAAAAATTGCATTTATATCACATACATGACATTTGGCAGTGAGAAGCATGAGGATGGTATTAGGGCACAAGAAAGCCAGGGAACTGTGCATCAATACAACATTAAAGGCAGGAGGAAGGGTTGGCATCAGTTAAGTCAGAAGAGCACGTTTTCCCAAAATACCTCCTGCAAGCTTATTCTTGAGTCACATCAAGTAAAACGGGGTCTGTCATCATCCCTACCTCTGAAATAACCTGGTTGAAGAAGAATAAACCAAGAAACAGGATAAACCAAGAAACAGACTCTTAACTATAGAGAACAACCAGATGGTTCCCAGAGGGTAGGTGGTGGGAGCTGGGTGATGTATGGAATTACTGAATCCACTGAATTCTACACCTGACGCTAATATTACACTCCAAGCGCAATTAACTAATATGTTATTAACTACACTGGAATTAAAATTTTTAAATGAATTACCTTATCTTTTTTTAGCCATATGAGAAATGACTTGCAATGCTATTGGGCCAACAGGAAGAATCTTTCATTTTATACAGAAGGCTTATAATATAAAACTTTTTTCTAAAATGTAATTGTTCTTCTTCAGTTTTTCCCTTCAATAGGGATATAATTACAATAAAGTGATAGTTGTTTCTAAGGCCTAATCAAATACCAAAGGGAATTTTTGATCAATTTCAGTGAGTTCAAACATTTCTAAGTTTCAGAACATTTTGTTTCGTTGAAATAGTACAAGGATGCCCAATATGTACAAAGAAAAGAAGGAATGGAGGCCCCAGAGCCCTGACCCCCAGATACTATCTTGCTTTCTCCCTCCTCCCAGCCACTGAAGGTGCTCCAATGCCCTTCTAGCACTATCCAGAACATAGCCCTTGTGCTAGCCCACAAACCTTCATTCACCTTCCACATGTGCTAGCCTCTTCCACTGTGCTAGCCTCTGAGATCAACTGAAAAGGCAGATGAGGAGCCTGTGGATATAAGGCTTATTTTCCAGGATAAGAAACACACATAGATAAGGGGGATAGACAAGTAAAGTGAAAAATGAATGAAATAATTTTAAGTCATATAATGTCTATGAAGGAAAGAACTAAGGGGCACAGATAAAGCCTAACAGGAGAGCCAGCTTTGGATGCATTGGCTATGGAAGGCCATTATAAAGCAGAAACGTGGAGAATGAGAAGATACTAAACATGTGAAGAGTACAGGAAGAGGGAGGTCTTGTCAAAAGGAAGAGCAAGTGGAAACACCAGGAAGCAGGGGTTGATTGGATGCGTTTGAGAGACAGGCAGGGGCCAGGTCCTACAAGGCCTTGAAAACCATCAGAAGAGAGATTGCATTCTAGGTGTCAGGGAAGGCCCCAGGGAGGGACTTTTGTAGGGAAACCTAAGACATGATCTAATTTGCATTTTAATAAGATCACAGAAATGTAGGGGAAAAAAGGCAAAGCCTATGATTAATATTTTGACAAAATATGTTTTTAGAATTCATAATTATGTTGCCACCTTTGAGGTTGGGAACATAATATTTTTAGAATACTTGAACATAATGCTGAAAATGGCCTGCTGAAGCCCTGTTCAGAGATGAGCTTCCTCATGGCCCCATTCTTCCTCCCTCTGCGATTTCACTTTGCTTGGTAACTTCTCTCTTCTACTAGAAAAGTAGGACCCGCCTGAGACATATTTGTCCCCACAGCTTTTATCAGCATTTATTCTCAACGAACCTGGTCTCTCGCCAAAGGAATTTTGTTCCGACAACAAAGAATATTTTATTTCTCCCCTAGTATTACCCTTTGATTAGGTTTGACTTGAAAATAGGTTTTCCATTTTCCTATGTTCCATAGGGCTCCTGGGTGGCTCAGTTGGTTAAGTGTCTGACTCTTGATTTCGGCTCAGGTCATGATCTCACAGTTCATGGGTTCCAGTCCCACGCCGAGCTTTGCACTGACAGTCCGCAGTCTGCTTGGGATTCTATCTCTCCTCCTCTCTCTGCGCCCCCCCCCCCGCTCTCTCTCTCTCTTTTAAATAAATAACTAAACATTAAGAAAAAAGAATATGGGTTTTTTGTATTGAGCAGAAACCTAGATGACCTGTTCATTGAACCTTCCTCTCTTCCCAGAATGTTCCCTTGCCCTCCTTCCCCTCTTGTATTTATGTTTAACTATTCAAGGAGTGATTGCAGAGGTTTTCAATAAAGTTTTCTATAGAAAACAAGAATATATATATTCCAATATATTCACGTTTATTGGATCCACTGAATAGCTAGACTCTGAGGCTCCAACTACACAGCTATGAAGCTTGAACCAGTGGTTCATCAGAGCAATTCAAATTGTCACCAATCAATCCTAATAATTTATATTTTGTTCTTTTTCCTGTGTTTTGACTAATAATTTCTATGCAAAAAATTCAATACAGGGGTGCCTGGGTGGCTCAGTCAGTTAAGCATCCGACTTCAGCTCAGGTCACGATCTCACAGTCCGTGAGTTCGAGCCCCATGTTGGGCTCTGGGCTGATGGCTCAGAGCCTGGAGCCTGCTTCCGATTCTGTGTCTCCCTCTCTCTGTGCCCCTCCCCCGTTCATGCTTTGTCTCTCTCTGTCTCAAAAATAAATAAACGTTAAAAAAAATTTAAAAAAAATACAGAAAAGGGATACGAATTTTTAAGAATTAAGGCCCTGCAGAAAAATATATTTTTCATATTGATATAAATATGTTGTATTGTATATTTTGATGCATGTGCACATTTTCAAATATTAGAAAGGAAGATTCGATGATAACACTCAGAAAAGTTTATATGATGCTACTTTCTAGGAAATGCAGAGCCAATTTTATTGACAGGTACATAAAATCCTTATTGTTAAAACAGCAGACCCCCGCTGACCAGATAGGCAATTATTCTCAAAAGATGAGGGAAATACTGCCGGCATTGTAAACCTAATAAGGTGGGTGATGTGGATCAATTTGTACTGTCCTTGACTTTCTGCTTCTATTAGTATTCTGAAAGATCATTAGCCACCTCTGGGATATGTTTGATTAATGGGTTTGGTTAAACAAAAAGGTGAGGTCAACCGTGAACAGAAATTTCAAAAAAAAAAAAAAAGTGTACTCCAGAGGGAATGTACGCTTTCAAAATTGCAAATGAGAAATTCATTCCTTAGGCATGTTCTAATCAATGCAACAGTGTGTTCTTACTGAGATGACCCCAGAAGAGCCTTTTAGCCACCCTGTTTAGATTCCTTTCAGCCACAGGGTACAGGATCTGAGGCTAGGATATTAGCACACCTGCTGAGATAGCGTTTGTTTAGGCAAAGTAAAGCCCCCAGACTGCATGCCATTAATAAGCCGGGGGAGGGGGGGGGGGAACACTGGGCTAATATTTCAAAGTGACAAAAATTCATTACTGTCACTAGAGAAAATAAAACATGATCTTCTTCTTTTTATTATAATATACCTTTTATTGTGTTGCTCTTTTACTAACGATTAATCTCTTGGGACACCTGGGTGGCTCAGTCATTTAAGCATCCAACTTTTGGTTTGGGCTCAGGTCATGATCTCAGCGTTCGTGTATTAAGCCCCGCGTCGGCCTCTGCTCTAACAGTGTGGTGCCTGCTTGGGATTCTCTCTCCCCCACTCTCTCTACCCTTCCCTTACTAGGTATCTTTGTCTCTCTCTCCTTGCTTTGTGAAGAAAAGGCTGGAGCAACACATCATGAGAAACATTTTTGCTTTACTTGCCAAAATGAGACTATGGTATATTTTTTTTATTTTTTTAACTTCTGGCCTGCTTACTCCCCTAAATTTATCACCCAGCACAAATTAAGCTTATTTTATAAACTGAAGATGCTCTTTCTGTCTATTAAGTTCTCCTCAAAGTGAAAGCAATGAACTTCGTTCTATTTATTACACTGCTCTGTACAATTAGTTTTATGATGTATGGCAAGAATGTGTACACTATAAATCCAGTCTATAACTCTTACATGTCTAGTGATGGTTATGA
The DNA here is from genome assembly GCF_014898765.1 of Herpailurus yagouaroundi. Lineage (NCBI taxonomy): Eukaryota > Metazoa > Chordata > Mammalia > Carnivora > Felidae > Herpailurus > Herpailurus yagouaroundi. The sequence goes on along the minus strand of NW_024412376.1, from coordinate 17,858,620 downwards.
ATCCCTTGGGTAAGATTGAAAATACAATATCTAACAAGTCAGTCTGACTTATCATGTTCATTGCAAAACCATTTAACCCCTTACATTCAAATTTATTATATAAGCCTTTTAATTAGATCCAAGTATCTAAAATAATCAGGTTTCCAAGAGTAAAGCAATTACTCATAGTTTAGAAAATCAGACTATTGTGGATCCTTTATTTTTTTTAATTTTTTTTTCAACGTTTTTATTTATTTTTGGGACAGAGAGAGACAGAGCATGAAGGGGGGAGGGGCAGAGAGAGAGGGAGTCACAGAATCGGAAACAGGCTCCAGGCTCTGAGCCATCAGCCCAGAGCCCGACGCGGGGCTCGAACTCACGGAGCGCGAGATCGTGACCTGGCTGAAGTCGGACGCTTAACCGACTGCGCCACCCAGGCGCCCCAATGTGGATCCTTTAATACAGCCATACAAATGCCACTGGCTGACACTTGAGCCTCTCACCTTTATTAATTTAAATAAACAAGTAAATACATAAAAATGCGTGATTATGGAGAAGAATTTATATATTAGAAATAGCTTAAAAATAGGCAGTGCCTGAATTTGGAGCTGAATATGGATCGAATTTTAAATGTAAGAAGAGCTCTCTGCTACCATCCTCTGCCCACAACAGGTAATATCTACTTTGGACCTTTTATAAAGGTTTGGAAATTTGGACAAGAGACTCATTAGACAGAGCACAACAGATCTCGTTTAATTGCAGGCAGGTGGAAAAAAAATGTTCCTTATTTAACCCATCACTCAATTCTCTTTGTTTTAACCAAGTGGAAGTTGTTATTGTTTTATAACACCCTCCTTTTTTTTTTTCCTTGCTCCTAACTGGCTTCCTCACAATGTTACTGATATTCTACATCAAGCTTGAGCCATTTCTATTGCATATGCATGTATGTTTGTCTAATTGGCACACATTTGTTTCATGATACCTTGGTATGAGAAAAATCAAATTTTTTAATATTACCAAATCAAATTAGATTTGGCCCCACTCCCAAGTTGCAAAGGCGGTAGGAAATCTAATCTCCATCTTTTTGCAAAGCATCCTTTGCCTACTACTCTTGGAATTATTAGATCTAGAGAATAACAAAGTCCAAAAAGATTTGGAAAAGAAGATTCTGGTCTTCAGTCCAACATGTTACTCATTCTTACTTGTCCCTGTCAAAACCTGAGTGTATCATTCGAAGGTGAGTAGTCCTCAAGTCAAGGTATCTATCTCCTCTAAGCAAAACATGATCAACAAGGAAGCTCCCTGGTGCTCCTTAGACAGGTTCTTTGAGTCCTGTTCCTTGACAACCTGGTGGCATATCTCTGAATGGCCTGGATCCTCACAAGTTACTTTTCGTGGAGCAAGACACAGGTTTTCAGAGAATTTACCACCCTGGCATAAAATCCACTTTTTCCTAAAGAAGAGCTATTCCCCCCTCCAACACTCTAATATTTCAACGAAGAGACCTCTTAATATTTATTCTCAGGTAAAGAGTAACCCAGGTCTCCCAGTCTCAAGCTCTTGGCTTTTTAATGGAGGGAAAAGTAAAAAGTGTCTTATTCTTTGTGGTGAAGTGTGTGCGTGTGTGTGTGTGCGCTCGCGCGCGCGCGCGCGCGCACGCGTGTGTGTTAGCCTGAATTGAAATAAAACTTCCAAGGTGGATGTGATCTTCAGGAGATCAACCAAATACTAAGACAACTTTTTCTTTTTTTTACATCCAAGTTAGTTAACATATAGTGCAACAATGATTTCAGGAGTAGATTCCTTAATGCCGCTTACCCATTTAGCTCACCGCCCCCACAACCCCTCCAGCAACCCTTTGTTTGTTCTCCATATTTAAGAGTCTCTCATGTTTTGTCCCCCTCCCTGTTTTTATATTATTTTTCCTTCCCTTCCCCTACGTTCATCTGTTTTGTATTTTAAAGTCCTCATACGTGGATGGAACGAGATAGAGGGTATTATGCTAAGCGAAATTAGAGAAAGACAAATATCATATGACTTCACTCATATAAGACAACTTTTAACAACAAACAATCAAGCAAATACAAAACAACCAAAGTTGGTAATTTAATGTTTACATAGTTACGCCTTTCCTGCTATAATGTTAGGATGTCTATCACCTGAATCAATTGTTCCCACATGCACTTCTAGGATAAATTATTCATTCTTCCATCTGGAACAATGTTTTGCATCTGCCCCTCCTTCTCCAAAGATCCCCAAATAAGACATAAGCGGATAAGGCCAGGCAGATGACTAAACAAAATAAGAAATAAACAGAATCGTAAAAGAATAAGCAAAAATTCTTTATTGTTATAATGCTTTTGCATCAAAACTTAATGTATTCTCTCAGTGAGGCAGGCAGTCTTTCTGCATTCCTCTGTCACACTGGTGGGGTTGGAAGGGGTTACTAATGTAAGGAGATGTTGATCCGTACAGCCCCAGTAGCAAAAAGGTTGAACTTACTGCAGTTGGTGTCCAGGGCTAGTCACGTGGAGCAGTTTTCTTTATTAATGCTGAGTACCCGGGAAATTTTAACATTTTCTGCTGTAATATGATAGATAAAGGATTGGGAATGCCATATATTTGATGGTGAAGAAAAGTGATTCTAAAGGAAATATGCCAAAGGAATCAAGGCACAGTTTGCCTTCATATAAAAAGTATCTAAAGTCTTCTCTCATGTTCCACTGCCTAGTAACATGGCCCAGTGAATACCCTGGAACCATTCACTAATGTTTTCTTTGCTAATATATTTACTACTGAAGAAAGAAACAAACAAAAACAGAAATAGACCCATGAATATAGGGAACTTACAGTTGCCAGAGGTAGGGGAGGAGTTGGGAGATAATAGGCCTCCTGTCATGGAATGAAGAAGTCACGGGAATATAAGATGCAGCAGAGGGAATACAGTCAATGGTATTGTAACAGCTTTGTATGGTGATAGGTGGTAGCTGCACTTGTGGGAGCATAACATAATGTAATAGAGCTGTGGAATCACTATTTTGCACACTTGAAACTAACATTGTGTATAAACTATACTTCAATTTAAAAAAAATAAAAAGAAGAAACTCCTCTGAATTTTCTCCATAGGACAGTGAAAATCATGGTGAATGAGCCCCCCTCCAAACACCTGGGTATCATTTAACACGGTTGTGTATGAGATTATTAGAATATCCATCATTTGCATTTATGCATTCTTTTCTCCCCATATTCTCCATCTAAGAGAAGCTCCATTTGATCAGTGTTAAGTGACCGATTGATTTGTGTGTAAGTGGCTTAACAAATCTTCCTCTGTCTCCATGCTATAAATAAGAAGCCGGGAGAAGAAAGGCTGGGAGAAAAGTCATTTTTAAGAGATATTAGAAATTACAAACGGATTTAGGGGTGCCTGGGTGGCTCAGTCAGGTAAGTGTCCAACTCTGATTTAGGCTCAGGTCATGATCTCATGGTTTATGAGATCAAACCCACAATGGGCCCTGTACTGACAGCTTGGAGCCTGCTTGAAATTCTCTCTCCCTCTCTCTCTGCCCTTCCCCTACACAGGTGCATGCTCTCTCCCTCTCAAAATAAATAAGTAAACATTTTAGAAGAAAGAAACTACAAAAGGATTAAGAGATAGACATCAATTAGGCCCAAAGCATAATAGCAGTGTTCTCCTTCAATAGTCCAATTAGGAGGGAAAGATTCCTATCTGCCTTGCAGTCTCTAGCCTTGGAGCCAGCACAACTCTCCACTAGGAACTCTGTATGGAAACACACACGTTTTCACATGTAATACTGTCCTAGAAAGCCTTCCCTGTTCACTCTGATCATCTATTTGCACTAATAAATGTCTTTGTGTTTCTATAAATCCAATCATTCTTTCTAAAGATGCAGAAGTGAGGGGTTCTTCCTCAAGAGTAGGACCTGTGGTTAATACTGACTTCCTCCTTCTTAGCCACATTTTTTAGATCAATAAACTAATATTATATTTTTGCGATATACCTTCGTAGCTTTAGCAAGAATCACTGATTTGGAACTTTGTCATATGCTTTTAAAATATGTAAGTTCCAGGTCTAAGTCGAATGCAGCAGTATAATACCTCAGAAAACTTAAACTAGGTTTTGTAGTTATTGAGGCATGACCTTGTTGAGGTTGCTTTGTGTATTTGATCCCTGAAGTGAAGTTTCGAGATTTAATGACTGTCAGATAACATAACCGTATCCTGAAATGTATAAATATATATACATATATACTTTGGGTAAAACTAGATGTATGAGTTCACCTTTCTTTTTTTATTCATCAGAACTATGAAATGCATATGCCACAGGAAGTTTTTTTCTTCAAATGTCTATATCATAGAAACAGCAAAGAAACATTCCTTCTTTTTGTGTAGGCACAAATCCTTTTTATGTAGGCACAAATCCTAATCTTCTTCTTTGTGTGTAGGCAATTATTAGTACTTTCCAAGAGACTGAACTGTAATTGCAAACATTTCACATGCATCTTCAAAGTTACCTTTTCCTTTCACAATGACAGGCCATTACCAGGGGTCTATTTTTTTTCCTCCAAAAGCTCTATAATATCCTTCGTGTTTTTAGTCTGCATTTGCTGAAAAAAAAAATTACCAGGACTGTTTATGGTTCATGTAAACTTGCTAACATTACCTAACATAGTAGCATTATGTATGTGCAATACAGATTTTTTTTTAAAAAGAAGAGAGAAAAATCCCAGTAAAAAAAAAAAAAAAAAAGTTTTTGTGGGTTTTTCTTTACCATATGGAATGATTCGTTAATATGAATTTTGCTTGTTTCCATTCAATACGTATAGAAGAAATTTATTTAAACACTTGGAGATACCTATAGTATGTTTTAAAATGGTGTAAATTTTTAAAATAAATCACCTTGTACTGCACTCAGAAAAAGTTTTAAATGTTTTCATTGCTTCATTCTTTCCATTTTGTTCCTAATAGCCCAGATTATAAATTTTAGAGTTACACTGCCTTATTTAGTAAGTAATAAATCTGGAAATATGTGTTGTGTTTATGCTAACACAGGGCACAAAAACCCGCCCGGTGCACATATACATCTACTAAGCACTGAAGAGTTATATTGGTGACTATCCTCAAACAAATGAACTTGCATAAGCTACTCTGTTATATTAATGTGTTATTAAATAATTTAAATATTAAATATTAAATAATGTAAATAATGCTTTAAATATTGTTTCAGGAGCTGAAAATTTTCCTCTCTGCCTCACTTTTCTTCGAGGGTTACATAAGGGGACCAAATTAAAGACTTTGAATGATAAATGAGTGTTCTTTCATTTGGGGCCCTTAAATGAGAAGTCCTCACACATTCCTGAGGTGTTAGCATAGTGGAGTTAACTGCAGATATTAGGGCCTCTTCCAGGACATTGCTCACAGTTCATATTCCCTTCATCTGAAGATTTTGTTCTTTAGTTTGGGTCCCTGCATCAAATACTGGCGCCTTGTGGGGTTTTCATAAGACCTTTTTCTACACTCAGCTTCATGTCTGATATTGGTGGAGATGAAGTTTCAGGTAGGAAACTCTTCTCCTGACCTAGCTTGTTAGTAGACCCTCTGTCAGGAAAGGGTTATTCATGAACTGAGGGATTTGCCTTTCGTTTTGTTGAATAAAGCTCTGGAAGGCAATGTATTGTTATGAATGTATAGATCGACAAGACTTAAGACAGGGAAAAACACAGGATTTCATTTTAGTATATTTCTGAATAATGAATAAATTCTTTAAATTCTTTCAAGTGTTATGCTATTTGGGGAGCATTCTGAGAAAAAGTAACTTCAAACAAATGATCTGTCAATTTTCTTTGTCTGGTTAGGTAAGAGAATAGACTTTCTAAAACCAAGATAGCAGAAGTACCTCTATTTGACTTATCCATCCTCAACCTAGAATAGGCAGAAAATAAAACACGGTCTCATTCATCCATCCTGAATCCAGTTTCAGTTTTAAGTTTTTATTTGTATTTATTTTCCCTTGAGTCTTTCCCTTCTTCCATTCAGTGGACACACCCAGATCTATTAGCAATAATCACACCCTGATAAGATACTGCCACTGCACAAAGCTTGACACACCCAGATCTAAATAACTGACCAGGCCCAAATCATCACCAAGACATCTCCATCACCCAGAAGTATATGAAGGAAGTATGAACCCTGGGACTTCCAAAGCCATGTCTAGAGCATGCATCTACCTGGACCTCACTTTACTAACTTCATTTAATTAGGATTTGACCGGATTGATCTATTCTTCATTAGGCAGTGGCTATTTGAAGACACTGTATGAGGTACTAAATAAAAGATGAATTTTTTAAAAGCCTACTTTTAAGATTATAACCATCCAGGAAAATTAATAAGTATGCACTAAAAACTTAAGAAATCTGAATGTAATTAATGTCACAAATTACACTCAAAGTGCTGAGAAGTTTCAAGGAGGAAAGATTGCAATTGGTTGGAACATAAATGTGCAAGCAAATAAAAAGTCAGAATTTGATAGATGTTACAAATAAGGTACAAAATGTTGTCAGTGTCCAGAATAACTAGTGATGGTCATAGAGGTGATGTAATTTTGCTCATAATCATACTGTTATTGGCAATATTCATATCAACTATCATAAGAGTAGTCCAGTTTTCCAAACATTTCAGTAATAGGAACTCAAGAGAGAGAAAATGGAGAAAAAAACCATGAATACAATAATTCAAAATAATTTTCCACAATTAAAGTTTCCAAATTTAAAAAGCCCATCAAATGCCCAACTCAACAGATGAAAATAGACCCACTTCAAGGTACATCATCTTTTTTTTTTTTAATTTTTTTTTAAAGATTTTTTTTTTCAACGTTTATTTATTTTGGGGACAGAGAGAGACAGAGCATGAACGGGGGAGGGGCAGAGAGAGAGGGAGACACAGAATTGGAAACAGGCTCCAGGCTCTGAGCCATCAGCCCAGAGCCTGACGCAGGGCTCGAACTCACGGACCGCGAGATCGTGACCTGGCTGAAGCCGGACGCTTAACCGACTGCGCCACCCAGGCGCCTCAAGGTACATCATCTTAAAATTTCAGAATACAAGGATCAAAAGGAAAATTTTATAAGCTTTCATTGAAGAAACAAATGGATCATATACAAAAGACTAGGAGATATTCTCAAATTTCTCAGGAACAGCATTATAAGCTACAAGATCATTAAAGAAAAACTGTCTCCTACTTGAAATCATATGCCAAATATCTGTCAGCAATAAGGATGAGATAAAGACATTTTCAGACCTGCAAATTCTCAACTCTTTCACACTTCACACATACTTTTCCAGAAAGTAGATGATGTGCTCCACTTAAACTAGAAAGGAAACAAGGAGTACATGAGCTATCTGAACAGGGGAGTCAGCTGAGGATAAAGTCAAAAGAAATTCTCAGGATGAGCTTGAAAGGAAATGCCCAGAGAACAGTTATATAGAAGCAAACCACTCATGAGGCGCACATCTGGGGACTCTAGAAGAGCTTTCTTCAGCATCAGTTTGAGGAGATGTAGATAATTGGCAAAGAATTTTTGGGTTGAAAAATAAAAGAAGGCAGAAAGCTATGTGAAAAAAAAAATTATTAAGTCTGTAGCAACCGTAACAGAAAGATTTTAGAAGAGAAGTAATCCTAGTTTACTACAAGACTTAATTTATAACATCACAATGATGATATAAACACTAAGGGCTCTAACTAAAATTGTGCTGTAATTTAATTTAAAAAGATGATGGGGGCGCCTGAGTGGCTTAGTCGGTTAAGCCTCTGGCTCTTGATTTTGGCTCAGATCATGATCTCAACATTCATAGGATCCAGCATGCGCATGAAGCCTGCTTGGGATTCTGTCTCCCTCTCTCTGCCCCTCCCCCTCTCACACAGGCATGCACACACTCTCTAAATAAATAAATAAAAATGAAAATATGATGGAATGATAAACATGTGGGATGGAAGAGGAGAGGCAAAAAGGATAAAGCTAAATCCTTATCCTTTGTGGTTGGAAATCAATGCACAAAACTGAAAAATCAAGAAGTAAAAAGTGCAAGCAGGTTATATTAAGCTATGGGGATAAATATCCAAAGAGTCAACTGAAAGGGCTCAAAAAGAATGTGCTAGGGGAAAGGGAGTGGAGATGCTCTGAGTTGATGCTTTTTTTAAACAAAACTTGTAAATTATTTGCTCTTTAAACTACATTTATATATAGTTTAACTACATATAGATGATTTTAATAAAAATGAAAACTTAGAAGAAAGATAGAAGGTAAGAAAGAAAGGTTGGAGGGAAGGAGAGAAGGGACAAGAGAGTGGTAAAGAGGTAAGAGGAAAGCCAGAATGGCCATGTTTTTATCAAATGATGTGAATTTTAATGCTAAAGATATCAAATAAGATGCAGAATAAGAATGTAATTACTAAAAAGAACAGATTTAAGGTCATTTTTGTAATCTGTACAATCAATATGATTTCATTCAGCTCTTTTATCCTTTTCTCTAATGGCAAAACTGAACCTCTTGCAGGAAATCTAATTCTTGGCTGGCATTCTGCCGTGGCCAGAATGAAAGATAATATGTCTTCCAGGCTTGTCCATTCAGATAAAGCCTTGTTATTGTTCTAACATTGTATGTGAGCTGGATGTGGGTCTGTAAGGCATTTTTTTTTCATTATTTCAGATTGGGCCTAAATCCACTTTAGGGCACTCTTTAATTTCACCAATCCTCTGGATAATTCTTACTTACTATTATTTCTCAACTCTTATTCATGAGTTATTTTACTCATCGATTATATTTTTGCATGTATTTTCTTTCATCTATCTATTGCAAAATTACATCCATTTAAAATTAATCTTGGAGGGGCACCTGGGTGATTCAGTCAGTTAAGCTTCCGACTTTGGCTCAAATCATGACTTCATGGGTTCAGGGACCTCAGGACCCTGCTTCAGATTCTGTGTCTCTCTCACTCTCTCTGTGTCTCCCTCCTGCTTGTGCTCTCTGTCTCTCAAAAATAAATAAACATTTAAAATCAATTTTTTAAATAATAAAATAAAATTAATCTTGGACTCCATAGAGTTTAGGGTAAAGCTTTCAAAATCTCCAAGTTAATGGAGGTGGGGGTACTTTGTAACTATAGGAATTAGCTGATATAATCTAAAATGTGATCCCCATCTTAAGAATTTACATATAACATTGTGTTAACCAGCACAGTTGTTCATAAGAACATAAAGTCTCTCAGCTTAAGCATAAATATACACCTACACAGACAGATAGATAGATGATAAATACATATATACATATATACACAGGCAGATGATAGAGAGAGAGAGAGAGAGAGAGAGAGAGAGAGAGATAATAGATAGATAGATAGATAGATAGATAGACAGATAGCTGGATAGATAGATAGTAAATAGATAAGATATAGATAGATAGGTGATAGATGATAGATAGATTAGAGATAGAGTTTTTTGTTAGACCCCAAAATTGAGATGCACAATCAAATATAGAGGAGTTTTACACAGATGCTGTACGGAAAGACACCTTCTTTTTTCACCAGAATCATATAATTTCTCGTTTCTGTCTCTCAGGGTACAACTGCTTTATTTATTTATTTATTTTCTGAATAGACCAGCTTTCTCTGCTTCTCTATTGACCCAGCAAAAGATGTTCTGCAAGAGTTCTTGAGCAATCTGCATACAGATCTGCATAGGATAATTACTTCTGGGAATCCCCTTTTCAAATTCTTAAAAGAGAGCACCTGATCCAATTTGGATCTAAAGTCCAGAGTACAGACATGGCTCCAGAATCTATTCGTGAAAGACGAAGGGGCATTTCTAGGGAGGGAAAGCATACATCAAGGACCCAAGACGGTATCTACCACACTGCAAATAAATGCTGTTAGATCACACAACAATATTTTTAGATTATTCTAACTCATCACTGACGTCGTTTGCACACACCATCTTATTTTTCTTGTGACCATTTATTATTGTTCAGTGCTCTTTGAAATAAAGAAAAATGTACTCAACGTACATGCTGCTACATAATAGGGGCAACTAAAAGAACTCTTCTATGCACTCTTGTGACTCAATATTTTTCTTATAATCTTTCATTCTTTTCTTTCACTACCCTGACCTTTTAACTATTTTCTTGTGATTTATTTATTTGGTTTGTTATAATCGAATTAACATCAGGAATCATTTATATGTATTTTTCCATTCAACCTTCCAAGTTGAAAAGAACAATGAAAATTTTATAATATAGAAGAAATACATAACTATTACTTACGCCATAAAATTGTTTTTCCATTCTATTCTGATACACTGTGGGGTTATTTCCCAATCAAACACTCCTGACACACTCCTCCATTTTTATTCTGCCTCTCACAAATCTCCTTTTATCTACTTCATTCTTTCATTCATTCAAAATATATATTTAAGTATTTAATATGTGCAAAGCACCGTTTTTTGTGAGCCAGAGAAAGAGCAGAGACAAAGTCCTGCAGGTCATAGAACTTATATTCCAGCGATGAGGAAGAGTGACAATAAGCAAGTAAACCAACAAGTCAAATAAGTGATAAAAATAGAGAATAAGTTCTATGCTGAGGATCAAATAGTGTAATGTTTTGCAGAGTGATGGAATGTCACTTGTGAATAATCAGATCTGAATGACAAGAATGGACCAATCATGTTGAGATCAAAAGGAAAAACATTCCATGCAGTAGACTATTAGAAGAAAACTTGCATGTGGCCGGAGCCTAAAGAAGTCCTCTGTAACTGTGGTGTGGTAAAGAGGTATAGAGATGAGGGGGGAGACATAAGCAGGGGTCTGACTTCATAAACTAGGGTGAGAATCCAGATTTTATTCAATGAAGGAGAAGCCACTGGAACATTTAAGCAATGGGGTGGCAAGATTGAACTTACATGCTTAAAATACTGACCTGACTCTATAAATATGTATAAAATGGAGTTAGCAATAATGCAAATATGGAGGTGGGGGTTATTTGGTTGTTGTGGTCACTGTGTGTGTGTGTGTGTGTGTGTGTGTGTGTGTCTTCTAATCAGGTACAGACTTGGTGAAAGATATCTGGATTTCATATAGGTAATTACCAAATTTTATCTGAATTTATGCTGACTTGTTATACATGTCAGCAATTTCTAAGATAAAGACCTAATATTCTCATTTTCCACATGAATTTTAATGTTGCTGTCAACATTTATTCATTCAAAAACAATAGGCAATAGCTGCTATGGGTCAGAAACCATACTAACTATACTGCAAACTCCACATGGTGAGCAAGACCCAGAGTCTGCCTTCAGACATTGTACTATTTAATGACATTTTTGAAAGCTCTCTCACCTCCTTAGGGAAATAACAGAATCATTAAACTTAGGTGTTTTCTCTTTTGTAAATATATGCAAATTGTCTATTCTGTTGGAGAAAGCATAACAAAACCTTGACTCCTTGCCCTGAACCTTTCTTGAACCAAACTGATGCCTCTCTGTGGGTACCTTGATGGCCTCTATAGTTGCTGGCAAGGCAAAGCTGTATACCTCTGAATATGTATATTGCCAGTGTCCGTGAACCCCTTTATTCAGTATTTCACAGTTAATATTCTTGTTAATATTCTTTGCTTCCAAAACCAGCCTTTTGGAACCTTTCCAATCTTTATTTTTAAGAAAAATAAAACTGCCAGAGCCAGGTAAATTTCCCAAGCAGAAAGTATAAACCATTCTTGGAAATTTTTAGGAAACATTAAAGGGTTTTTTTGTAATGCCCCCGATTTCGAATCCGAGAGACCACCAAGGAGCCAATACCGATGCAAACGCATGAGGGTTTTTTGCAAGCTCGAGCTTGGGCCCAAGTATACCCGACACAGCACAACAGACTCTTGGACCCATAGGTTAAGAGGCGTAGCAGTTTTATGGGGGCCAGTGGCAATGAGATTGTAACACACACAGAAAGTTGCACGTTCATGTCAGTCCACACGCAGGTGGCCAATTGAATTACAATTTACCCTATAGTAACTGTTTGAACTAGCCTATCACTCTGGTCAGAATTGGCGCTCAAGTTTGGCGGGCAAAAGTGGGGTTTACATTCTTTGGCGGTTAGGAGTTCCGTATTCCTATATGAGCCAGTTTCCAGTAACGGTGTGCTCAGCGGCTTTACTAGGGTGGGGGAGTGTCTTAAGCAATAAGTAGGTCATGTGGGGGTTATACATGAGATGGTGGGTGTAGCACAAAATGGAGTCAGTCTTGCTCTGCTTGTCCAGGGGTAGGGGATTTTTGTAAAATTCCTTGGGTCCCACATTTTTAAATTCTTCTTTTTTTTTTAACTTAATTTGTTTAATCCAGTTTTCTGATATCACTGATCTAGAACATCAACAGATATTTTTTCTGCTAACTTCCGATATGTTACAAAGATTCTTACACACACTGTAGAAACTGGCCCTTTTGGTCTACACAGTCTCTTCCCAACCTGCACAAAGAAAACCCACCCACCCCCCAAAATCATTGCTTCATTACAGCAGCACTGTTAATATCACTCTGTATACAAGAGGTGGTGTATTTTGTTTTGTTCTGTTTTAACTTGTAGTGAGCCACAAGAAGCAAATTGCTCAGCACCTGGGTGGCTCAGTCAGTTGGGCGTCTAACTCTTGGTTTTGGCTCAGGTCATGATCTCATGGTTCGTGGGTTCAAGGCCCACATCCGGCTCGGTACTGACAATGCACAGTCTGCTTGCAATCCTGCCCCTCCCCTACTTGCTGTATCTCTCTCTCAAAATAAATAAATAAATATTTTAAACAAGAAGCAAATTATTCAGTACAGGGGGAAAATAACTCATTTACTTTTCTACGAGAGTCAAATCTGAAGGACTTATGAAACTCCCTAAAACAGTACAGTTACCGTTTATGGACGAGCATTATTTACCATCAAAAAAATGTACAAGATTTCATCAGTTTTGTGACTGTGTAAACAGACTTGATAATGTAAGCATCTGAATGAATTTAGATATGAGACTATGAAATTATTAATTATAACACTTAAAAACAGGAGTATTCATGTAAAATGCATTTGGAGACTCTATTCTCTAGGTGATAAACAGCTTTCATTACCTTTTCGTCTAATTAAAATTTCTCATTACATCTTTGTGATAAAAAGTAAAAAATTTAAAATTTAACAATTATCAGTATCAGGCTAGGGGCATTTTACCATGAAAGCCTCTGCTGCTTATAGACCATCAATGCTGTGATGTTTTATCATATCAATTAAAATATTGTTTTTATTCCCCATAAGTATGGGTATAAGTGAACCATGATCAGGGAGAATTTTGATGCTGATGTAAAATACTTCCTACAAAATAAAACCCTGTGCACCTGGGAAATCAAATTTTAGCTCAGCCTTTATTTATTATGACACTCTATGCCTTATGTTTTATGGATTCAGAATGAAAAAAATCATTAAAAATATACTTGTCACATTAGGGGATCATTTACAATTACTCCCCTCAGGGACTGTTATTACCAATATATTAAAAGACCTTCATCCCTGACCATGTTATCTTTACATAACACATGATTTTCTGTAGTTACCTAGAGAATTCAGTGTTGGAGAACATTACTGTTGTCAGGACATCTTCCTGAATCATAACTTCTTTACTTCCTGAAATTTTCCACCAAATAGGAGATTGTTTTTCTTTTTCTTCGTCTTTTTTTGTTTTTGTTTTTGTTTTTGTTTGATCTGTAAACATCCTCGCTTTTTCTTAATCCAGTTTCTTACTGTCAGGTATCTGCAGGTTTTCGGCACATCTAAAATGAAAGACTGACAGTTAAATAGTCAAAAAGACCCTAACAAAATAAAATAAAAAATCAAAGCCTGGGACCTGAGGCCAAAGAATCAAACCCAAGTAAAACTGAAAATATCTGTCAGAAGAAAAATTCAGAGAGCTTTACTTGATATGAATATTTTATTCAGCAAGAAACTAGCTCTTCAGCAAACAGGGAGACTTCAAACCCAAATTGGTATGAATTTCCGAGGTATGACATTACAGACTGGCTTATAAAGTGAGAGTGAGGAAATTGTCTAATCTTTACAATGACTGGTATTTGGAATTGAGGTCACCAGATGGCGGAGACTGGTTAAAAGTGATTGTCTTGTACCATTTAAGGAAGATAACTTAAGTTTTGTTTATATCTATCAGAGGCATTTACGAGAAACACCTCAAGTTTTGTTCATGTTCATGAAATAAGCTAGATTTAGTTTTGTTTGCGTGGCTTAAATGGTTTTGTTGCTTGGAGGATTTTGAAGCCTGGTCTCCATTTTATTTTAACATATGTAAGAAATCTAAAATTCAATAGCAAGGTCATATCATGTAGAGACATAAATATGCATTTTCTCTTTCCATAGTAGATCATCTCTAGAGCACTTTTCCTACTAGAAATCATAATTATATCCATCAGTCGCTCTGGGGCAGTATCATCAAGCTGATAAGACATCTGCATCTCTGCCAATCACACGGCCACAGAAACTGGGGAAAAAAACTTGGCTTCACAACAACTCTGCCTCTGAGCCTGTGAAACGGCCATTATCTCCATGGCAATCTGTATTTAAGACAGCCATCCAATCTTCTTTTTTTTTTTTTTAAGTTTATTATGTTTTCATATAGCTATATGGAAAAGTATTTCCTTTAATCACTTTGCCTTTATTCCCTTAACTAGGATAGGTTTCATCTAATTATATAGAAACAAGTTATTCCTGTGGAAATATATATATGTGTGTATGTTTATATATGTGTGTGTGTATACACATATATACATATATATAAATATTTGATATTTGAGTAGAGCAATTATGTAAAAAACATTGACCAACAGAAAATAACATTTTTTAGAAAACTAACAGGTACGGATTGCAATTATATATAGGTGCAATATATATAAAACCTGTATGCAAAATATAATTGCTGTTTGCGTAGCATCATTATGTAAATGAAACATCAACCAACAGAAAGCATAAAATTCTTTATGCAGCCAACAAATACTGATTGCAATGAAACAAAGTTTCTAACTGTTTGAATGTGTAGTAATTTTCTGATGTTTTGAAGATATGTGAAAAGACAAAATTTTCCATTGTACTAATATCAGTTTTTATGTTTTTCTAAAGATCGACATTGTTGTTTAACTATTTTCTTCTCTGAATGATATAGTTCTAATGTTCTACTAAGAACAGACTGTATCTATCCAATCATTTTAATTTTTAAAGAAAAATTTCAGGAAAATTCTTCTTCGAAAACTCATGTGTGGATCATGATGTTTCTACCGAGCAAAACAAGTGTGATTTGCTTTCAAGATTCCCTACTTGGTCTCAAGTGGAATCGGTTTTTGTTATTGTGTCATAGGAATAAGTGTGTGCTTGAATATGGAAAATACAGATAATTTGAGAAGGAAATACATTTTTCAAAAGAATACTGAAAAGTTCTGAAAATTATGTAGCACAATGATAAAGCCAAGTGTATCTGAATTAATAATTCATTTCCACCATAAATCTAAATCAATGTTTTCAAGGTTTTTAAGTATCCAGAAATATGGCATTCATATGAAGGAATTGCATGACCATTAACATTCATGTACATCTACATATTTTAAGAGTATTGGACGACATGAAAATATTATCTCAGTGTGCTACAAAATGTTATGTAAGTGTAATTGCTTCTGGTTCCCAGCGTTATTAGTGCGAGGCACACCCACAAACATGCCTGTGGGCAAACTGAAAAAGTAAAACAAGATTGGAAGGAACTAATATTAAATAATAGGAATGGTTTTCTCTGGGTTTCAGGTGATTTTGTTTCTTCATTATGTGTTCCTATAGTTTCTAAAATTTCTACAGTGGTTTTAATTTTTTTCATAGTATCCAAAATTTAATAAACCTGGCTTTTCAGAACAAAAGAAAAGTAATCATCCATCATCTCCCTACCCTGATACAAACATTAATAGTCTAATACTGTATCTATAGTGTTACTTAGCTATAATCATTATCCTACATTTGTACTTTTTTCAGTGTATTTTTGTTATCATTACACAAACTTAATAATTGTCCTTTAATTATATTTTTAGCACTGCAATGAGTATTTATCCTATACTTTGGCAGAGCATTTCCTGTTTGGTTTGGTTCTTATTTTTTCATAAATAAAAATGATTGGGCACGTGGGTGGCTCAGTCAGTGGAGTGTCCGACTTTGGCTCAGGTCATATGGTTCATGAGTTGGAGCCCTGCATTGGGCTCTGTGCTGACAGCTCAGAGCCTGGAGCCTGCTTCAGATTCTGTGTCTCCTCTCTCTGCCCCTCCCCTGATAACACTCTGTCTCTGTCTCTCAAAATGAGTAAATGTTAAAAAAAATTTTTTAATAAAAATAAAGAATTATTGAATGAAGAATGAATGCATGAATAGCTTTGTGCAGAGTTTTCTTCATTCAGTTGTGTCCTCCGTTTTAAGATCAAGACATTCAGGGTGCCTGGGTGGCTCAGTTGGTTAAGCTCCGACTTCAGCTCAGGTCATGATCTCACCACTGGGGGGTTCAAGCCCCTCATCGGGCTCAGTGCTGACAGCTCAGAGCCTGAAGCCTGCTTCATATTTTGTCTCCATCTCTCTCTGCCCCTCCCCTGCACATGCTCTGTCTCTGTCTCTCTCTCTCAAATATAAACATTAAAAAGATCAAAACACTCAAAGCATAGCCCATAGGTAATGAGTTTCTAAAAACTGTTCTAAATACCCAAGATGATATTATTTTTTGTGTGTGTATAACAGAGTCATAACCACCTTAGGGAACAAAAATACTCATGTGGTACTCTTATAGTGAAAAATAATGTCTTTTTTCCTCAATGCCCCAAAGATTACAGATTGTCTTATTTCCAGGAAATTTTGGTTTGCAGAATGTTGGGGGGAAAAGTTGTGAAGAAAGGTATTTACCTAACTCTTCCTTAATTAGTTCAATGACTGGCTGTCAACATGGCTGAATAGCTGTGTGCAGCAACTGAAATTTCTCGAAGGAAAATTGCCTCAATACTGGGAATGACAACAGCATTCTTATAGGGGCATTATCATGAGCAAGAGGCCTCACTGACAGCTGTCTGCACATATAACTTTCAGCACTAATGTCCTGCCATTGCTATAACCTCCAACCTTTGTGAGCTATTGCTTTGTTAATTTGCTAATCTGTTTTTTTTTTTTTAATTGTGTTCTGTGGGTGGTGAAGGTGACTTAAATAAACATTCACCAACATAGGAAGAGTGTTAATAAAGCATCCTACAGTCAAATGGTTGATAATAGATGTGATTATTATTCTATAAACAAAGTAACAGCATAGACCAGACTTTAGTTTATATGAACAAAGGATATTTCAGTAGCCTGTTGCTGAACTGACAATCATCCACTGGCCCCAAATATATGAAGTTCTATGTCTCTAGCAGTCATGCCAAATTGTACTGGACTTCCCAATTTGGTGGCCCAATTCAAACAGTTGTCACCATCAGTGTTCATAAAAGGCTATTATTCTTTGGCATTTCATCAGAAATGGGAATGTTTGAGGGCCGACTTATTTTCCACCTAGAGCAGCCATCTAGCAGAAACTTCATCTTACCCAGATCTGCAGGTGCTGTCGATTCTGTTCCTGGTTGTGGGGATGGGGATGGAAGGAGCCCAGATTGTCACCCAGCAGCCTGGCATTGACTCATCATGCTAGTACTTCCATTAACTGTGCACTTTTGAGGCTACTATGGTGAAAGGCTTTTGAAATTTTGCTTGTGGTCTTTTTTCTTTTTTAGTTTTTTAGTTCTTTACACTAATTCCAGAAGTGGTTCTCTGATTTGTTTCCTTATACTGAATGCCTACTTGTACAGTATCCGTTTTGCTCATGAATTCACTCCTGTGATTGTCATGGGTTTCCTAACATGCCCCAGGCCAACAGCTTGTCTGTCTGGGCCCGTTTCTAGAATCTAATGGCAGAGTCCCCTGTTGCCATGATCCACCTGCCAGCTGGAAGACCAACTGAATCCTTGACTGTTCCTTTCTGACTTCCAGAGCCAACTTATCCATCTTCCAGAGCATCATTTTATTCTCATTGAACAGCTAGCATTACTCGTTCCTTTCTCTAGGGTCCTCGTCTTTTTCTTGGTCAATCCAACAGCTTCACCACTGCTCCGTGTGTGTTAAATCATTCAATTCCAGTTCTTTTCACAGACAAACTAGTCCTAAACCTTATAGCTTCTCTAACATAACTCTCCCCATTCTGACTACCAACTACATTCCAGATCCACCTCTAGCTCTTTCCAATGGTAACCTTCCAGTCAAAAAAAAAAAAAAAAAAAAAAGAGTTTTTCTTCATACTTGGGATATATTGTGTGGACGTGATTCATTTTATGCCTCTCATCTGGAATATTATCCCTTCAGCCAATAGAATAGTCTTCAAGACCTAAAGCAGAGGTGACAGGCTGCCTTAGTAATAATAGAAATTATTAATAAAATGGATAACAGATTTGATGGCCTATATCAGGTTGGTTTTTAGGACAGTATTATAAACATCTATGTTATGATTTTAGGATGTCAATTACTAGAATGAATATAATTAAAGGCTTTTCTATTTCTCACTTATTATTTACCTAGCTATGTCAAAAAGAAAATATTTTGGATATTTGGGTTAAATATTCTACTTGAGGGGCGCCTGGGTGGCTCAGTTGGTTGAGTGTGCAACTTTGGTTCAGGTCATGATCTCGTTGTTTTTGGGTTGGAGCCCCACATGGGGCTTTGCACTGACGGCTGACGGTGTGGACCCTGCTTTGGATTCTCCAACTCCTTCTCTCTCTGCTTCTCCCCTGCTCATGCTCTCTCTCTTGCTCTCTCAAAATTAAATAAACATTAACAAAATCTAAGAAGAATCTACATGATAGATACTATATAAATTAGTTGTTACGGCTATCAAAGCTTTGTAATATTTTTGAAATAGAATACAACCTGCTTTTTTAAGATTTACTCAAAGTCAGAATTATTTGAACCGTCTCAATGTAAATTTCTAGAACTTAAAGGTAGTGTTAGGAATCATTACTATAATTCAAACATATTAATTAAAAACAAATCTAAGATTGGGGCACCTGGGTGGCTCAGTTCGTTAAGTGTCCAACTTCGGCCTAGGTCATGATCTCACGGTTTATGAGTTTGAGCCCCACGTCAGGCTCTGTGCTTGACAGCTTGCTCAGAACCTGGAGCCTGCTCCGGATTCTGTCTCCCTTTCTCTCTGCCCCTGCCCCACTCACACTCTGTCTCTATCTCTCTCAAAAATAAATAAACATTAAAAAAATTAAAAACAAACCTAAGATTTAGTTTTGGCTTTTTCTTTCAGTGAAAACAAGATCTACCTCTCCTTGACTTTGACCCATTTATCTCTTTACCCTTCAACCACACCTTTTCAAATTTGAAATATTTGAAAAGAACTATCATATCTTCCTCACTAACCCACTTATTCTATATGTGAAAATGTCCTTTGATTATTCACATGATTTGAGTACTTTGTTTTTATGCCACATTCCTCCCTAAAAGTCCCTCCATTTTGTAAACATCCTCTATGAAATATAGCACTCAGAATGGAATGATTAGATATGATAGATATGCTATATGATTAAATGATAAATTTGTATATATGAGACACCTATAATTCTAACAGCAGCACTAGTGTAAAAACCATGGATTTCAATTTTCTATGAGGAATTTTCAGCTCACCTTTTAAGTGCTGTCTTTATTCAGTATGAGATTTACTCAGTATTCAACCCTTTTCATGACATGGAGGCCCTGAGGCTATGAGCCCTGAGGCTATGAGCCCTTAGCCCTGAGGACTAAGGAGTCCTAGAATCATAAACTCACAGCTTAATCATTTACTCCAACACAGAACTTCATGATATTATGTTACCACAAAATAAATTCATTGTTGCAGAAACTGCCCTATTGTTGGAAGTGATTGATAATAATCATAAGTCTGATATCAAAGAGGAAAATCTAAATAATGACATATAAATATTTACTTTGTCAATATCTGTACACCATTTTATCCAGTAAATAATTGAAAATAGAAACTTGTTAAAACTTGTGGTAGACTGGGGCGCCTGGGTGGCGCAGTCGGTTGAGCGTCCGACTTCAGCGAGGTCACGATCTCGCGGTCCGTGAGTTCGAGCCCCGCGTCGGGCTCTGGGCTGATGGCTCAGAGTCTGGAGCCTGTTTCCGATTCTGTGTCTCCCTCTCTCTCTGCCCCTCCCCCGTTCATGCTCTGTCTCTCTCTGTCCCAAAAATAAATAAACGTTGAAAAAAAAATTTTAAAACAAACAAACAAAAAAAACTTGTGGTAGACTGAATAATGGCCACACTCAAAGATGTTTATGTCCTAATTCCTGGAACCTATGAATGTTGCTTTAGGGATTTTGCAGTTGTGATATAGTTAAGGATCCTGAGATGAGGAGATTATCCTAGATTACTGGGGTAGGCCCAATGTAATCACAAGAAACTTCATAAGGGTCAGAATTGGTGAAGGCAATGTCACAAAGGAATCCTGTGTCTGACTAATGCAAGAAATGCAGACAGTTTCTAGAAGCTGAAAAAATGGCAACGAAATGGATTCTTCCCTCTAGTCTCCAGAAGGAACATAGCTCTGCCAACCCGTTTTGGATTTCTGATTTCCAGAACTGCAAAAATAAATAAATAAATAAATGTGTGTTGCTTTAAGCCACTAAATGGTGATTTCTTATAGCAGCAATAGGAAACTATATACTTCTTAGGCAAAATTCTCCTGTTAAAAAATCTATTCATTGAATACACTTTCCTGGGGGTGAAATAAAATACAACTTCTATACAGAGAGATATTTATTAAGGAATGTAAAACTTTTTTCTTCTTCTTCCAATAGTGCCTTAAATATTTTAACTTTTTCCAATCCTGGTATACTTAGTATGTATTATATGGTAAGAAATTTGTATGCGGAGTATGATTTTCTTCAGATTTGTCAAAAGTATTTGAAGTAGCAAAATATGATATTTTCAAACAATCATTGGTTCTTCAGACCAAAAAATTGAGCATTCAAACAGTCTGAAATATTCTTAAGGAAAACTCATGCTCGCCATTAATGATTAATTCATTAATTAAATGTTAATATTACATATTAATAAGTACTCGCTTAAAATATTCAGAAATTCAGAAATACTTCTCATTTTATTATTAACTCCTCCTAAATGACAGTTTTTGGACTTAGTAACTTTTTGTAATGATAAATAATTTGCAAATTTGCTTAGAATAATAGAATAATGTCAGATAAGGATCACACAATTGAGATGTTTGGAAACTACAAAAGGCTATGAGAAATTTATTTAAGATATTATCTATAGAGGCAATGATCATAGAATGCTTTAGACAGAAATACAAAAGCATTAGTTAAAGGTATCAACCGTTTATTTCCTGGAATGTTCTAGGATATATTAAACAAAATTAATTTGTGAAATCAGACAGAATTTGTGTGTTTACCTTTCATTAACATGAATGTAACTGCACCACTTGTCCAGAATATTAATCACATTGATTATCCTTAAGCAATTTCTGGTGTATTAATGAAAGTATAAGTACTCATTTTTCCCAAATATTCAATAAGACCACCTGTCAAATTAAAAACAAAACAATAAATTCTATAAAGTGTGGTGAAACAATAAAACCCCTTAACTTAATTGAACATTCCCATGAACTGGATAATCATAAATCTCAAGGATAGATCAAGAAGCATTTACCATGTAGTCAGAAGTTTTAGGTTCTACATCTGGCTGTCACTAAAAACACTCCTTAAATCCACTAGGTATAATCTCATTGCAACCTTATCCCTGTTTATGTCAATTTGAAGGAAAAAATTTAGTTGCTCCTCCTCTGTTTCCTCTGTGACTCTCACACTATTACCCTACTCATTACATTTCTGACACTAGATGTGTGGGGTTTTTTCTCATGCCAAGGAATTCTACAAAACCAGTTAGGCGTCCTACAATTTAACTTCATTCTGACACTGTCTACTGGGAGGTAGATCCCACAGGCAAGGGTTCAGTCCCGCAAAACTGTCTTCCACTTCAGATATAAATTGCAAGAGTAGGCCTCCAGATTACCACAACTTCTATCTGACTTGCCTACAGATCAGTTTCCCCTGACCTTCTCCCCCTTGGATTTGATTATTTGCATAGAATAGGCCACAGAACTCAGGGAAACACATACTTACATGTATCAATCTATTAAAGGATATAATAAATGTTACAGATGAACAACCAGATGAAGCAATACATAGAGTGAAGTCTGGGAGGGTCCCAAGTATGGAAGATTCTGTCCCCATGGAGTTAGCGTCCATCACTCTCCTGGTATGTGGATGTGTTCACCAGCCTGGAAGTTTTCCAAACCCCATATTATTGGGACTTTCATGGAAGCTTCCTCACATAGGCATGATCAGTTTTTAACTCCATTTTCAGCTCTTCTCTCCTCTTAGGGGAATGGAGAGTAGGGCTAAAAATTCTAAGCTTCTAATCATGGTTTGGTCTTTCTGATGACCAGTCCCCATCCAGGAGCCCACCCAGGGTGCCCTCATTAAAATAAAAGACATTTCTATCACCTAGGAACTTCCAAGGGATTTAGGAGCTCTGTGTCAGGGATGGGATCAAACAACAAATATTAGAACAAAAGATGTTCTTAGTGCTCATTACTTCAGAATTTACAAGGGTTTCAGGAGCCCTGTGTCAGGAACCAGAGGAAAACATCTTTTGTGTGTGTGTGTGTGTGTGTGTGTATGATCTATATGTATATACAGTATATGTTTATGTATATGTATGTATATATATATAGATATAGACATAGATAAATTATATAGATATAGATCAATAGATAAATAATATTCATAATATATAATTGTTATATATTTATATAATTATACATTACAAATATAAATATTATGTATTATATTGGATATTATTAACATTATAAATATAAATATGTATAAATATATAACCTATATCTGTATATATTATATATATCTTATATGTATATGATGTATATTACATATATTATGCATGCAATATAAAGAGCCTTCTAGTGGCTCTTTTGTCTCTCAGAGCCTTTTTAGCAGTAACTTAAATATACAAAAATGTGATTGAAGTCCACACACACACATATGTAAAATCACTAAACACAAACTCAAATGTATCCTGGAGTCAGCTTCTCTTGGTCAGATCTCAAAAATGCCTGTGGCCACTCCACTGCTATCCAACAAAAGTGCAAGTGTGGCAGAAAACAGTTAGATTTGCCAACAGAGGTCTTAACTAATCATGGCCCAAATAGTTTACTTTCATGAATATTGCAAAAGCATATGTCCTATGAGCATATTGCTATATCCCGTGTCCCAGGGAAGCACCTGAACATGAGGGGCCCTGGAACTCAAGCTTGATTAGCTTTATGAGCAACCCACTACTGCCTGCATCCCACTTTCTGACCAGCTCCTATTTTTCCAGAACTTCCCTCTGGTACCTCAACCAGGGACACTTTTTGGTTTTTTGCTTTTTATTATGAAATAATTTCAGACTTGTAAATAGTTGCAAAAAAATTAAAAATAATTACTATATATTCTTCAACTAGCTTCCTCAAAGGTTAATATTTTATACAACCAAAGTACAATCATCAAAAGCAAGAAATTAAGATTGAAGCAATACTATTAACTAATCTACAGACCTTATTCAATTTCACCAAAATATATCACTAATATATATATATAATATATAAATGTATCACTAATATACATAATATACATTATATTATATACTATGTATATAATATATACTATATATATAATTTAATATGTGTTTTCAGACTGAGATTTAATATAAGATACTATAATACATTTATTTTTAATGTCTTCTCTAGTTTGGGACAGTGCTTCCTTCTATCTTTGAGTTTTATGAACTTAACCCTTTTCAAGACTACTGATTTTTTTTGTTTTATCAAATGTCCCTCAAGTTGGATTTGTCTGATATTTCCTTATGACTAAAATCAGGGTATGCAGTTTTCAAAATAACAGCACAGAATTGGTGTTACACACTTCTCAGTGTATCATATCAGGTGATGCCTAGTGTTGATTTGTCCCGTTAGTGTTGATATTAACTTTGATCATTTAGTCAAGTTGGTACCTGAAGATTGCTACACTGTAAAGTTAGTATTTTTCCCTTGTAATTAATAAGTATCTTGTAGGAAGAGGAGACTATAAATATGCTGTTTCTCATCATGTATTTTTGTCCATGACTTTTAGCATCTATTGATGATTCTTGTCTGAAACATTTATTACTACCGTATTTACCAAATGGAGATTCAAAACCCTTTCACCCTACTGGGACCTCCATTCTGAGGGTCTTTCCAATGTTTCCCTATCCTTGGCATCTCAGTGTTCTTATTTCCCTCTTCATTTGGCTTAAATTCAGTTCTCTATCACTATAATGATTCCCTTGCCCACACCCTCAGCTCCTTTACTCTGTTCTTGCTTCATTGTACTTTCTTGTTGAAACCGAAACTCTTCACCGACTTCCTGCCTAGACCCATGTGGTTGAGTGTTGTTGAATAAAAGCATACAAGCAAGCAGACTGGTCTCTCTCAAGATATTGTCTATAACCTCAAGAGAATCTTTAATATTGTTAAGTGACTATACTATAACTTTCTGGTTTATTATTACTTTATAACTACTTCACAGCTTCTTCTATGCTCTGACTCCCAATATTTCTTTCTCCATTCCCTCTCTCAGCTGATGACCTTGCTTCATGTTGCAAAATGTGAAGCAATCACATGAGACCACTTACCAATTCTGACCATGACATCTACTTACCAGAACCTGCACTCACATGTACCGCCCCCAACATTACCATAGATGAACTTTCTATGCCCTAATATCTTGCATACAATCTCATCCTGAACCTATTCAAGGATGTCACTCCAGCAGTTTTTCTTTTACATCATCAACATTTTGTGTGTTTGATCTTTGCCATCAGCTTAAATGTTATTACTCTTAGCTTTAAAAAAATCTTTGATCCCTCTTTCCCCAGCTGTTAGCACCCCACCATTTTGCTCCCCCTTACAGCAAAACTCCTCGAAAATGTTTTCTATAGTTACTGCCTTTGATTTCCCTCCTTTCATCCTCTCAAATCGACTCCAATTTGTTACCTCAAAAATGCACTATTAGTTCTCAATGTCTTCCTACTTGACCTAGCAGTGGCATTTATCACAGCTGAACCTTGTCTCCCACATAGCACAATTTGTTCGCCTAGCCCCAAAGAAAACGTTCTCCCTGTTTTGCTCCCATTTGATTAGTTGTTCAGCCTCTATAGCCTTTGCTCATTCCAACCTCTGAACATTGGAATGCCTCGGGTTTCACTCAGTCTCTTGACAATCTCATTCAATCATGCCTTTAAATGCCATTTTGATGGTGTATTAGTTTGCTAGGACTGCCATAACAAAATACCACAGACTGGGTGGCTTAAGCAACAGAGATTTATTTTGTCACAATTCTGGAAAGAGTTAGATATCCAAAGTCAAGGTGTCAGCAGGTTTGGTTTCTTCTGAAGCCTTTCTCCTGGGCTTGCAGACGACTGCCTTCCCACTGTGTCCTCACAGGGTATTTTCTCTGTGCCTGTGCACACCTGGTGTCTCCCTGTATGTCTCAATTTCCCCTTATTATATGGATACATACATATTAGATTAGGACACTAATGGCCTCATTTTAAGTTACTACATTTTTGTAGGCTCTATCTCCAAATATAGTAAGAATCTGAGGTACCAGGCTTCAATATATGAATTGGGTACATAATTCAGCCCATAATATATGGCAACTCCAAAATGTGTATCTCTGGCCCAGACTTATTTCTTAAAATTCAGGTGTATCTATCTAATAGCCTTGACAGCTCTACATGAATGTCTTATAAACATCTCAGAGTCAACATGTCCAAAACTGAACTCCTGAACTTTCTCTTGCAAAGCTGCTCCATCTCAAGCCCCAGGTGTTTTATTTTACCATCTGTGCTTTGCTCTGATCAAACAAACAAAAACCTTGGAATCATCTTTGACCCTCTCTTTATCTAACAGCCAACATCCAATCTACTGATTTCCTAATCATGTAACTTTACTTTCAAAATATATTCAAAATCCAACCATCTATCATCATCTTCACTGCTACATCATGAAATAAGCTTTCATCAACTCTTGGCTGAATTACTGCAATAGCTTCCTAAGAGGTTCCTTCTTTCCACCCTTGCCCTGTATAATCTGTTCTCATCACAGAAGCTGGAATGATTCTCTGGTCAAGACACGTCAACGGCTTGACATTACTCTTGGACTAAAAATAAAAGTTTCTATAATGGGTTAAAGGGCCTGCATGATCTGGGCCCTACTCCGTACCCCACGATATTCTGACCCACTTCTGTTCTTCTCACATTTTCTTACTACACTTCATCTTCATTGGTCTTCCACTATTCCCGAAACTTACTGGCCACATTCCTGCTCTAGTGCCTTGGTGCTGGCTATACTCTCTCCGTCTGGAAGGCTTTTCTTTCAATACCTTCATGATTAGTTTCTTCACTTTCTTCAAGATGCAGCTTAGATTTCATCATATCAATGAGACCTTTACTAACAATCGTATTTAATACTATTCTTGAGCTCTGTCAACCCCATCCTGTGATCTTCAATCTGGACTTTTCCATTGTTCATGGCATTAATTACTATTTAGCATATCACATAACTTACTTATTAATTATATTTATTCTTTATTGTTTGTCTCCCAAATCTGGAATTTAAGTTTCATAATGCAGAGATTTTTATTCATCTTCTTCATTAATATATCTAAGGTAACTAATGCAGTGTCTGGGACTGTATACGTGCTCAAAACATATTTCAGTGTATGAGAAAATTAATGAATAAATAACAAGCTCTTGCATGTCACTTATTTTCTTGAGCCTCAGATTATTTATTTAGCAATACAAAGGTAAATTATATAATTTCTGTAGTGTATTCCAACTAGCAGAATTTCATTGTATGATTTAATAGATCTTGCTTAAGAAAAAAAATACATATCCAATAATCCAGCTTTACCCAGCAGTTACGTTTGGTCACTTTAAAGGCTTTTTTATTTTTTTTAATTCTCTTTAACATTTATTTATTGTTGAGAGACAGACAGAGAGCATGAACAGGGGAGGGGCAGAGAGAGAGGGAGACACAGAATCTGAAGCAGGCTCCAGGCTCTCAGCTGTCAGCACAGAGCCCAACAGGGGATTCAAACCCACCAACGGTGAGATCATGACCTGAGCTGAAACCAAGAGTTGGACACTTAACTCACTGAGCCACCCAGGCACCCCTTAAAGATTTTTTTTTTTTAAAGATTCTTTACTGCTGATGCCTTATAAATTCACTGGGAGCCTCATGATACAAAAATGAGGAGTAATAGTCACCCAAACTGCAGTGTTTGAGGTCTCTGTCAATTGAAGGTCAATGAAAATGAAGATAAAGCACCTTGAAAATGATCACATAAATCAATAAGCAAATGACTTTGATTGCAACTATGATTTAATTAATTATAGGGGCACATCTGTTGCATTAATCAAGTTAAAATTGGAACAGAATTTAAATAGAATATGGTACCTTAGGAGACTTTGCATTTTTTCAAGTAAACTTTCCATCAAAGAATATATACATATAGGGGAGCCTGGGTGGCTCAGTTGGTTAAGTGTCCAACTTCAGCTCAGGTCATGATCTCACAGTTTGTGAGTTCAAGCCCCATGTGGGGCTCTGTGCTGACAGCTCAGAGCCTGGAGCCTGCTTCAGATTCTGTGTCTCCCCCCTCTCCCTGCCCCTCCCCTGCTTGTACTCTGTGTCTCTTTCTTAAAAATAAATAAACATTGAAAAAAATTTTAAATAAAAAATATATACATATAGACAAATGCACAAATCATGTAAATACATGATTTGGTATTTACAAATACCAAAAGGTATTTGGTGGGTTTTCACAAACTGAATATATTTCACAAGTGAATATAAATGAAACTGTCCCTCAGATCAATAACCACAATATTACCAGCACACCAGACATCTCCCTAAAGTTCTTGTCTAGTTGATGCCTCTCCCACTCCCAACAATAGTCACTATCCTGACTTCTAATCCCATAGATTAGTTTTGTCTGTTTGAATTTTTATAAATGTAATTATACAGTATGTAGTCTTCAGCATCTGACATTTTTGGTTAACATTCTTTGTAATACTTATTCAGTCATTATATATGATTATAGTTCACTCATTCTCTTTCATCTGAAATAATGCACTATATGGATATACCACAGTTTATAACTATAGCAGATGTTACTATGAACAGTCTTGTATATGTCACTTGGTGAACATGTCTCTTGAGCATATACCTTGCAGTAGTATTGCTGGTCATAAGGTATGCTTATGTTCATCTTAGTAAATATTACCAAATTGTTTTCCAAAGCAGTTGTTCCAGTGTATACACCCACCCTCGATATAAGACAC
The DNA here is from genome assembly GCF_014898765.1 of Herpailurus yagouaroundi. Taxonomy (NCBI): domain Eukaryota; kingdom Metazoa; phylum Chordata; class Mammalia; order Carnivora; family Felidae; genus Herpailurus; species Herpailurus yagouaroundi. Next base: position 17,830,001 of record NW_024412376.1, on the reverse strand, counting down.
TTCCAGTTGTTCATTACCTTCTTCAACACATAGTATTTTCTGTCTTTCTCATTTTAGTTATAATGGGATATGTGTAGTCATATCATATTGGTTTGATTTCTATGTGTTTGTGTGGTTTTGATATTGAGTTATAGAATGTATTCAGGAAAGCATATATATATATATGTCTATTGAGCTCTGAATTTTCACACATACTCACACACACACACACACACACACACACACACACACACACACGTCCATGGCAACCACCATCAACACTGAGACATAAAACATATCCAGCACCTCAGAAAGCTTTCTCTTGCCCCTGACCAAGTAATAGCCTCCAAAGGTTGATACTTTCCTTGCTATAAATGAGCACTCATTGTTCTTGAACTTCCAATAAATAGAATCATAGTCTTTTATGTCTGTGAGAGTCATCCAGGTATTGCATGTAGCTGATGTTCTTTTAACTGCTTTGTAATATTACAATATGTACATATGCCACAATATATTTGTTCTACTGTTGATAAATATTTTACTTGGGTAAACTGCATTGAATATTTTTGTATATGCCTTTTGTTGCAATCATTTCCAGGATTTGCTAGATCATGTGATAGGCATGTGTTTAGCTTACAAGATACTGGCAGTTATTCATAGACTCTGTCAGTTGTACTTCCACTAGCAATATATAAGAGCTCCAGTTACTCTGCAAATTCACTTGCATCACAATAGCTGCTGTAGTGGATGCTAGTATCACATTCTTATTTGCATTTCATAATGACTAATGATATTGCACAGCTTTTCATCCACTTACTTGGAAATTTGGATACCAAGTTGTAATGTGTCCGTTCCAAGTCTTCTGACCATTTTTAGTTGGGTTTATCTGAAGCTTTCCTTTATTGATTTGCAGGAATGCTCTATAACTTGCAAGAATGAGTCCAAACCACTGTTGAATTACAAATGTTTTCTCCCACTGTGTCTTTTCTTTTCATTCTCTTGTGTTTTTTAATAAATAGAAGGTGTTGTTTTTCCTAAAGGCCAATTTTTTAATCTTTTATTTTATAGTTAATGCTTTTACTGTCTCTTTAAAAAAATATATTACCCAAAGAACATGAAGATATTATCTTCTGTTTTTATCTAGAAGCTTTATTGTTTTGCCTTTAACACATAGGTAGGACTATGATTCATAAACAATGTGTGTGTGTGATAGGAAGTAGAAATAAAGGTTCCTTTCTTTCTGTAAAGATATCCAATTGATCCAGGGCTATTTATTGAGAAGGTATCTCTTCCCCATCCAGTTGCAGTAGTATCTGTTTCTGTAAATTTGGTGACTCTATGTATATAGAAATAATTTTTGACTCTAATGTCCAATGGAATCCATTGGAATCCATTAGAATGATACTTCTTTATTCCACTACCATGCTGTCTTAATTATTACAGTTTTATAGAAAGTCTTTATATTTTGTAGTATAAGCCCTCCAACTTTGTTTTTAACCTTCAAGATTGTCATGGCCAGTCTAAGTATTTTATATTACTATATAAATTTTAGAATCAGTTTTTCATTTTCCACAAAATAAAATAAAAAAAAAGACTAGGATTATTTGGGGTATTGTATTAAATCTATAGATAGCTTTGAGGATAATTTGGATTTTATCAATATTGAGTTTTCTGATCTTTAAACACAGTATGCTTCTCTGATCTATGAACATATGTATATCTTCTTTGAGTTTACTCAGCAGTGTTTTATAGTTTTGAGTGGAGAGGGCTTCACAACTTTTGTAGATTTATTCCTAGGTATTTAATCATAATTTAACAATATTGTTAAATAGTGTTTGTTTCTATTTTCTAATTGTTTGTTGCTACTATATGGAAACATAGTTGACTTTTATATATTGTCCTTGTAATCAGCCCTTGTGTTTTATAATGATAAGTACTATATATTCTTCTTTATACTTAATTTTATATAATACAGTAATTGATATACTTGATTTTAATACACATATACTAACACACTTGTAGCAAAATCATTTTGTTTTCAGAGTTTTTTATATAGACTTTCAACTATCAGAACAATGATGTTTTGGATTTTAAAAAAATCTTAAAATTGCCCTTTTCAAATAAAGCTGTGAAACGCTATGCTGATAGCTTCAATCAATCATATTGTTTAACAACATTACTGTTAATATTTAGAAATTCAAATTATCATTTTAGATTTGTGAAAAAGAATGTTTCTAGTCAATACAAATCATGACATTAGAAAATTACAAGGAAGAGTTATTCTACATAAGCATTTATTCAAATTAATTCCAGTTAATTTGTCTCTTTGGAAGTTAAGATGACAATGAAAATCGGAATTTTGAGTGATCTCTTAATAGCACAATTATATGTAAAGAGGAAGTCAGAGCTGTAAACCCACCTTGCAAAGTTTCTCAAGTAGGGCCAAATTAGGAGGGCTTATTCCTTGTTTAACCACAATACAACATATCTCAGGAAAGATTCTAGGTCTCTAGGGTCAAGAATGCCCACCACCATCTCCTTCCACCCAAATCTAAAATGCCACGTAGGCTTTAGAAATATAGGACCTGGTGAGAGGCTTCATAGGGTTAGATCAAAATTTGAAATTACATCTGACTTTTCAATATGCTTTCTAAAAGGTAATACAAAGGAAACAGATCAGAGATAAATCCCAGTTTTGATTACAAAGTGACTCATGAGTTTTTATTTATTATATCACCTGGAATAAGAGTGCAAAGCAAAGGCCACATGAATTTCTAATATTCCTCTTCATTTCATTGCTGAGGGTTTGGGGGTAAGTTAGGGAAGGGTTGGAGTGGATATATATAAAACTTTCTCCACCTCACAGTAAAGTGGGGGGGGGGGATCCATTCTAGGCCTAGGCTCACTCTTTTAATATGTTGAAAGTTAATCATCTCTCATATTTTACAGATTAATTTCTCAAGAACCCCAATCTGGTCTGACAAGAACTTCATAGTTCTTCTAGCTATAAAACTTTGAATGTTTTTTTCTAAAAACTAATAATGCTAAGCATCTCTTCTCCCACCACAGCTCTAGGTTACATAACAAAGTTTTCTCAAACTGACTGACAAAAAATCCCAGATCACTTCTTCCTAATTCTTTTTCTTAAATAAATGTTTTTGCCTGATTGCTGAAGAGGTCAGGGCAATCTCAATGCACTCTGTAATATTAATGTAATTGTTAATAGTAATAACTGCAGAAGCAGAAGCAGCAACAGATTATTAAGTTGATTGAATGTTTCCCATATGTCAGACATTTGTCAAGGAAACACCCACTATTCAATATCTGAAACAAATAATAAAGGCCGAGTTTGTTGCTTGCCATGTGGGAGAGAACTATTTAAGACAGTCTCTATGAGTACAGCAGAAAGCTCATCTTACTGGGTTTAGGGAAGTGTGGGACTCCAGATTGGTGGATTTTTCGAAGTTGGCATGTCTAGGGACTTGGTTGACCTAATTTAGCTATGTAGCTCTGTTAGTGGAGATAGACTGGCTGACTCATGAACTTTTGGGAGCTGAATTACTGAGTTATTAGTTGCTGTGAATTGACTGATGTTTACAATAATAAGGCTATTGCTGATGCCCTGCGTTTCAGAAGTTCACTTATTAAAGCAAGTTGTCATTTATCATTGAGGAAATTTGGGTAATTACTTGGTATGGCCAAAAACCAATCTTTTCCTAGGGATACAGTAACCTTGTTTTCTCATGATACTAAATGTTATATATTATTTATGTATGTTAGATAATTTATCTTTTAAATTTTTTTCTCAACGTTTATTTATTTTTGGGACAGAGAGAGACAGAGCATGAACGGGGGAGGGGCAGAGAGAGAGGGAGACACAGAATCGGAAACAGGCTCCAGGCTCTGAGCCATCAGCCCAGAGCCCGACGCGGGGCTCGAACTCACGGACCGCGAGATCATGACCTGGCTGAAGTCGGACGCTTAACCGACTGCGCCACCCAGGCGCCCCAATTTATCTTTTAATAAAATCTTTTAAGAATATGAATCATTAGAGGAGCACCTGGGTGGCTCAGTCAGTTAACCATCCAACTTCAGTTCAGGTCATGATCTCACAGCTTGTGGGTTGGAGCCCTGCATCGAGCTCTGTGCTGACAGCTCAGAGCCTGGAGCCTGCTCCAGATTCTATGCCTCCCTCTCTCTCTCTCTGCCCCTCCCCCACTCGCACCCTCTCTCTCAAAAATAAATAAAGATTAAATTTAAAAGAATATGAATCATTAGAATTTTTATTTTATACATGAGAAAACTAAAGTTTAGCTTGTCCAAAGTCACATGACTTATAAAAGTAGGATTAGAATTCAAACAAGGATTAAAAACAATTTTAGAACTTGGATTTAAAACAATTTTTTAAGTTTATTTATTTTGAGCGAGAGAGAGAGAGAGAGAGAGACAGAGTATGAGCAGGGTAAGGGCAGAGAAAGAGGGAGAGAGACTCTTAAGCAGGCTCCAAACTGTCAATAAAGAGCCTGAAGTGGGGCTCAAACCCACAAACCGTGAGATCATGACCTGAGCTGAAATCAACACCGGACGCTTAACTGACTGAGCCACCAGATACCCCAGGATCTAAAACAATTTTAACTGTGAAAAGAATCGGAACTTATCTAAAACCTGGTGTCTTTATTCATTCAGTGGATGGTCCCATATATGCTGAGTCATCATCATGGGGGCACAGAAGTAGGTGCTGAGAATATCAATGTGTACACATCGGGCAAACATCCCTGTCCTTCTCCAGCTAACATCCTTGCTATCTTTGCTGGTATTTGCATTCTGGGCCTTTGCTTTTGACTACTTCAGGATGTCATCTGATAAATAATTGACACAGAATTAGGTCATTCTCTTCTGAGTCATCTGTCCAACACTTTACCAAAGTCCTTAACTCTGTGTTCATTATTGGGGCTGACCCTTACTCTTCTTCTCAAAGGTTTGCAGTTGATAACCACAACTTAGCTCGGATGGCTGAAGGAGATTAAAATTATAGCTTCAAGTTCTAATGTAATGACTGACAATTTTCGGAGTAATTTGGCAACCATTTTTTGGCATAGCAATTAAATTTATTTTTACCCTATACTTTAATATAAGGTGATATTTTTTCCAAAAAAAAATAAATAAATAACAGAGGAGTTAAGTGGTATTTGAATCCCCACAAAGTTTTTGTGTTATAAGTCAAATACTCAGTTTATTTTGGGCAAACAGAGGAAGCACAATAGCCTGAAATAATTTCAATAAGTGGCAGTTTGGGATGCCCAGATGTCATCCAAAGAAATGCATTTTTAAAAAAGGGAGGGAATAAAGAAATTTTGCATGGATTATAGTCATTATCTCTGGGTGTGCAGCTTCTCAATTCCAAGTATTGAATGCTATTGTAAATAAAACCTTTAAAGATGACATGCAAAGTGTGACACTAAATGATTATGTGGAGGAGATAGATATTCACAGAGTGAATTTTAAAAAGAAAACTGTCTTAATAAAAAAATAAATGGCTCAGTTAATTGTCCAGTGATGATATGTTCTACTTCTGTGTTAGAAAACTCAAAAGTGGCCCAAAACCGTAAATTACCTAGGAAGAAATCTAACCAAAGAGGTAAAAATCTGTACAATGAAAACTATAGAAATCTTATGAAAGAAATGGAAGAAGACACAGAAAGATGGAAAAAGATTCCATGCTCCTGGATAGGAAGAACAAATGTTAAAATATTACCCAAAGCAATCTACATATTCAATGGAATACCTATCAAAATAACACCAGCATTCTTCACAGAGCTAGAACAAACAATCCTAAAATTTGTATGGAACCCAAAGAGACCCTGAATAGCCAAAGCAATCTTGAAAAAGAAAACCAAAGCAGGCGGCATCACAATCCCGGACTTCAAGCTATACTACAAAGCTGTAATCATCAAGACAGTATGGTACTCACACAAACACAGACACTCAGATCAATGGAACAGAATAGAAAACCTAGAAATGGACCCACAATAGTATGGCCTACTAATCTCTGACAAAGCAGGAAAGCATATCCAATGGAATAAAGACTGTCTCTTCAACAAATGGTGCTGGGAAAACTGGACAGCGACATGAAGAAGAATGAACCTGGACCACTTTCTTACACTATACACAAAAATAAACTCAAAATGGATGAAAGACCTAAATGTAAGACAGGAAGCCATCAAAATCCTTGAAGAGAATGTAGGCAAAACCTCTTTGACCTTGGCCGCAGCAACTTCTTACTCAACATGTCTCTGTAGGCAAGGGAAACAAAAGCAAAAATGAATCTTTGGGACCTCATCAAAATAAAAGGCTTCTGCACAGCAAAGGAAATAATCAGCAAAACTAAAAGGCAACTGATGGAATGGGAGAAGATATTTGCAAACGACATATCAGAAAAAGGGTTAGTATCCAAAAATCTATAAAGAACTTATCAAACTCAACACCCAAAAACCAAATCGTCCAGTGAAGAAATGGGCAAAAGACATGAATAGACATTTCTCCAAAGAAGACATCCCTATGGCCAACCAACACATGAAAAAATGCTCAACGTCACTCATCATCAGGAAAATACAAATCAAAACCACGATGAGATATCACCTCACACTTGTCAGAATGGCTAACCTTAACAACTCAGGCAGCAACTTGGCAATGATGTGGAGAAAGAGGATCTCTTTGCATTACTGGTGGGAATGCAAACTGGTGCAGTCACTCTGGAAAACAGTATGAAGCTTCCTGAAAAAATTAAAACTAGAACTACCCTACAACCCAGCAATTACATTACTAGGTATTTATCCAAGGGATACAGGTATGCTGTTTCAAAGGGACACATACGCCCCAATGTTTATAGCAGCACTGTCAACAATAGCCAAAGTATGGAAAGAGCCCAAGTGTCCATTAATAGATGAATGGATAAAGAAGATGTGGTGTGTATGTGTGTGTGTGTGTATATATATATATATATATATATATATACACACATTATGTATATATATACATATATACTTATATATGTATATATACACACACATATATACACATAATGTGTGTGTATATATATATATATATATATATAAAATGTGGCATATATATATATATATATATAAAATGGAGTATTAGTAATCAAAAAGAATGGATCTTGCCATTTGCAACTACATGGATGGAGCTAGAGGGTATTATGTTAACAGAAATAAGTCACTCAGAGAAAGATAAATATGACTTCACTTATATGAGCACTTTAAGATACAAAACAGGGGTGCCTGGGAGGCTCCGTCAGTTAAGCACCGACTTCAGCTCAGGTCATGATCTCACAGTTCATGAGTTCAAGCCCTGCCTCGGGCTCTGTGCTGACACCTCGGAACCTGGAGCCTGCTTCAGATTCTGTGTCTCCCTCTCTCTCTGCCCCTCCCCTGCTTATGCTCTGTCTCTCTCTGTCTCTCAAAAATAAATAAACATTAAAAAAAATTTTTAAGATACAAAACAGATGAAAATAAGGGAAGGGAAGTAAAAATAATATAAAAGAGAAGGGGACAAAACATAAGAGACTCTTAAATATGGAGAACAAACAGAGGGTTACTGGAGGGGTTGTGGGAGGGATGATGGGCTAAATGGGTAAGGGGCATTAAGAAATATACTCCTGAAATCATTGCTGCACTGTATGCTAGCTAACTTGGATGTAAATTTAAGAAATAAATTAAATGATAAAAAAAAGAAAACTCACAAATGGCTTTTAGAGATAATAAAGAAATTGAAGTTGAATGTGTATATGAAGAATTTCTATGAAACTTTTTTCTGGATAACTAGAAACACAGCAATTCTTCTAGAGTATATTTTATAGAAGTGATTTATATGTATAAACCTAATAAATAAATTAAATACTAAGAGTAGATGTGTGGTTATTTCTGAACATTTATGCTTTCAAGTTATTAGAATGAACCATTTGACACAATGGGATTGTCTTATTATCAGGATGATCTTATATTTGGGTATATTGTGTATACAACTGACCACTGAACAACACAGGTTTGAACTACATGGGTCCACTTACAAGTGGATTTTTTTCAATAAATACATTACAGGACTGTAAATGTGTTTTCTCTTTCTTATGATTTTTCTTAATAACATTTTCTTTTCTCTAGCTTACTTTATTATGAGAATACAGTGTATAATACATATAACATATAAAATATGTGTTACTCAGCTGTTTATGTTTTCAGTAAGGCTCTCAGTCAACAGTAGGCTATTAGTAAAGTTTTGGGGAAGTCAAAAGTTATATTTAGATTTTGACTGTGCAGGGGGCCAATGCCTCTAATCCCTTCACTGTTCAAGAGTCAACTCTTATTTTATGAATTAAAGGCCTCTAGTTAAAGTGTTTTACTAGGCACAGATTTTTCTTAGTACAAAGCATTTGGGCATACCTTATGTTATCTGGCCTAAGACATGCCATAGAGGTCATAACATTTCTAGAGCAATTGTGTTTTGTTGAGTGTCCTCTGTGTATAGGAATTCAGCAGAAAGAAGAAAGCTTATGATAGAAATCTCAAAATTCCCATTGATTATATCTCAAAGTTTCCCACAAGCAAACAATTTCCATGCTATAGAAAGAGGCCCAATCTACTTGGACTCCATCCCTAAATCTATCTGGAATATCCAACTGGTGTTCAGACCAGAGAGAACAATGTTAGGAGTGGCATTCCCCATGCCCAATCTGTCCCCACACCAGGGCCCAGGAAAGTGCTTTTTTTTCAAAAAGATATGTGAGCTACTTCATTCAGCAGTTTCCTGAGTTTTCTAAAGGAAAAAAATGTCAACTGCATTATATTAATGTATAAACAAATAGCAAAAAGCCACATATCACTACTAAAAATCAAAGCCAAAAAACTTATGACTTAAAAGAATGAAAAAGATTTCTCAGGGCCTAAAAGAAAATCTTATTCCTTAAAAAATATTTTCTTAATGAAGTAAAAAATAATAGAGAATTTCTACTTAACTTTAATGATATCAAAGAGGTCATTATGTCTGTTAAACAAGAACAGGTCAAGATAAACAGGAAGTTCAGAGAACTAAAACCTCAATAAAACAAATAAAAATTCAATCATTATTTAGCCTTGAAACTCTGGCTCAACTCAGACAGGTTATTATAGAAAAGAAATCTGAATACATACCTGTATGTGGAGAGAATGGAAAGAGATGTCTGCTAATGTCATAGACAAAAATGGACATTTAGAATAGAATGTAGAAAATTGGCTTTGAATAATAGTATCCCTAGAGAAGACAATGAAGCAAAGAAATGAGAAATGATCGTTTAAATGTTAAATAAAACAAAATGAAATGAGCTATGTTAAGCGTAAAAGTTCTGATGGCATCTAAAGAATTGGATATAACTGCAAAGATTTTTTTGTTAAGACTACAGCATAGAGGAAAGCATGGCAATGTAATTTTTGATGTGAACTGTGATATGAGTAGTTAAATGCTTTTTCATGAAAAAAGGGAAAAAAGGAGTCTCCAGTTTACGACACCTTAAAGTATAAAAATTGATAAAAATCATTCGCATGATTATTAAAACTTAGTTAATTTTCAGGTGAATGTTCTAGCAAGTTCACTTCACTCATTAATCCATGTTTATTAAGTGCTCTCCAGGTGTCAGCCCTGCGTTAGATGCAGAGAATATAGGACCAAACAAGGAAGGCCCTACCTCATTACCTGAACCCATGGAGTTTATATATAGTGAGGACAGACATCAAAGAAATGATCACATGTTTCCTTAATTGTACTTGTAAGGAGTTCTACAAAAGAGAAGCTGTATTGAAATAGGAATTAATTGATTTACATTGGTTCCTTTTTTTTTATTTTTTTTAATGTTTATTTATTTTTGAGACAGAGGGAGACAGAGCATGAACAGGGGAGGGGCAGAGAGAGAGGGAAACACAGAATCTGAAACAGGCTCCAGGCTCTGAGCTGTCAGCACAGAGCCCGACGCGGGGCTCGAACTCACGCACCATGAGGTCATGACCCGAGCTGAAGTCGGACGCTTAACTGACTGAGCCACCCAGGTGCCCCGATTTACATTGGTTCTTAGTGACACAAATAAAATTTTCCTGCAAACAACTTCAGGTGTCACCATATTGCACAGGAACTAGAATTAAACTCTATGAGGGCAGGGATTTATGTCTGGTTTGTTGCCTTCTCAGTCCCCAGTGTCTAGAACAGTGCTTGGCATATAGTAGGTACTCAAAAAATAATTTTTCTCTACTGGTAAATAAATACAGGAAAACTCTCCTTTCTAATTGGCTAACTCATTTCTTACAAGTAGCCTTTGTGAACAAAAAGAAGGAGGGAAAAACTACCTTAATCCATCACATCTAATACACCATAGATTGTCATCAACTGTGACACATTACTATTAAAAAAAATATCAAGCTTGGGGGATTTAATAGGAAATCTTTTCCTCCTCAGACAAAGCCAGAAATCGAAGTGTAAAATTAATGAGAAATAAAGCTACCTCTCAGAAAGGTACAAAATTAAATTTGAATGTCTCAATCTTATCACCAGACAGAAGGAGGGAAAAAAAATTCCCCTGAGAATTCAAACCACAAAGAGTGATCCCATAGACTTGCAACTCTGAATGCACGTCACCATTATGGTTCCAGAGACCTCAGAGACATGGGGTATCAGATTGGGAGTGGCAGAAATAAATGCAAAGCCGCTGGAAGAACACAGCTTTAGTTCAGACCCAGAGCAACAGTAAAACAAAGATGCTGATATATTATAATTCTTAGACACCATGAAGTGCAGAATTTAAAACATTTCACTATATTTCACAGGAGTACTGGAAACGTCATCCAGGTTATGTTTAAAGAAGGCCCTCAAGCTAAGAATGAAGATTATTCATCCTTTTGTCACCAAAATCTATTGTACCCAGTCATACACATTTTACAATTGTCAATAGCAATGCCCAGACTTTCTCACAGATGTGGAGGTCAATTATAATTCCAAAAGCTCTCCTCCAAAACAAAACAAAACAGGGTACTTTAAAAGTAAAATAGAGAAACCTAACCTGGGGTGCTAGATTAAGAAAGATAGATGTCTCTTAAAACAGAATCTCTTTTTGCTGAGACCTGGAGGATGCGTTGCATTAGTTGGAGACAAAAGAACAGAGATCTCTCTGGGAAGGATAAGAATGTATGTGGGAGCCCTGAAGTGAGGGCCATGGAAACATGGTCTTTCCAAATTGTTGAGAGAGAGCTACTGTGCCCATAGCAAGAGGGATAGTGCTGCAAGAAGAGTCAGTAAACACAGGCATGCAACAGATAATGTGAGGGATTCCACACATCTGGTTAACAACATTGGACTGTATCTCTCTCCTCCTCTCTCTACCCATCCCACGCTCGTGCGTGCACATGCATTCTCTCTCTCTCTCTCTCTCTCTCTCTCTCTCTCTCTCTCAAAACAAATAAATAAACATGGAAAAAAAAAAAAAAGAACACTGCGCTGTCTACCCAGGACATGGGTTTCATGAGGAAAGACACATTATTAGATTCGCATTCTTTTCAATATGTTTTCACATCCTTCCTTACACTTTCTGGGTAAGTTCTGTCTCCTATTCTCTAACAAGGATATTTAACTCAATTTTAACTCACATTTTCCTTTTAGTCCAGAATGTCACTCCATAGTTTGAGTCACTATTTCTGCCAATTCCTTTCAGCAGATACCATTTCTTCCCCCTTCAAATATGAAAATGTTTCCTGTTTCCTAATCATGAAACTTTTTCTTGATTGAGCTCTCATTCCTTTGTAACTTCCGTGAATTCTTTCTCTTTCAGTTATTATGATTTTCAAATATTTGGTCTGTAACCCATTCTTCCAAGTCCTACCCTGAATCAACTTTAGCTGAGTCCCAGGCAGCATCCAGCTAATTTTAAAACTCTTCTGAAACCACCTGCTCATCAAAGATCAGCATTTACTTCTTTCCTATCAAGTCTCAAGGCTTTTTCTCATCTCATCCCTCATCATTGTACTTACTTTAAATTTTATGTAGTGACCACCTCTCACTACTTTCTTCAACAAATCTTGCCCTTTGTCTGCTTAGACATGGCACTGTCCTCTTAACCTTCTGTGTCTGTTTTCGCTACGGTCTTACTCCCTTTTTATGGTCTTAACTTCAACATTTTGCACTTCTGTCTATTATCAGAGAAAAATGAAAACAATTACCTTGCTGTCTGTGCGCCACCCCCCACCAAACGCACACACTTTACAAATGGTTTCTCTTCTCTGACATCTTCCATTATTTTCTCCTCCATTTCTAGAGTCCTGAATAAAGCTTTTCGATAATTTCATGATCTGGAATATAATTTAGGGCTTTGATTGTCAAGAAGGGTTGTAAAAATCTGTAATTTCTCACTAAGGTTTTCCTCACTAGACTTTATGCTTTTGGAGGATCAGACCGGCATTATCTGGCATTGTATTCACACTTAGAAAACAGTTTTAATATGCATAACTGTCCTGATATTACGATGGCAAACCTGTCAGATATGTACTGTGTTTGATGATGTAAGTCTATATTTGTTAAGGAGACACATTCCCTCTCTCTCTCTCTCTCTCTCTAACACACATGTGCACGTTCACACACACTTATCAGATGTTTGTATTCTTAGTGGTTCTGATCATCCATTTTCATCTAAAATATTTTCGAGTTAACCAAGGAAAGTTAATCTTCTTCAGATTGGTGGACTTCACTCAGTATAAATTATGAGTCAAAACAGCATAATTCAAAAATAAATGCACATTTGCTCAGATTTCTTAATCTCTGCTTTATAACAACACAACAGCTCTGTGAGGGTACACTGTAAATATACTTCTGTTTAATTTTCAGGTTTAAGCACTTGTTTTCAACGGAACCACTACCTTCTTACAGAAAAGACACCAAACAAAATTATTCCTAGAGGTCTATTTCTTGTGTCGAAATCAATCCGAACTCTAGTTCACTAATCCTTTGCATGGTGCTCTGTGTAACTTTTCCTTCAGATGCTATCTTACATGTTACTAGAGTATTTTTTCTTAGTTAGGTCAGATTTCATTGAAGTAAAAAATTCTCTACTAATATTGAATTATATGATAAATTTCCCTGGCAGAGTCTCTAGTGTTATCCATTTTGAACTTTAGAAATTCTGCAGACAGCCTAACAATAAAATATTCTGAACTGCATGCTGAACTTCCCACAAATGTGAGCTGTCACCACTGTCTGACTCTGCTGATCAGCCAAGTATGTCAAGCAGTGCTGTCATTTACTTTAGGAAAACAAGCAAACCCTTCAATCATGTTGTTTCCGAAGGAGAGTAGGGAATAAAAATCACAACACGCTTTCCTTCTCTGGCCTATGATGGTGAAGCAAAAGTAATTTAGAATTATAGTAATAAGAACTTATTGAGTGTTTTACTGTTAGAAACACATTATAGTTAATAACCATTTAATCCCCATAACAACTCTATACATTAGATGCTATAATTATGCCCATTTTATAGATGAAGAAAATACGATGCTGAGAGACTTAAGTCGTTTGCCCAAGTAAAACTGCCAAGGGGCAGAGCTTGAACTCAAGCTGTCTAACTTTAAGAGCATGTGTTTTGATAATGCTATGATGAGTATATTTTAGATCATAGATTTTTTATACTCTTGATATTATTTGACAACATGAATTTGAAGGATATAATATTTTGATTTTTTTTTATTTAATATTCTCAGAAATAAATTCCTTCCCATTGACTTCAAAAGCTTTTAGATAGTTCTCACTACCTTGATAGGTTTCAGGGTTGTTGTTGTTGGTAGTGGTGGTGGTGGTGGTGTGTGTGTGTGTGTGTGTGTATACAGTCATGTCTTTAAGACAATGACTATCTATTTTATACTTACTAATTTAAGAGTCATTCCAACAGCCATTAAATTCAATGACGTTTTTCACTTTAAGCTATTCTTAAAGTGAATATTAAGAGTGATGGGTGCCTGGGTGGCTCAGTTAGGTAAGTAACTAACTGACTCTTGATTTTGGCTCAGGTCATGATCTCACGGTTTGTGAGATCGAGCCCCATGTTGGGCTCTGTGCTGACAGTGTGGATCCTGCTTGGGATTCTTTCTCTCCTTCTCTCTCTGCCCCAAGCCCCCTCTCAAAATAAAGAAACATTTAAAAAAAAAAAGAGTATTAAGACTGAGCATCTACTTAGTGCCAACTGTCCATTAGGCACTATGATAATCACTTTACATAATCCTTAACTCTTCTATGTGTCCTTTGATTAAGTACATTTATTATCCTCATTTCATAGGTGAGGCTTAGAGTAGGTAAATTGTTCAAGACTACACAGCTCATAAAGGGCAGAACTGAGGCTAGTGTTGGTTTGTGTCTTCTGCCCCAAAGCACATACACATGTTTTGTTTCCTTCCTATTAAGAGAGATGGCCTCAAGAATAGTGCCCCAAATATGTGTGTCAAATCTTCTGCATTATAATTTTAGAGTTATACTTCCTTGGAAACGAGTTTGATTCCCAAAACATATCTTGGAAAGCCCATTTTTCAGCACACACTTTCTGAACACTTTATTCTTACCAAAAAAGTTTTGGAAGATAAGTCTATTATTGTTTACATTTCTTTTCACATTCGGTAGAGAATTTGCTTTCAAATTATATTAAATACAATAATTGAAATTATTTCATTAAAAAAAGAGGAGGAGGGGGGCGCCTGGGTGGCTCATTCGGTTAAGCGGCCGACTTCAGCTCAGGTCATGATTTCGCGGTCCGTGAGTTCGAGCCCCGCATCGGGCTCTGTGCTGAAAGCTCAGAGCCTGGAGCCTGTTTCAGATTCTGTGTCTCCCTCTCTCTGTCCCTCCCCCATGCATGCTCTGTCTCTCTCTGTCGCAAAAATAAATAAACGTTAAAAAAAATTTAAAAAAAAAAGAGGAGGAGGAGAAGGAAGAAAGAAGGAAAAGAGAGAAAGATTGTAACTAGTGTTAATGAGGATTTATTAACAAAAAGTCAAAAACATACATGACAGGGCATACATTTATTTAATGTTTTTTTAATCTATTTTTCAGAGATGGAGTGTGAGCGGGGGGAAAGACAGAGAAAGAAGGGGGGACAGAGAATCTGAAGCTGGCTCCATGCTGACAGTAGTGAGCTCGAACTGTGAGATCATGACCTGAGCCAAAGTCAGACATCCTACCAACTTAGCCACCCAGGTGACAGGGCATACATTATTAAAGATACACCATGTGATTTCACTGAGTGTTTTACTTCATGGAAACTGTGGAAACAATAACCATATCAGTGATGCTAGTGAAATGAATGAACTATTCAGAAAGCAAATGAGGTTCATAGGCACCTCTTTCTTAGATAACAGCCTACCAATTCGTAAGCATCACTCTGCACCCAGAAAGGGAATTCGGTCTCTAAAATGAAGACAAATATCTTTTACTTGATTAAGCTGTTTACTACAGACGGGCCACTAGCCACTAAAGTGACCAATGGATTATCCGTTTTCTTAAACAAGAGAACCCTGAAGGTCAACCATGAGGACTTAAGTATTCCTTAAACTTTCACGTAATCCTAAACTTTCAATTAATTCTAATATATGTGAAGCACACCGGTGTTCTGGTTTTTTGAAAACTTGAGCAGATGTCCTTTGTGCTCTTTCATGAGGTTACAAAAATGTACTTACTCCACGTGAATTGCTCATCAGAACACAGATATCAACAATACAATGTGGAGTTAAATAAGAACATTATTTTGGTTTATTTCTGCTCTGTTCTGAGCACAGGGAAAAGAATATATTTCAAAGTTTATTGTGCGAAAAAAACTATAACCTCCATTCATTAAAGAAGAAAAAAGAGGGATGAAGAAGAGGGCGAAGAAAGGTGTGACCATTGCTGATTTTACTGTGCATTGTTAATCATTAGTCAAAAACACATGCTGAAGGCCACTGAGCTCAGCTAATACTAACAGTCTTTCTCTTTTCTCTTCTTTGAGCTTTATAATACTTTCTTGAAATACACCACAAAACTTACTGTCCTGATATCTGGCACCCCTATGCCAGAACTGCCGATGATTAGAGTCAGTAATTATGCTGTATCCTGAAGATAATCCATCATGGCGAGTTTTGTTTGCAGCTCCCGATAATTAATGATGATTCCACAGAACAGCAGTTACACAGCATAGAAGAAATTCATCTTCTAAAGGTCAGTGAAGGGTTGAAACAGGAAGTAAAATAAGCCTATAGCTGTTAGCTATTTTTTACCAATCAATCTTTGTGAGTTTTTTTTTTTTTCTTTTGAAAGGCACAGTAGAAACATTCTTACCTTAATACAGGCATTGTCTGAACACCAATCTCTTGGTTTCTTTATAATTAGAATAGGAGGGGTTTCTTGTTGATGCTTGTTGTTTGTTTAAATTCCTTTAGGAAGAAAACAGATTTTGCTTAGAAAATACACCAGGAAACAATTTGCTTAGTATGTGAGTGGGAAAGGGGTGAACTACCCCCAGCACCCAAACCTCCTTCCACTCAAAGGCATATTCAAAACCCAACAAAAATATTTACAGAGACAATACGGAAACTGGACTGGCAGTAAGAAAAGTGAGAAGAGGAGGACAGAGAAATTCAAAGCGATATGTGAAAGGGGAGAGTCTGAGGGAATGGTGCCAGATTCATTTATATGGGAAATGAGGTAAAGGGAAAATGTGGCAATGTATAAAACCACTTTGTTACCATCCAACAAAGCCAGCGACACTCAAGTGCCTTGGTAGGCATCAGCGAAAGGGGGCTGTTTTTCAAATCTAGACACAGAGAGAAAACACGGGAAGATAGAAGTCAAAGCTAAGAATAGTCTTCAAAATTCCCAATGGTATTGAGAAGGACACTGAGTTTTCCATCACAAATTGATAGGAGTTTGAATCAAGTTTCATTTAAATCTAAAAAGATGCAGTGAATCCAGACAAACCTTGGGTTTTCTAATATAGGTAGCTAACAATCGTTTATTTTGGTATTTGTGTAAATGATTTAAAGTTCTGAAAAGCCTTATGTTGGTAATGGCAGAAAGACTTAACAGTGCCACAGCCATCTCAGTTATTAAAAGCACCAGAAGAGAAGAAACATGCTTTCTAGCCCCGGTTGCATTACCTAGAGTAGATATGTTTGTGATAAATGATTTAGATTTTCTCTACTTCAGTTTTTCATCTTAGAAAGAAAAAAACAAAACTCATGCTTAAAGACTTGATATGACCATGAAATTCAATACAAGATGAGAACGCTTGGAAAAGTATCAACTACTTAAATAACAATGATGTCGAATGTCTCTTGCTTGCTGCTTTGTGCCAGACTCATCGCACAATACATGTATTAGATCAGGTAACCCTATCTCATCCACACAAAAATCCTATGAGATAGACACCATAACTTACTCCTTGTTACAAAGGAAGGAACACAGAGACATAAATTGTATAGACAGTGAAAAGGATCAGGCTTTTTGGACACTGAGACAGTTTTTTGATTTGTCGACTTGGCCAGGCTACATTCCTCTCAGTTCCTGAATCAAACACTAACCTGGGATGTTGCCATGAGGGTGTTTTGTGGTTGTGGTTCAAGTCCCTAATGACCTGACTTTGAGCAAGCGTGATTATCCTAGATAATCTGGAAGGCCTGATTCAGTGAGTTGAAAGGTCTTCATGGCAGCGCTGGGGTGTCCGGAGAAGGGCAGAAACTCTGCCTGCAGACAGCAACTTCCGTCCTCCCCAAGAGCGCCTGCCTGCCCTACAGATTTTGGACTTTTCTCAGCAGTCCCACAAATGCATAATCCAATCCCTTGCAACACATCTCTTAATATATATCTTGCGCTGTCTCTGCTTCCCTGTTTCAACCCTGTCCGATGCAGACATGAACCCACGTACTTTGCCACGGGGCTATTCCGTCCCCAGCCACTTGAGCCTCACCCCTCTTTTTCTTCCTCCCTCAAGATACTTAAGAATGTACAGCAATATGTTGCTTGTCAGAAAGGGAGACAAAAGCAAGTCTAGCTGGCTCAGCCAAGATCGCAAAGTTGTTGTAAACCTAAACAAAATGAAGCTGCCATTTTTGAGAATTATACAAATGACCCCCTTCTCATCTTTCATAACCACCATCCTACAGCACTGACATCACTTTTTTGTCCTCGGCGTCACATGACTGTGAGACCCACTAGAGCATACTCCAGATTTAATACTGGACAATGGCTTCCATTAGATCATAGGACTGAAGCATAAGAAGACACAGGCATCTGTTTCATTTTCCTCAAGAGGCAAAAGCCATCAACTTTACTGCCCTTACATGATCATTAGCATTTCTCTTCACAGCTGTCACCCGAGGAGCACACCTCAAGGAAGGAAAACGCCAAGCCAGAGGGAAAACTGTCCTCAATGAGGAAGTTCGGATTGCCCTTGTCCTTATTTCAAATGCGTTGCTTAGCTGACTGGCCTTTTCTGGCTAACAGTGACTGAGTTGAAGCAGCTGCTTATCATTCATGTATTAAAAGCCGAGCATCTGTACCTTTCAAAGTCATGTGAAGGAAACAGGACCCAAAGTTCCTGGTCTATTAATGGCCCCACTTACCCATGAGCACACACGTTCCTCAAGTATATCATCAGAACTCCTAATTATAATGCTATAAATTATAGCAGAAAATTAAAAGGAGCTATAGAGGAAGGAAGAAATATGAATATTACTTAAAATGAGAAGGTAATTAAGTTACCCTCTTCCCTCTGAGCCAGCTCTGGCTATTTAAAATAAGTCCTAATAACAGTGCTAAATGAACTCAAATCGCAAATGAATATTAAACCGACCTACTTTAGAAATTTCATAACTGGTTTATTAAGGTAGTTATTGTTACTAGGGAGATTTCAATCGTTCTTAAGTATGTAAAAGGTGAGTGTGTGGTTAATTTTATGTGTCGATTTGGCTGGGCTGCAGTGCCCAGACATTTGATGAAATATTAGGATGTTTCTTGAATGAGATTACATTTGAATCAGTGGACTTTGAGTAGAAGCAGATTATTCTCCCTAATGTGGGCATGCCTTGATCAATCATTTAAAGGCCTTGACTGAGTACAGACTGACTTTCGCTGAGCAAAAAGGAATCCTGACAGCAGACTGCCCTTGGATTCTGACTACAACTCTTTTCTCAGTCTCTAGCCTACCTGTCTCCCCCATCAGATTTTGGACTCACCAGGCTAAGTACTATATTAGCCAGTGCTTTAAACTAAATCTGTCTTGGAGCACCTGGGTGGCTCAGTTGATTAAGCCTCAGACTTTAGTTCAGGTCATGATCTCGCAGTTAGTGGGTTCGAGCCCTGTGTCGGGCTCTGTGCTGACTGCTCAGAGCCTGGAGCCTGCTTCGGATTCTGTGTCTCCCTCTCTCTCTGCCCCTCCCCCATTCATGCTTTATCTCTGTTTCTCTCTCTCTCAAAAATAAATGAACATTAAAGAAACATTTTTAAATAAATAAAAAAATAAAAATAAAATAAATAAAATAATCCCTTTCATAAATATACACAAATCCTGTTGGTTCCTTTTCTCAGAAGAACCCTGACTAATATAGTGAGTAAATGGACCATGTTGGAAATAACCAGATTAACTTCAGAAATATAAAAGTTAAGAGCTTGGCTGTGTTCATAGACCAACTGCTGCTTTAACCAAGTAGTCTAGCTGACACTGTGACATTGTAGTGCCCTAGTGCTAAAAGGAACAGTCCTTAGAACACTTGCTAATATATACTCAATATCTAGAAAAGGATCAGTGGAGTCCTCATAGCCAAAAGTGTCCTTTCTGTCTTAGTCTGTTTGGGCTATAACAAAACACCACAGACTGGGTAGCTTAAAAACTACAGAAATTTATTTCTCACAGCTCTGGAGGCTGGAAGTCTGAGATCAGGTGCCCCCGTGGCCAGGTTCTTGGGAAAGATTTCTTCCTGTTTGCAGACTGCTGACTTCTCACTGTCTTCTCACATGGCGGAAGAGGCTAGGGACCTCTTTTGCAAGGCACTACTCCCGTTTATAAGGGCTCTGCCTTCACCACCTAATCACCTCCCAAAGGCCCCACTTCCTAACATCATCACGTTGGGCATTAGGTTTCAACATTTGAATTTTGGAGGGACACCATCAGACCATAGCACCTTCCAAAGACTTCATACTGATTTCAAGGGCCACTAACTGCCAATCTCCAGCGAAGTTCCAGGGTTTCTGAGACTTACCTAGAAATATGAACAATCCCTAGAAATAAATTTTTGAATCCAGCTAATATTTATTGAGCACCCTCATCACAGGAAGGCCATGGTGAAGAGCCGTGGTATCGTCCCTGATGTCAAGGAGCTCAGAATCTGGGAGAGAAGCAGATGTTGTTCAAATAATCATGCAGTTAAGGTCTAATTACAAACTTAAGAAGTGCTATAAAGGTGGGTGCCCAGTTACTAAAGAGTGTATAACAGAAGCATCCAAAGTAGTCTGAAACCTGGCTACGCAGAGTGCGGTCCACAAACCAGCAACATTAACACCACCTGGGAGAAAGTTAGAAGTGCAAGATCTTGGGGCACCCAGCTAGCTCAGTCAGTAGAGCAGGTGACTCTTGATCATGTGAATTCAAGCCCCATTTTGGGCATGGAGCCTACTTTAAAAAAGAAAGAAAGAAATGCAGGATCTCAGGCCCCACCCTCGACCTGTGTTTTAATAAGATCCCTAGATGATTCATATTCATGTTAAATATGAGAAGCACCTGGCTTAAGGGATAAAGACAACTGCTTTACTGTGAATAGAGCATTTGTATGAGAAGAGTAAAGCACTGAAAATCAGAGGAAACAGTGGTAAGCGTTGTTAAGGATATATTTCTATTTGCTACCTTTGCTTTCTTACACCCCCAAGTCTCTTTTCTCTTTCTCATAACTGGGATACATTGGATTACTCAGCATAGATGGGGGAGCCATTTTATCCAACTGAAAGGAATTAGGTCCTACACCTTAACTGGGTCATTGCTCTGAGTCACAGATTTTGACAGTGGGTATGACAGCCATACCTTTAATTTTATACCTGTTTCAACAGTATCACCTCGAAGATTGTCACAACTTTATCTCTTAAACGGTGGGATTCCATCTTGCAAGTATCCAAACTTTAGACTCTCAATTATTTTTTTCCTACATACCAACTAGTCAGTTCTTTTCTGAGCTCATTTTTGTCTTGTTAGCACCCTGACTAACGCAACCAAAATTAACCAAAATCAACTACTAATTCATGCCTTTGTTCATACTAGATGGTAACTTCTATGAAGGTAGGGGCCATGCCTATTTTGTTTACTATTAGATATAGCACACGGAATGAAGGGTACTTAATAAATACTTACTGTATGAATGAATGCATAAATGAATATCATTATTTTCTTGTGATTTAAAAGTGTCTATTTCTCTTCTACTAATGATTTTATATTTTTCACAGACATTTAAAAATATTTTTCCCCATAAGCATAAACAATTTGTTATGCCCAGAATTCATGATCCCCAAAGACCACTAGGGAGCTGAGTCCCATGCAAAAGCAAAAGAGCCTTTATTCGAGCTAGCTTGAGCTCAATCCCCTACCTGCACAGACGCAGTGGTGAGATACCAGGGAGAGAGAGTGAGTTTCAAAAGCACAAAGGTTTTATTGGGGCCTAGGGGCAGTTGGTGAGGTAATGGCTGTGGCCTCAGCCAATTGGCTGGGGAAGGGTCCGAGTCCTGTTAGGCAGGTGGGGGGGGGGGGGCGGTGTTACTGAAGGGGAGGAGGTGTGGTCAAGGTGAAGGACACAGAACAAGATGGAGTCGGCCGGTGTAGACCTGCCCTTTCTTTTTTTTTTTTTTTTAATGTTTTTTATTTATTTTTGTGACAGACAGAGACAGAACATGAGCAGGGGAGGGCCAGAGAGAGAGGGAGACACAGTATCAGAAGCAAGCTCCAGGCTCTGAGCTGTCAGCCACAGAGCTCCATGCGGGGCTCGAACCCACAGACTGTGAGATCATGACCTGAGCCAAAGTCAGACACTTAACCGACAAGCCACCCAGGCGCCCCAGTAGGCCTGCCCTTTCAAATTAAATACTACACACACCTTTTCATCTCCCAGGCTATGTTAAGATTTAGGTACACCTGGGTGGCTCAGTCAGTTGAGCATTCAACTCTTGACTTCAGTTCAGGACACGGTCTTGCATTTCCTGGGATCGAGCCCTGCATCGGGATCTGTGCTGATAGCGTGGAGCCTGCTTGGGATTCTCCCTCTCCCTCTATCTCTGCTCCTCCCTCAGTCACTCTCTCTCTCAAAATAAATAAATAAACTTAAAAAAAAGAATTTAAGTACAAATTCTTAATCACTTTCCCTTTCCCACATATTCAAGTTTTGATTTTTTATTTTAATAACTGAATTTTAGATGTATGCTTTTATTCATTCCATTTTACATTATGCCTTTCATTTTAGAAATCATTCTTAACACATTAAGCTTGCATATACAAAACCAGCCATAATTAGACTTAACTATAAGTTGTATGTGTTTATTGCTCATCACTGCTTCCTCCTCTTTTAAATTCTTTATTCTGGTACACTTATTGTTTGACTGCAAAACTTCCTCAATATTTTTTTGTTTTATGAAAGAGTACACGGTGAATGAATGATGTATTTCTGAATCTTTACATGTCCAAATATAACT
Organism: Herpailurus yagouaroundi; assembly: GCF_014898765.1. Classification (NCBI taxonomy): domain Eukaryota; kingdom Metazoa; phylum Chordata; class Mammalia; order Carnivora; family Felidae; genus Herpailurus; species Herpailurus yagouaroundi. Next base: position 17,807,264 of record NW_024412376.1, on the reverse strand, counting down.
TCCTTTTGCATTCACACAAATGATAGTTTGTTTGGATATTGAAATGGAGTCACAGGCCACATGCACTTCAAAGCTTAAGAAACACTGGTCGAGACCAGTTAGTACTTGTAGCTCTTGTGAACTCCAGCAGGAATCGTGTAAGAAACTATTGCTTTCCAGTGATCCCCCCACTGTACTCCAGAAGGACATCAATGTTAGAGAAAAGTAAACAACTGGTGGTCTCTCCGGTCGAAACAGCCAAAACTACCCCCCACCAAGTTAAGCTTGGACAGGGACCAGGGTAGGGGAATGGAATAATGATGAGTCCCGTTGCTGTGAGTGTGGAGTTCAAGCCACGTTCCCCAAATCCTAATACTCCTATCTAGTTACTCCCCATTATGCCCACAGCATTCCTCCTCCATCACTTCATGTGGGTCAGTGGAGAGAATCTTAGGGGAGTCTATGTTAGGTTAGAGTTAAAGCTACCAATGGGAAGTAGAAAAGGAACGATAGAAGATTAGAATATGAAGGGAACTCACTGCTTGGGTGAGCTTTTGTATGTTTTGTTTTCCCCTCCAGGTGTGTTGTCATAGCCTGAAGTTAATGGAGCCCTGCACCCTTTTCCTTCTGGCTTTATTGCCTCTGTTAGGAGCTCCCGGCAGCAAATCTTCCACTTTATTTGCTGTAAACAGTCAGAGCCAAGGGAAACATTGTGATAAAGCTTGTGTCAGTCTCTGTATTCATGTTCTCTTGCTCTATAACAATCACAAATTTAGCAGTCTAAAACACCAATCTATGATCTCCTCGGCTGTAGGTCAGAAGTCCAGGCGCTGCTGGCTCTCTGCTCCGGGTTTCACAGGAGGAGGGCAGGGCTGTGTTCCTTTCTAGAGGATCTGGGGAAGAACCTGCTTCCAAGTTCACTCAGGTGGTTGGCAGAATTCAGTTCTATAGAGTTAGAGGACTGAGGTCTCTCTCCTTGTTGGCTATTAGCAGAAGGTCATTGTCAGTTTTTACAGACATTCACAATCCTTGGCTGGGGGCTTCCTCCGGCTTCAAAGCCAGCAACAGTGGGTCGAGTCCTTCCCACCCTTGAATTCTCCTGCTCCCTCTTCCACAGCATTTCTCTCACTGACTCTTCGGCCCCTAAGAGCTCCTCTGATTACCTTGGGCCCACCCAGTTCTTTCAGGATAATCTCCATATGTCTAGATCAGCTGATTTAGCAAAACTACTTCTGCCTGCAAAGTCCCTTCACAGCAGTACCTCTATTAGCGTTTGATTGAATAACCAGGTAGTGGGAATCTTTGAGGAGCGTGTTTAGAATTCTGCCTACCTGCAGCTGCTTATGTAAACTATTAGCAAGAGTCTGCAAATCCTGATTTTGACCTAATTTGCCAGGTACACTCTTAGCTCTCAGTCCTGCTTACCACTTGGAGGATTACTTGACTTCTTCAGGAAGCCCTTTCTCTCACTCCTTAGGAAACCCGCTCATAATTAGTCCACCAGCGCAGAGTTATGTAGTAAGAACCACTCAATCACAATTACTTCATTAAATATCAAAATGCCTTGGGGCACCTGGGTGGCTCAGTCGATTAAGTGTCCAGCTTCAGCTCAGGTCATGATCTCACAGTTCCTGAGTTTGAGCCCCACATCAGCTGGCTTTCTGCTGTTAGCACAGAGCCCGCTTCAGAGCCTCTGTCCCCCTCTCTCTCTGCCCCTCCGCCGCTCATGCTCTCTCTCCCAGAAGTAAATAAACATTAAAAAAACAATACCAAAATGCCTCAGAGATTGAGATATGTTGGTGACAGCCTTCTGTCTTCCCTAAGACTTAACTATAGATTATTCTGCCCTAATGTGTCTTTGGTCAATAAAATAAGACTGGGAGAGTTCACATAAGTTTTTAACTTTAATTCACTATCTAGAAACTGGGGAGGGGGGCGCGATATGAGAAAAATATATATACTGTCCTTGAGTATTGTTGCATCGATATATTTCGTAGTGCTAATATCCTCTACCAGGAATGTGAATGAAATGGAATTGAATGAATTCTATCTTTAAAAGTGAATTGAAAATGACAGTTCACAAGAATCCAAGAGCTAAATTCAAAATGGCAAAGGTTATATAAATCTTATATGTGTAGCTAACCCTCTAATGAAAAAGACTCACAACAGTGAAGTCTCAAATAGGTTTTGAGAACACTGAAGAGAGAAGCCACATAATTTGAGAGTGTGGTAGCTGGGAGTCCTGGAAAGAGAAAGATCAAGTCAGCATGGATTGAGGCCATGGAGAGGCTTAACTTAAAGCGGAGAGCAAAATGAGAGTCCTTTCCTAATTATCACAAGGAGACTTTGGGTACACTCCCTCTGGCAGAGCCCTGGTACCTAATGAAAAGAGCCTATCTGTCCTGCTTGGTTTATTTTGTTCCTAATCAGCAGCAGTACTTGAAATTAGCTTCACAATCTATTGCCCTGTCTCAGCTGTAAAAGCCTCTTTTCTCTCTTTTGATATTAGAACTGCCCATCTAAAGTGACAGAAAAAAAGCTCCCACTCAAAAGCTGTGTCCTTCCTCACATCTGGCCCCACTTCAAGAGGTCCATCACACGATTCAAAGGGAAGTGAAAACAAGACGCCAGAAGTGTGGCGGTGGTATTTCCAATTGGAGAGGTTGGAGGTATTTCCAACCTCTTGCAGAAGAGGTTCTGCAAGGCAGATGTCATGGTGATTAAGTTTAGGGCTGCAGAGAAGGTTGAAGGTCAGCCAACATAGGATGGAACTACTGAACCTGAGAATTCTCCACCCCAGAAAGTGGTGGCATTAAACACTAAAATATTTGGGGGGGGGGGGGCAGCCTAAATGGGGTAACTTAGTTCTAATTAAATGAGATACTAACTTCAAAATCTGTCATTTGGGTGTTGGATTATCTGATATTAATTTGACACCATTAGTACCCAAGCTATGTATAAATTGTGGGTGATAGTTATGTTTCATGAGACCAAGGCTAAAATGTGGCCACTGATTTCTTTCCTCTACTTCATTTAACCTCTGTTGTTTCATAAATGTGGCTCGCGGCCATGAGCTTAGCTTTTCTTTCACTTTATAGTAAAATAATTGGAAGGATAAACACTTCAAAACAATTTTATAATTTTGGCTGCTTGCTTTAGCCTCCAAGAAGCCCAGCAACAATTCTGAAACCTTAGTTAGCATACCTAAACAAGATTATATTCTGGTTGTCCAAGGAGTTCTCAGAAGTAATTCCAGCTTCCATCAGCCATTCCTCAAATACTAAAGTTTCTGAAAGTATGAAAAAGTGCAATATTTTCATTTAATAATCTTGTAATGTATGCTGAGTTTAGAGCCCTACAGACAGACCTGGTTCAAATCATGACTCCAAACTATACTGATTGCATGATTATGAATGGACAAAGCTCTCAAAAACTCAAAGTTTTGTAATAAGTGGAGGGGCACCTGGGTAGATCAGTCTGTTGAGTATCCGACTCCAGCTCAGGTCATTATCTCACCGTCTGTGTGTTCGAGCCCTGCATTGAGCTCTGTGCTGATAGCTCAGAGCCTGGAGCCTGCTTCAGATTCTGTGTCTCCTTCTCTCTCTGCCCTTTCCCCACTCGTGCTCTGTCTCTCTCGATCTCAGAAATAAATAAATTGTAAAAAATTATAGTAAGTGGAAAGGAAAATTATCCTTTCAGGATTGTTTTAGGAATTGCAGGTAATATCTCTATCATGCCTAGCATCACAGAGAGTAAGAACTAAAAAAGAAATGGTTTTAATTTTTATTCTTACTACATTTCACTCATGTTATTTTAGTTAATCTCAAAATATCCATGTGAAGGTAAATGGTACCAGGATTTATTTCATGTCTTTGATGAAAAGGAAGGCTAAACAAACAAAAAAGACAACAATACACCCCAAATGTTATGGACATGGACAGATGTTGGTGTTGTTGACTGGGAGTAGACACCAGAAGCATGTTGTGTGATTTTATGTTGAATTTACCCCAGTGTAATTTCCTCCAAGTAAATGAATGGAGGGCTCACCAGAGTGGGGGCCCACCAAGGTCCAGGAGTATTGGACTATTATTGATGCTTGGACTAATGGACTAATATTGATGCCTGGGGAGACTAGATATAATAGCTAAAGAAACCTTCTAGTTGAGACTTTTGTCTGGTTTTGCCAGTTCAGCATTCATTTCTTTTTGTTATGGCCAAGTTATTATGGAATTATAGAGTGGTGGATTTTAGAGGAATTTAATAGGCCATGAAATCCAAATGCCATCATTTTATGGATTAAAAAAACCCCACAAATCAAAATTGAAGTCCAGAGAGATTGAGTGTGTGGCCTAGAGCCACATGGCTAATAAATGGCATATACCCCAATTACTTTTTTTTTTTTTATTCAACACATATTTACTGAGTTTTCATTATGTACAAGGCACGATGCTTGGTACTGGGCAGAGACAGATATGAATAAAGAGTCACTATGCCCTGAGGGAAGACTTCTCCAGCTCTGGTTTCTCAATATTTAGTGCTTCATATCCTCTCTGAACCCTTGTGGCACATACATCCAGAAAGTAGAAAGAGCATCCTCAAATTGGATTTCTTAAGAGAAAAGTTTAAAATCTAACGTTAGATACTTAGCTATGAGAAAGCGAGAAAACGAAAGAATTTTAGATGTTGCCTGAAGTAATGTTTTTAAATATGAAAGTATACGATAGTTTGTGACCCAGAAAAAAAGTATAATTTGCTTAGCCCAGGAGGCTCATTTTAAGTTAAAATTATGTCATGGTCTGATGCTTTTAAATTAAACTTTACTACTTAGCCATGTAAAGTATTTGATTTTTGAAAAGACTTTATAATCAAGTAATTGACAAAAGAGTACAAGGACATTTATAAAGTGGGGAGAAAGACTGAAAGGGACATAGCCAACTTTTAATTCCTTTCCACTGGAAGACTATTTTCCAGTCTCATTTTAAATTATTTATTTCTCTTTTGAGAGAGAAAAAAAATGACTTCTCACTTCTCACTTGTACCTCTAGGAAAAAATTTCATGAAGCAACACAACATGGTCATGGTAATAAATATTTGTTGCTGTAAGGGTGCAGGTACAAGTGTCTATGACCGCTCTCTTTCACAGAGCCAAATGGGTACCACTCTCTCCGGCTAACATTGCCATCTCTCAGGTAAATGGATCCTACTGTATTTTGGTCTCAGGCAAACTGAGCAAGTAATTTCCTACTTGGTTCTGCTTTATTATATAAAACACAAAACATGCCCTTAAAAATACAGGTTATTCGTATATTATCCTAACAGGCACTGTTTTCCATATGACTCATAAAATTGAGAGGCACCTCTCAGACTGAAACAGACAGATGAGGTGGCTGCCTACTTCATTTCACACATCCACACACATTCCTTTTTTATAACTTCAGTAGCTTTCTGATTTCTCCTGAGTGATTTCTATCTGAGCAACTGCTTGAAATTTAGTCATAAAGATCTGCTTGAATCAAAAATGGGCTCTCAAATGTGACCCTTCATTTTGAAGTTAAAAGATACGAAGCAATTTGGGGGTCCTCGAAAGTGTATGAGTTTAAAGAGGTGAGATTTATAAAGTATTATTGATGATGCCAAAGGCAATGCTTTTTGTTTTGTTTTTTTATTTTTTCCTTTTTGAGCCAGTCCTATTCTTTTTCTACTTCAAAGTTCAATTAAAGACCTCAAATGCTGAGTATAATCTGTACAAACTTTGGTTAGGTTCACAGGATCAACTTGTTCTTCTTGGCATTAATCATCTGCTCTAGCTAATTAAGTACTCTATCCCAAAAAAAACTTGATTTTTTTTCTCACAAATAACGAAAAAAAAAAAAAAGCCTCCTAGTTTACTGGCTCTAAGAGACTGATCAGCTATTCAGTAGAGAACATTTTTCTATACTCATGCTTAATGACTAGTTCAATGTGTTAATTACTTTTTACACATTAAGAATTATTTGGGGTTAATTGTACAATATTTTAATATGTGGAGACTTGTGATTATGTTCACCTCTGACCCAGATCAACACTACTTGATTTTTAATAGCACTCATTACTTTCCCTGCCACATGTTTTTAAAGATATCTCTACATGGAAGAAAAGGGAAAAGGGAAAAGGGGACGAAATGCCTTTAAATATTCACTTTCACAGCTATTCATTGTGCCTCTGTCATGCTGAAAATATTAGGCTTAATGATGTCCTTAAGTGGTTTATGGTCCAGTAATGGTTACAGTCATACACAGAAAGACCCTGAACATAGAGAATAAAGAGTGAAACAGAAGTGGATCTAAAGAATTGTGGAATGACAGAAGAGGAAGAGAGTGATTCTAACTAACAGGGAGAAATTTCTCAAAAGGAGGAAATTAATAGGAGTTTTAAGGCTAGAAGGGATTACTACAGAAAAGGATGAAAATTCTGATTGTGGAAACATCTGGAGCAAACGTGTTAGGAAGGCAAAGTTCAAGGAGCATTTGGTGAACAGTTATGGAACAGGATATATAGAAGACAGAGTGACACATGCCCATTTGAGGTCTTATGGCATGTTTGTCTCTAATTCAGATGCATTTTTTTATTTAGTATGACTGGGGGATGCAGAATATGTGACCCCAAACAGACCACATGTGGATTGTTTTGAGGCAATGGCAGTCAAAGCCTAACAGATGCAGGAAGGTTTGTTTCTTTGTTTTACCTCTCCTTTAACTGCTTGAAATAATCTTTTTTTTTTAATTTTTAAAGTTTACTTATTTATTTTGAGAGAGAGAGCATGAGCAGGGAAGGGTAAGAGAGAGAGGGAGAGAGAGAGAATCCCAAGAAGGCTCTGTGCCATCAGTATGGAGCCCAATGCAGGGATCAAACACATGAACTGTGAGATCATGACCTGAGCTGAAACTGAGTCAGAAGCTTAACCAACTGAGCCACCCAGGCACCCCAAAAAGAATTTAGAAGATCTGTACAAGGAGGAAAGCTAATAATAATAATAATAATAATAATAACAATAATAATTTTTTACACCAGGAAGGCTTACCTACGTGCTAAGCAATTGTCCACCAAATCTTTTATCTTCCTATCTTCCTGTAAATTGTCTCCCTCCCTTTTGAAGTCCCAGATCCTTACCACCTTCTCCATAGCTCAGTATGACCTATAAGCCCAATTGCTTGACTGTCAGGGAACCTCATATCTTTGGTGTTTGCCTGCATACAAAATTATTATTTTTTTCTCCTGTTATTCTGTCTTATGTCATTTAATTATTAGAATGGCCAAAGAACATAGAAGGGAGAAGGTTAATTTTTTTCTTCCCCAACACAACCAAACCTTCACAGAGACATTTTTAATCTCATAATGCTAGAACCTCAGGCAGAGTTTCCAACAATGGCCTGGTTTTTTTTTTGTTTGTTTGTTTGTTTGTTTTTTGTTTGTTTGTTTGTTTGTTTTTTTTCTGGGGCCTACAACTACAGGGCAATTTGGCACTAACTGTGATCTGATTGTTTACCAGGGTAGACCAACCTCCAGGGTAGAGGATTTAGAATAACCTAAGCTATAGGATATACTGCAGACAGAAGAACGTTTCTTTTCTAAGAAACAAAAAATTTCCTCTTTTTTCCCATTTGTTAACCTTTCCTTTCAAAGCATCTCCATTATTTCATAATGACCATTTTTATTCTACCATCTTCTTTCCCATACATTGGGGGCAGCCACTAGCATAAACGACTGTCTCAACTTTTTCTTAATGTTCTTCAGTTTATTTGTGGACATTTAAAAGGCTCTCCTGTCTCCTGCTGTGTTGATCTGTGATATCACTCTCTACTTGGAAGGCAACTGAATTAATTTCTGAGAAGGGTTTCTGGTCCTGGATTTGATGGGAATACATTCTCGCAGAGATAATTTCATGGTCTAAAACAAGGGCCAACAAATATTTTCAGGAAAAGGCCAGAGAGTAAATATTTTAGGCTTTGTGGACCAAATATGCTCTATTACAACTACTGGACTTTCTCATTGTAACATGAATGAAGCCATAAACAATATGAAATTAATAAACATGGCTGAATGCCAATTAAACTTTATTATGGATATTGAAATTTGAATTTTGTATACTTTCACATGTCGTGAAATATTATTCATCCTTTGGAGTTTTTTTCAACCTTTAAAAAATGTAAGAATCATTCTCAATTTTTCATCATAGGGATAGGAGTTGGCCCACAGGCTACAGTTACCCAGTCCCTGGTCTAAAATGTTGACGGGTGGACATACTGTGCATAATGCTTCTAAAGCATTATACATTTTTCTAGATATTATCTCTGTGAGTATGTCATTTTTTTCTCTGCCATGAGATGCTGACCTGGTTACTCCTGTTAACTATTGCACTGCTATTATTTCTCTATTGGAGAAAGGAAAACGGGAAAAGGGGGAGAAATAGCATCGTCTTTATTTTGGACTCTGCGTGGCTTATATATGTCACCTTATTTAATCCTGACAGCTATCCTATGTGGTATAGATAAGAACAAAATGCAGAATAGTTAATAATATGGTATGATGTATTTGAAATTTGCTAAGAGAGTAGATCTTAGGTCTTCTCACCACCAAAAACAAAACAGAACAAAACAAAATATAGGAACTATGCGAGAGGATGGATGTGTTAACTAGATTGCTTGTAGTGATTATTTTACATCATATGCAAGTGTCAAATCATTATGTTGTACACCTTAAATACGTACCATTTGTATTTGTCTATTATACGTCAATAAAGTAGGGGAAGGAAAGAACACCAACACAGAAGGCTAAGGCATTTGCCCAAGATTATACATTTTTTAAGTGGCAGGTGCAGGATTCAAATCTATTTGAATATCTTATACCATTTCTCCTGAAAAAATACATATGGTTTCCTTATCTTCTCCCAATAATTTCCTTTATTTCCCCAGGTGTTCCCTTAAACATAGGTATCTATGATTACTTTTTTCTCAGTTTTACTGTGTACAAAGATCTTTAGAGCAGAATTCTGGTAATTCTTATCTAATTCCATTTTCTCATTATAACCTGGTTATAATTATAATGTTATAATTATAACATGTGAGTAAATGCATTTCACTGCAAAATTATAATCAGCCACAACTAGGCTCTTTTGCAACAGAGTCAAAAGCAGAATGAAAGAGGCTCAAGCATGTAGACACAGGAAAATACTCTTTAATAATTATGATTTATAAAATTGAAGAATCAAGTAGCTCACTTTAACTTTATTAAGTCAGTTCTTATAATCTACATTAATTAAAGTGGATTAATAACAATCATAATGACAAACAAATTTGAGCTAGCCTCAGGGAAGCATCTTTATATCTTTACAAAAGTATTTTCATCTTTTAATCTTCAATATCCTTATGAGACAAATAGTATTATTTTCTACATTTTATACATGAAAAACCTGAGTCACAGAGAAGCTACACAGCCTTCCCAAGGTTCCCCAGGTAATAAGTGGCAGCATCAGAAATTGAACACAGTGACTCCCAACCTATATTTTGTTAAGCTAATAAGATAATAATAAAACATATATTATATATAAAATTATATAATACATAAATTATATATGTAATATATTTATGTATTATTATATTATTATATACAGTTATAGTCATAGAAAGAAAGGTAAAGAAAGACATTAAAAGTTTTAAAAGTTGTAGAGAGAAAAATTCATTAGGATTAAGAAATCTAATCATAGTTTTTAACCAGCTGCGTGAATTTAGACAAGGCTTTTAGCTTCTTTCACCTTCTCTGTGTTTCCCTTTTGCCATTTGTAAATTGAGTCCTTGAGTCTGGATGATCGCCATGAAATCTTCTACTTCTATAATTCTGTGATCCTATTTTTTTAAAAAACCTTCCCCTTTACTTCACGTCCTGACAGGGAGCACTTCTGAGACCTCAAACTTTATTATATAAGCCCTCTTTGATTATTTAAAATCTGTGCTACTGAAGTACAATCAAAGACTGTCAAAACAGATATTTTATGTCTAGCATGGATTGAAATGCATGATTCCCTGTAGAATGCAAGGGTTGCAACACAGTAATCAGTTGAGACAAAAATTTGAGATGAAAATTTCGTTTCACTGCAGAATTACAATCAGCCAGTGCTCGGCTCTTTTACAACAGAGTCAACAGCGGAATGATGGAGGCTTGAGCATGTAGACACAGAAACAGATTCCATCTGTTGACAGGAACTCTGTTCTCAATCATATCTCAACAGCACATCTCTTCTGATTGAAGAGACCCTCGGGTACCCTTTTTCCAGGTTCTGAGTGGAGGCTTGCCCTCTGCCAGTATAGCTCATGAAGGGTAATGACAGGTAATCAAGCAGAATTAATCAATTGTTAATGCCTGGTAAATAATGAAAACTTACTTGGATTGTTCTTTGTTCTGCTGAAAAAGTACACAGTGTTCTTGAAGTCTGTGGGATTCTCTGTAGTATTCTTATCTTTGTAGTTTCATTTTCTCCTAAAAATTTGATTTTATTGATTCAACGGATGGAAAATGAACTCATGTGACATATGTGTTATATCACTTTATTCATGATGAAATAAAAACAAATAGTAAAATATATAAAACCAATATCTTAAGGCAAATAATGTTTAGTAAATATAATATATAAATATACATATGCATGAAAGTATATGTATCTATAAGATAAGGTCTGAACAATGTTCTATAATAACAAATTATAATTTAATATAGTAAAATTAATACCTAATATTGGTATAATACTTGATAGTTTTTAAATCATTTTCACAAATACCACTTTATTCTTTAGAGACTTTATCTGTGGATATATTATTATTCCTATATCAAGGCTGAGAAGAGTGAAATTCAGAATACCAAGTCATTATTGCAAAAAATACAGAACCATTAGGTTTCAGGATGAGGACCTGAATATAAAGATTTAGAAGACAAGTCCAGTATTCTTTCCGTTTGGTCACAGCTGCCTCAGAGGGAGAATAACTCTGGAACATGCAGACTTTCTGAATTTCCTTGTGTCTTTCAGGGAAACTCTAGACCCAGGCAACTCTAAGGCATATATCTCTCTTCAGCCTCAACGTACTTCCTCAGTAGGACTTTCACCTCTGTTTATGGTCTGGAGGGAAAAGATGGGAGAAATCATTCAATTTCACAAAATTAAAACTCTCAGAACTACAAAATAAGGTTCGAATGAGAAAGGGGAGATAAAGGGCAAAGGGAGGAGATACAATATGAACATCAACATTGGGTGGACAGAATATAGAATTCATAACCAGACAGAAAATAACCTAGCTAGGTAGGTAAAACAGTAACAGTATGTAGGTTATCAATGGACACATTTATTGTTTCATTATTTAGAATAAGGAAAAAAATAAATTGAGGTCTTATTTTAGAACACTCGAATGCAGTTTTACAAGAATGATAATGTTAGCATTTCTTTAAAAGATAGAGTTTAGTTCATCAAATTTTTTGTGCGGCAAATCCTTAATAAAAAGGTGGTATATCATGTATAATAAACAAATGGAATTTAATATCATAAAATACAAGTGACACTATATGGAATAGTGAAATCAAGGATAAGCTCAAAAATAGTAATATGTCTAGTAGAAAATTTGCAAAGGAATTTTCTAGAGTTTTCAGATACAATACAGGATACCCAGTTAAATTCGAATTTTGGATAAACAAATAATTTTTAGTGTAAATATGTTCCAAATATTGTACTGCATTTTTATTTGATGAATCTGGCTTTTCTATTTTGGACTACTATAGTTAGGAAGTGTTGGTAGAAGCCAGTTATGCCAACCTGTACAATGAGTGAGATGGGACAGTACTTTCTCCCCACTTAGGAAGGGCTTTATTGATGGCTTTATGATTGTGACATTTAAAATAATTTCAGCTTGGTCAATTCCATAAAGTTCTGCAAATACAGATTTTGGTTTGAGAACCTGCCTGAATGTGCAGAAGTTAATAGAAAAAAATTGGGGGAGGGGCGCCTGGGTGGCGCAGTCGGTTAAGCGTCCGACTTCAGCCAGGTCACGATCTCGCGGTCCGTGAGTTCGAGCCCCGCGTCAGGCTCTGGGCTGATGGCTCAGAGCCTGGAGCCTGTTTCCGATTCTGTGTCTCCCTCTCTCTCTGCCCCTCCCCCGTTCATGCTCTGTCTCTCTCTGTCCCAAAAATAAATAAACGTTGAAAAAAAAATTTAAAAAAAAAAAAAAAAGAAAAAAATTGCGGGAGAAAAATCTGACCCCCTACTGTATAGTGGGGTGTGTATCCATTATATTGCCTTTAATTCTTACAACACACCTACCTTTATGAGAGGTGTTTCTAACCCATTCTACAGATGAGGAAAATGAGGCTCAAAGAGAAAACTGATTTCCCAGAGTGTGAAACAGGGCTGTGAACCTGTTTCCTAGGCTTATTTCTCTCATTAGCTCAGCTTCTATTAGACATTTGGGAGTGTGTGAGACATTGTGGACAAAGACAGAGACCCAACCCAGCCAAACATCTTCAGGGCCAAATAAATACAACTGAAGTGAGAGGCTGTGGTGTCTGCCCTGTCCTCAAAGGGACTTGTTTGTTTCTTGGATCCTAAGGATCTATAGCGCAATACACAACCCTAGACAGAGCCTTAGATATTCAGAGCGGGCAATAGACGTCTAATCACTTTTATACTCCATGTGCCTACTTGGTGATGAAAAATGGTTCATTGTGTCATTGTAAGGCGATATTAAAATATTTTGGATTTGAAAATGTTTGCATCCAATATGACGATTTTATTTTTTTAATCAATGTGCCAAAGTGTATATAATAATTATTTTAACTCTTTTAATTACAAACAATTTTTAATCCTTAAAAAAGGACTTGTAGTTATGTATTTTTGTTGGAAATCCACAAAAAAGTAATCTCACAGATTTACTAGAAACTTATGGCTCTTATTATTTGTCAATTGGCCATATATACACGGTGTACAATAAGTTGCAAGCAAAGGTAATACAATCAGAAATAGGAAGGGAAAGTGTCACTGTTTAGTTCTGTTTGTAAAAGCTAAGGGGGAGGCAAACCATAAGAGACTCTTAAATACAGAACAAACAAGATTGCTGGAGGGGAGGTGGGTGGGGAAAGGGCTAAATGGGAGATGGGCATTAAGGAGGGCACTTGTTGGGATGAGCACTGGGTGGTGTTGTATGTAAGAGATGAATTACTGGGTTCTACTCCTGAAGCCAAGACTACATTGTATGTTAACTAACTTGAATTAAAAAAAAAAAAAAGAAAAAAAGAATCTAGTTAGCTGCTGAGCCCGTGACATGTAAATTAAACAGAGTGAAGCACTTAGTAGAAACACTGGCCCAAACCAAGCAGATTGGATGATTTTTCACGAAAACTATGTTAACTGAGAGTAGTAGTCTTTATTTTAAAAGCAATAGGTAGAAGCAGGGATTGGCTTTTGGTTTAAACTGTAGGCATCACACAGAGGCCATTCTTGTGACCTCCAGAGTGTGGCTTATCCTCAAACTCATGGATTCACTCATCTGCCAGAAATAGAAATCATGTAACCCAGCCCCAACCTTGCAAATCCAGTTCATCCAATTTTAGATGAATCTTAAAAAGACAGATAGTTGTCCATTCTTTACAAAATTTGCTAGAGTGGAGACACGCCTCTACCCCTCAGTTATCAGCTATTTTAGGAGCCTAACAACACGGTAAACAAGATCAAAACCTTTAAAATTAAGTTGAGAAATGTTGGTACGTATCAGAAACCAGTTCATTATATCAATCATCAGATATTACGTAGTACAACAGACTTGTATTTTTAATTCCCAGACTTCCAACTAGCTCATTCATTCATTATTTCATATGCACACAGTTCTTTATACATTCATTTATTTATTCAATTAACATCTATTCAGCAGCTACTCTTGACAGGTCTAGCCTTAAATGTTGGGGAATACAATCAATTGTAAACCAATTTCTGCTCTTAAGAGCCTGCAGACTTGGTCATATATATTAAAAAAAAAAAAAAACAAAAACCTGTGTGAAATGTTAAATAATAATGCAATGAATTAGATGACCCCCCAAAAGTATATGATTAAATAAGTGCTAAATAAGTAAAACATATTAGGGTGCATACGGGAGAGAAATTAGGTCATGGAAAAATAAGAAGAAATTGATTGGACCTTTTAAATAAAGTAAAAGTTAAATGGGGAGAGCACCAGAGGCATTTAGGGAAGGACAAAGTAGAGACTGAGCACAGAAAAGGGCTATTCCTTTTGATGGTTCGGCCCACTCATGTTTTCATGGCCGGATAGAGTCATGTGAATACCGGTGACACTAAGACCCACACAGTTAGTTCTTGTTAACTTCGTGACTGAAAACGGAACTCACTAGAAAATATAATAATGTGCTAATACTAAAAATGGACAACACACTTCATATGTACGTTAATTTAACACATGGAAAGTTATTGCTGAGAAGTGTTCTTTAAATATTTACCATATTTTAAATTCTTAACAAGATGTCAAATGTTCTCAGTCTCTGAGTTTCCGTAACTTCTTTTTACTCAGCCAATCAAGTACCATTTCAATTTCAGGTTAAAAAAAAAAAAATTGGGGCGCCTGGGTGGCGCAGTCGGTTAAGCGTCCGACTTCAGCCAGGTCACGATCTCGTGGTCTGTGAGTTCGAGCCCCGCGTCAGGCTCTGGGCTGATGGCTCAGAGCCTGGAGCCTGTTTCCGATTCTGTGTCTCCCTCTCTCTCTGCCCCTCCCCCGTTCATGCTCTGTCTCTCTCTGTCCCCAAAATAAATAAACGTTGAAAAAAAAATTTAAAAAAAAAATAAATAAAATAAAATTGCATCTTCTGACACCAAGCATCACCTTTGGAAAAAGGTATATCTTCCAAGTGCTACACAGTTCTGCATGGTCTTCTACATGTATAAAGGATAAGGAAGATAGTTTAAGCTTGATTATATATTTCATTATCTATGTCTTAAATGATCTACCTCACTCATGACTGGTGTTTCACTGTTTTCTTCTACCTACCCTGTGAAGAATCCACCACTGGTATCACAAATTGGTTATTTTTCCTGCTGAGTCCAGGATTTTCCTTAAATACTATTGCTCCAAACACTAGTCAGAGTTGGTACATGAAATAAAATTTATTAGTGCACTTTAATCTACTATATTCAAAGCATTGTGTAAAGTTAAATCTAGGAAGACCTTGTATTTAATGAGCATATGTAAGATTCTTAAGTGTTGCATTCTATAAAATATTCTAACTAGTACTTACAACAATCTTATGAGATAAACAAGCAAAATAATATCCCCCTTTTACATATTATGGATTTTTACATAAATCCAGAAAGATTAACAACATGCCTAAAATCACATAGTTATTAATGATGGAACCAATATCCAAACCCAAACCTCTAACTCCCAAGTCAAAGGCTGGTATGTCAAAACACATAAAAAAGAATATACCAACCTTCCATCTCTTGTGAATTTAATGAGGAGGATAATCAGACAAGTATAAGTAGATGTAAGCCTATTAGATTGCTGTTAATAACAGTAGGGAAAAAAACTTAATTCCCATCAACTTGAAATTGATTAAAGAAATTTTAGTTCCCACCTAAGATGCAATATTACATAGATGGTGAAAGTTATGCCTTAAGTTTATATTTATTGCCATCAAAAATGTTATGATAACATATTTTTAAAAATTGCTAAAATAAAAAATACTGATAATATCAAATGCTGGTGAGGCTGCAGAGAAATTGGATCCCTCGTACACTGCCAGTGGGAATGAAGAAAAATGGTAAAACCCATCTGAAAAATAACCTGGCATTTCTTACAAAGCTAAACATGCATTTATCGTAACAATCCAGCAATTGTACTCAAGGGCATTTGTCCCAAGGAAATGGAAACTTATGTTCACACAAAAACCTGTACATGAATGATCATAATAGCTGTATTCATAATAGCCTGAAACTGGAAAGAACCCAGATGTCCTTCCTTCTCACTGTCAATGTATCTGCTTTTTCATCATATCACTCCCTGATTCAAAGCATTCAGTAGCATCCTGTTATCTGTCTACTGAATACTGTCTGAAATTTTCAACTGGCAGTTAGGCTTTCCAGAAAGTCTCTAGTTGCTTTGTCAATCTCATGAGTGTTTGAAGTTTCAGTTTCACTAAGTTACTTTTTAACACACACACACACAAACACACACACACACACACACACTTCATTTTCCACCTTCTATGCCTTTTTGTCTTACTGTTTCTCCCACCTAAAATGATCTTACTCTTCAAACTCCCTATTTCCTAGCTCTATCCATTTGTTTCATTTACTGTTAACACACCAATTACTCTGTGAGACTTCTTGCTTATTCTAGGTTGAAGGTAATTCATTTTTGTTCAGACAAAATCATTTGTCTTATGACAAAACTCCTACTTATCATTGATATTGTAGTTGCCTGTGCATAAGTTACATCTCCCTGCTAAATTTTTATTTTCTATAGCACTTAAGTTATAGTTTTGAACATGTTATGCAGTCCAATAACAGAGTTCTCAAAAGTTTCAGATGTATGGGTAAAAATACTGTGAGAAATTTGACATAAATAAGCAGAAAAGAGGAGAAATGTGGAAGGGCAGAAATGTAAACCAAAAATTCAGTAAGACTGGGGCTCCTGGTGGTTAAGCATCCAACTCTTGATTTCAGCTCAGGTCATGACCTCAGGGTCCTAGACCCGGCACCCCACTGGGCTCTGAGCTGGCTGGGCATGCTTAAGATTTTCTCCTTCTCCCTCTGCCCCTCCCCATTTGCAGGAGCACTCACTCAACCTCTCTCTCACAAAAAAAAAAAAAAAAAAAAAAAAAAAAAAAATTCAACAACACTAGTACAGGTGCAATTTTTGAAAACCTGGATAATAAAATACCAAAGCAAACAATTTAGGAAACCTTGTTCATTTGTTTAAAATTTGACTAATTTTTGTCATTTGTTCATTTATTTCTCATTGGCATCTCTCCTCAATTATAGATATCTTGACTGCTAAAATCATAGCCTGAGCCAATACACCTCTTGGTGAAGATCTATGGAAAATTTAGTCCCACATCAGCCTAACTTTATCCATTTATCTGTTCACTCGTGCTTATAGTAATAGCTATTCCTGTCATATCCAAAGGCACCAAGACTAAGCAGGAATGGATTACCAGAGTAACTACAGTAAAACCATAGTCTTTCACTCTCAAGCGTGATGTGCAGAATAGTTCACTGTCCTGAAGAAGGGACTGAAGCATCTTTCTTCTCATCCACCTTCTTGTATGTTCTGAAATGAATTCCTTTGTAAGATTTCCATCCACCCATCATGTCTCCGTATTTTAAAATACTAGGCCAGAGTGAATTCTCTTTTTAAGCCTACAACTAAATAAAAACTATTCCTTTCTATAATTTCGCTAGGGAACTTAAAAAAAAAAAAACTGACCCAGCTTCTTTCACAGCATGTTAAAGGAGTTTGGGGAGGCAGGAGGTCTACTTCTGGCCTCATATTTTTTCCATCTGCTTGTCTTCTAGGCCAGTTGGAGGTGCAGACAGCCAATAGGTAGCCTGTTCCTCTGCGGCTCCAGATGCTTCTTGCCATCTGTCAGTTAGATATTAAACATAACAATATCCTTGCTTAGGTTTCACCAAAGAGATTACTTGAGAGTAATCTAACTCAAAGGCTAGGTTAGGAACGTGATGAATATTCACAATAATTAGACCACTGCATTTAAAAAATAAACCTGTGGAGATTAGGTTTAGATGAGTGAATGTGTGCGGTCTCAGCCTACCAATCATCAGTGTTGTGGTTCTTATGATTGCAAGATGACTTTGTGGTTCTTATGACTGCAAGATTCCTTTCAGCAATAGCCTTCAGGAAACTGATGAAATGAGGTTTTATTACTTACAGGACCTGCGAATTACACCGCATACCTGGGACCACACAGGGAGGTTACAAGTAGAAAGAGAGAGAGAGAGAAAGTGTACCAGTCTGGGGTTCTGCTTTTATTGGGGTTGAGGACAGGGGGCTGTAGGGTTCCACAGGTCACTCATTATTGGCGAACCTAAAACATAGGAGGGGGAACTTAAAGCATGGGAAGAGGATTAAAAAAACTAGTGGCCCAAATGGTCAGCTATGGAAATTAACCAAGGTCTCTAAAATAAAGGGGGCTGGTGGTGGGTGGTGGGGAGGAACAGCCTGATTCTTAATCTAGCTGTGGCTGTGGCTGGCAATGTGTTTATTTAAGATTGCTCTCTTTGAAGTAGATGCCTTAGCAATCAATGTTTAAGTCAGGACTTGCATTCCAAAAGGAAAAGCCAGCTGTCAGGGCTTACCCTACAGCAAATCAATTCTCCCCACACAGGGAATTTAGGGGAGCTCATCATGCCCTGTGCTCCTGTACCCACTGCCAAATCCACCAGCCTGCCAGCCTCCGAAGTATACCCTCTGCCTTCTCTCCCCCTGGGATGGATAGTCCATCTGGGATTCCAGCCTCTGTAGCCCCTCCCTACTCCAATATGGGCCTACCCACACCCACATCACCTGAGCAGAACCTCAGGCAGGTCCCATCCCACACTGGCCAAATCAGAACCTTTATCTTAACTAGGTCCCCAGGCCATTCACAGACACAAATGCACATTAAAATGTGAGAAGTGTTACTCTGGTCTACTTGGGAGCTTTCTTCTCTGCTACTTTTTTCTCCAAGGGTATAAGTATGGAAAAAGAACATTCTGGCAACATCTTTATTCACTGTAAAGACAAGAATTCAAGTTACCTTTTTTTGTAAGTTTACTTATTTATTTTGAGAGAGGGAAAGACAGAGCACATGAGCAGGTGAGGGGCAGACAGACAGGGAGAGAGACTACACTGCCAGTGCAGAACCCAGCGTGGGGCTCAAATCCACAAACTGTTGAGATCATGACCTGAGCCGAAATCAAGAGCCTGACGTTTAACTGACTGAGCCACCCATGCTCCCCCATATGACTATTTTATTTATTTTTTTTAATTTTTTTTAATGTTTATTTATTTTTGAGACAGAGAGAGACAGAGCATGAATGGGGGAGGGGCAGAGAGAGAGGGAGACACAGAATCCCAAGCAGGCTCCAGGCTCTGAGCCATCAGCCCAGAGCCTGACGCGGGGCTTGAACTCACGAACCGCGAGATCGTGACCTGAGCTGAAGTCGGACGCTCAATCGACTGAGCCACCCAGGCGCCCCCCCCATATGACTATTTTAATAAAATAGTATATACGAGCAAATTTCTGTAGAAAACAAACAATGTGAAAACTAGAGGCAAACACTGTAAGTGTTAATTTCCTTTTTAACTTTATTAAAACCTTGTGCATCAAAGTATTGAGTGACTGAATCCTACCTATTCCTGAATACAAAAACAGAACCCATTGTTCTGTGCTGTCCTTTGAGTTTCTGTGCCACTCCAGGAATGAGCTGTTTCTTCAAAGGATCCAATCATATATACTCTTTCAACGCACTTTAAATCACCTGTATTTTGTTTGTGGGCCTCACCCCTCTGTGGGCAAGATGATGTTCTTTTGTGTTTTGTTTCACATTTAGTCTCACACACATAAAAAAAAACACAGTAATACAACAATTCCTTACAAGAACTTCACATTGTCACATTTCCATCTGGTTCTTCCAACCGTGTGGTGCAAGTAACATCAGAATCCTCATTTTCCAGGTTAGACGCTGAGCCTCTGAGAAGTCTGGTGACTAATCCAAAGTCTCAAAGCCAGCAAATAAATGAGAAACCCTATCCTTAAAGCCAGTGTTGTTGCTTCTAACTCAATGTATGAATGTAATTTTTTTCCCTACCAAGTCAGATAAACATGCTGAAACACAAACTTCTTTTGAAGCATCTGTATTTCACAAATTTTTGCTGTTAGTCTGAAAAAAACAAAAACATATATACACAAACACACACAGCATATACTATTCAACTCCTGAGAACTTGTACCTGAAATTTTGTCTGTATCATATTTGATAACAAGGTGATCTACATGTGAGCACATGTGTGCTTTTAGGTGAAAGTGAGCGAATGGAGAGTTAGCTCTGTTAATAACTCCTTGAAGCTAAACTGTTCCTTTCATGATCTCTCCAATTTACGCATTTTAATGCTAAGATAATTTTTTACTGTATTTGTGGGAAAATAGTTTTAGCACTTGGCAGATTGCAGAGAAAGTCAGCTCCCATTTTCTTTGTTGGGCTGGGTAAAATCCCTGAGGAAAACAAAGCAAAACAAAAAAATATGGGGCAGTGTCAGGATCATAAATATTCAGTTCCTGGCTGCTTCTTTAAAGGCAGAAAACGTGGGATTTTGCAACCACAAATAGGCTTGAAATTTACTTAAGAGAAAATGGATGTATGATGTGTCTTAACTATCCTACTTAAAATCATTTTGATATTTGATATTTAGAATGAATGGTAAATGTGTTCCTAGAAATAGAATACATTGTAATACTGTTTCCCAGAGCTCTTTCTCTTTCTATTCACCTGGCTTTAAGTATTACATATAAAATTTCACAATTTGATTAAAAATTAATATGACAGCTGTAGTCCACCAAAAGGGAGAGACCCCATAAATAATGCATCTGTCAAACTAAGGAATAACTAATAAGTTTAGATTTGTGGTAAGTTATTAACAACTAGGTGGCATATGTGTTTCTGTTATTTTGCCCAAGTTCGGGATATTTCTGTTGTAATGATTTTGGTAATAGATTCCTTTCTCTAATACAAGGTAAAAAGACAGAGACTATGGGAGTAAATTTGGGATATTAAAGAAGTGATTTGTAACATGTGCGATCATTTAGAAAATAAATATCTATTATATTAGAATTCTTAGACCTAGTATGAATGACGTACTTAGCTTTTAGTTGCATGGATCCTGTACTAAATGTTTCACATGTTGCATTACCCTTTAGTTATATATCAGGTTGGGCTATTTTTTTTAAATGTTTATTTATTTTTGAGACAGAGAGACACAGAGCATGAGTGGGGGAGGGCAAAGAGAGGCAGACACAGAATACGAAGCAGCCTCAAACTCGTCAACTGCGAGATCATGACCTGAGCTGAAGTCGGATGCTTAACTGACTGAGCCACCTAAGCGCCCCAGGTTGGGCTATTTTTTAAACACATTAGCACTAAGTTGTTCTTCTTTTATGAATTACCTTTTTATGAAGTTTATGAGAAATGGAATGCCTGGGAAACTTCTTCTCCTAAAATTATGTCCTATAAAAAGAAACCAGAATATGAACATTTTTAATAATGAGAAAATTAAAATCTTCTAAATTAATTATTAATTGAAAGTTGGGATCGTCCAGGACATAACCCTAAAATTTTATAACGGGTGTCTTTGAGGCAACATCTATAGTCCTTTACAGTGAATGGATCATGCTGGTGACTTGTAATGATTATGTCCAAAGTAAAGGGTGCTAAATAATGGCTCTGTGTACAACTGTAGGAGAAAATTAAATACACCAAAATTGTGATATGAGAAATTAGGCTAAAAATAATGATCTGTAAGGGATATCAACAGTTAGTATGCATAAAATTGCAGAAAAGTTTTCTAGATAATTAAAAATGGAATATATCCTCCCTTTTTCCAGTTTGGAGCACTAATTAAGCTGTAGCAGTATTTACCTAATTTTCAAAATATGTATATTTTCAGTTCTGAAATTGTTAATAAACTATAAATTATGTCTGTTAGGATTGGAAAAGTAGCCTATGCTTTCTATTCCCTCATCCCACTTACATAATAAGTCATTAAACTGTATCTTTCAAACAGCTCATGAATCCTTTTGTTTACCCCCATTCCCCACAACACTGGTCAATGCTAATCAAGGCAACCATCATTCTCTTCATCTGGACCAACACAATCACCTCTACTCTGGCTCTACTCTTGCCCCATCAATACCTCCACCGCATTCCAGAGAGTGGTCTTTTTAAAGCATAAATCAAATGTCTCCCTACTGGCTCCTAGATTAGTATAAACTCTTAAACTTGTTTTTTTTTTAAAGTTTATTTATTTATTTTGAGAGAGAGAGAGAGAGGTCATGCTCACACACATGCACAAGTAGGGAAGGGGCAGAGAGAGGAGGAGAGGGAATCCCAAGCAGGCTCCACGCTGTCAGCACGGAGCCGAAAGGAGGACTTGATCCCACAAACTGTGAGATCATGACCTGAATGGAAATCAAGAATCTGATGCTCAACAGACTGAACCACCCAGGCACCCCAAATCCTTAAACTTGTATAAGAAGCCCTTCCCATTCTGCTCCCCCAACATCCCAGCCTTCTATGCCAGCTCTCCTTGTGCAGTGTTCCAGTCCTGAGGAAGGTTTCTCATGTCCTCCCAGGGGTTCTCCGAAACAACTCACTCTCTGCAGTGGACAGCTTAGGAGAGCCATTGAATAACCGAGTTCTTCTGCTGAACACTGGAGATTTTGATTCATTTTATCTTGCATAAAGCCTGGTAATTTGCATATTTTAAAGCTGTTTCCACTGTGCACCAGGCTCGCTGTTCTCTTTGCCTTGAATCACAACTCCTCTACGGCTTTGAATGGAATTGCTTTTTATTCAATTTATAACACACTGACTGCCCAATATACACAAGTCATCATGGCCAAGATGTCTCATATGAACTCCACTATTTAAAATAATTGTCACACAGATATATTGTTTAACGCTTCCTCTGGGGACAAAAACCTTTTTAACAAAATTGGCCTACATACTGAGGGTGAAGAAATATTGGTGTATTTGAGCAGCAAGAGAACGCAGATCTGTAAACTGCTCTGTAAAAGACTTCTCAGGGCAGAAGTGAGTGAGATCCAGCAATCTATGGAACTGGCAGCCTGGAGGAAGCCAGAGAGCACTACCTCTCTAAGCAGAGACTGGAACACCATAAGGAAAATAAGAGCATTTCCTCCATAACTGAGACCTGTAGACATGCTCTGACATTCCTCACCAGAGAGAGAAACTCACCAAATTTCCAGTAACCCCTCCTATTTCCATCAGCCCATGGGAGAAGTGTGCTACTTAATATGCCTGTAAGCATTTTGTATTATTTCTACCATCAGTGATAAAATAAAATCAAGTGGGTTAATTGTTAGAGAAAGAGTTATTTCTACTCTTCTGAAATTAAACTAATATTATACACTGAATAGTACTTAATCTTTCTTTAATGATTCCAGAACGTCCCATGTTCATAATTATGATTAGCAATTACTTTTGAAATCACTATAATGTCGTGGAAAGAATGCTAACTGAGCTTGGTCATTCATAATCTTTGGCAAATCATTCTTGTGATTTCTCATCAGGAAAATAGAGATAATTTTTTGTATCTTGTGGATTTTTGTAAAGATTAAATTATATTCTATAAAGTACCCATCATAGTTTCTAGGGCATGGATGAAACCTCATAAATACCAGTTCCCTGTTTCTTCTTCCTTTAGAATGTAGATAAGGAAAAAGTAGGAGGTCAAGGCTTAAAAAATCAGAACACTAGACAAAAGAAATATATACTAACCACTTCTACTGAAGCCCCAAACAACCAGGAAAGATAAATAAATGATGACAGAAACAGAAGTGGGGTATCTTTTGTGTAACTGAGTCATTCATTTATCTACATTATCTGATTATCTCATAAATTCCAAGATTTATCTTGTTACGTTAATGACTTCCTGACCATATTTGCTTTTTCCCCTGATGCTCTCCTGTTTATCATAATATTTAAAACTACCTTAATTTTCCTATCATAGATCTTGAGATCAGATAGAAAGGAAAATAACTTATAGCAATGGCATAAATATATCCAAATTGCCAACACATATAACTGTCTTACAGCTTCATTGTGAGGTCTGCTTTCATTCATTGTTCTTCATTAGAGGTTTATTTTTTACCTCCCAGAGATTCGTCTCCCTTTTTTTTATATTTTTCATACTTGATGTAGTGTGTTTCCTTCCTCATTTGTTTTTATTATCAGTATTTTTATTTTCAAGGGATTGTAATCTTGGACAATCTAATGAAGTTGTTAAATTTTTTAAAAGCTCCTTTCCTGGGCATTAACACCCCTTTGTCATCTAAATAATGTATTATTCATTTCTTTGCCTTGGTCAATGATAATGTGTGTGACTCAATCAATATTGAGAAGACTCTTTGTATAACTTTCCTAATTATACCTCTAAACTTCTTACTGCCTAATGTTTCTCCAGTCACTAATTAGGATGTCTTCCTATTTTCCATAGTGCAAGAACTTGAGAGGATTATTTTTAGTTTTAATTTTTCTCTTTATGAATCACTCTCAACCACTGGGCTAGCCATCCTTATTTTTTTTCTATCCTGCATATACAAACCTTAAAAGAATGTTTTCCTTTTGTTGTTTCATATAATTTTAAATATTTCAATAAATGTTGATTTGTCTTAAAGAAATATAGGCATCCTCTACCTTGTAGGCTGCCCTAGTTATTGATATCTGTCGTTTTGTTTTGTTTTGTTTTCTCCTGACTGCTTTCTACACAACAGATTAATAGAGAGAAGCTCCACCTCAATAAGTGCATTATAGTTTTTATGAAAATGAAAAATGAGGGATAATACTTCTCAATAAATATTCTCATAGTAACTAGAAAAGATGAATTTATCTTGTATGACTAATTTGCAACATTATATACCCAATAATTACACCTTTCATTAGCTTCCTCCGGACTATGCTATTAGTTAGTTAGTTAGTTAGTTAGTTAGTTTTAATTGAATTATGTTGACATTGGACTAAATAATTTAAAAGTAAATCCATATCCAGTTAACTTAATATACAAAATAATGATTCTTCAAAAATATTTATTTCAGGACACTAAATCATCAAAAGTGTGGCTTTGACCTTTTTGGTTAAGTGATTATCAAGGAAATTAAGATTTTCCAAGTGCTTTGTGCCATATCAAACTACAAGAATAAGATAATAAAAAAGCTATCCTCAGAATTTCTAAGTACTATATGTATATACATATATATATGTATATATATATCATATGTTTATGTGTGTGTATATATATACTAGAACTCTAAAAATTACATATATATATTCATTTAGACCAGTTTTACTCCATTTTTTTATTGTATAATCACTTATATATTAAATATTTAGAAGACATGCATGGGTGGCTCACTCAGTTAAGCATCTGACTCTGGATTTCGGCTCAGGTCATGATCTCACAGATTGTGGATTCAAGCCCCTCATTGGGCTCTACACTGACAGTGCAGAGCCTACTTGGGATTCTGTCTCCTTTTCTTTCTGCCCCTCCCTTGCTTGCTCTCTATCTCCCTCTCAAAATAAATAAATAAATATTAAGAAAACAGTTTAGAATAGAGGTTCTTAATCTCTTTGGTCTATGGATCCCAATAAGCTTTATTTTATGTGGTTAACATGTATCAAAATTTACCAAACTAAAATTTTAAATGAGTATTGAAAAACAGGAGAACACAAGCATACATCCCATTAACCATTTGTGTGATGGAGTCATCCCATGTCAACTAGTCTTTGGAAATCACTACTGTGCACTAATGAGAGAACCAGAGGACAAAAACCGCTAATATTTTAGTATTGTCATGAAAAGAAGTTAGACCTCACAAACCCCTTAAGAACCATTGAGTTAGAAGAAATGCCATTTTTTCATAAAGCACACAAATTTTTAAGGATGCTCCTCAGTGTTCTACTTTGCGTTTAAAAATATAGCATAGGGGCGCCTGGGTGGCGCAGTCGGTTAAGCGTCCGACTTCAGCCAGGTCACGATCTCGCGGTCTGTGAGTTCGAGCCCCGCGTCAGGCTCTGGGCTGATGGCTCGGAGCCTGGAGCCTGTGTCCGATTCTGTGTCTCCCTCTCTCTCTGCCCCTCCCCCGTTCATGCTCTGTCTCTCTCTGTCCCAAAAATAAATAAACGTTGAAAAAAAAATTAAAAAAAAAATATAGCATAGAGAAGATGGTCAATGATGTTGTATGGTGACAGATGGTAGCTACACCTGTGATGAGCATAGTGTAACATCTAGAGAAGCTGAATCACTAAATTGTGCACCCAAGACAAATGTATCATTGTGTGTAAACTATACTCAAACTAAAAATAAAAAATAATAATAATAATAGTCTGAATGCTTCTTAAATAAACAAATAAGCCACCTAGCATCTTTTTCTTTTCTGGCAGATGATAATAAGCTAGGAGAAATTAGGCAGTCAGAAAAGTCACCGTCTACAATGAAACTGCAATTGCAGTTTGGATATGGACAATCAGTATCAGAATATACATCTCATGCCTAACACACTTCCTGCCATACCTATGTCTAACTCCTAAACAAAACCATTATAGTGTTAAATCAGGTGGATCACAGAGTTGTTGATCTCTAAGTAAATTAAAGTGCTAAGCAAAAAGTGTGTGTTTCACTGAAGAGCAGTTGAATACATTAATTCAAGGTAAGACAGTTTAAGTGTATAATGGAAGCTTAAGTAGTGATTGTAAAGTTTAAAAAAAATCACCGTTCAAAACACAAGTGGATAATTGGAAGAAGGAAATAGATAGGAGGACAAGTCAATGACAAAAGGAAATAATGGTCATTGGATGAAAGACTTTGTTAAAATGTATAGGACTTGAATATCATTTTGGTTTGTCTACAAAGAGAAGTAATTAAGCTAGGAATAGAAAACAGTACTCATGAGACAATTAGGTAAAGCATTAGGCAATTATAAATACAATGTATTATTAAAACATGGTTAAAATAACAGATATTTAGACATATAACAGTATCCACATGATGCAGCCTATCTTAGTGGTTTTCTGGATAACAAACATGACTCAGAGAGCAATGGCAGTTTATTTTTTTGACCATCATTCTCACAAATTTCTTAGTGGCCTAGTTCTTCCTTGGCAGCTGGATGAAAATGTACCCCACAGAAGTGTGATAACTTGAAGGCAATTAGAAGTCCTATAGTCTCACTAAGTTGCAAATCATAGGCCTGAATCTATATTTCAACTTCCCATTGTTATGTGACAATCAAAACTTTCTAGTGCATGTGACATCTTCCCTTGTCCCCCAATGTGGGCCTAACACAGGAGGACCATGTACAAATAATAAAGTGGGATTCAATCTGTTTCTTTTCCTTCCCTATACAGGCATACAATGTTTTATTGTGCTTCACTTTATTATGCTTCACAGATAATTGCTTTTTTTTTTTTTTTTCACAAACTGAAGGTTTATGGCAACCCCGTGTCTCTGGGTCACATTTTTTTTAATATTTCACAATATTTCTAACTTTTCACTATTATTATATTGGTGATGGTGATCAGTGAACAGTGATCTTTGTTGTTGCTATTATAAATGTTTGGGGGCACCATGAACCACACCCATATAGGGTGGTGAACTTAATAGATACATGTTGTGTATTTTCTGACTGCTCCACCAACCAGACCTTCCCCCATCTGTCTCCCTCTCCCAAAGCCTCTCTTCCCCAAGACACAACAACATTGAAATTAGGCCAACTAGTAATGCTACAATGGACTCTAAGTTTTCAAGTGAAAGAAAGAGTCAAATATCTCTCACTTTACACAAAAAAAACTGGAAATGATTAAGCTTAGTGAGGAAGGCAGACCAAAAGCCAAAATAAGCTAAAAGCTAGGCCTTTTTGCATCACCCAGTTAGCTAAAGTTGTGAATGAAAAGGAAAAGTCCTTGAGGAAAATTAAAGTACTACTCTAGTGAACACACGTATGATAAGAGAAAACAGCCTTACTGCTGATATGGAACAACTTTTAGTGGTCTAAATAGAAGATCATACCGGCCACCATATTCCCTAAAGTGAAAGTCTAATCAAGAAAAAGACCCTAACTCTCTTTAATTCTATGAAGGTTGGGAGAGGTAAGGAAGCTGAAGAAGAGAAGATGGTCTGTTCATAAGGTTTAAGGAAAGAAGCCATCTGCATAATAGAAGAGTGCAAGTTGAAGCAGAAAGTGCTGATGTAGAAGCTGCAGCAAGGGTTCCAGATCTAGCTCAGATAATCAATGAATGTAGCTACAATAAACAATAAATTTTCCATGTACATGAAACAGGCTTCTATTGGAAGAACATGCCATCTAAGAATTTCATAGCTAGACAGGAAAAGTCAATGCCCTCCTTCAAAGCTTCAAAGGGCAGGGTGACTCTGTTGTTAGGGGCTAATGCAGCTGGAGACTTTAAGTTGAAGCCAGTGCACACTGACCATTCTGAAAATCCTAAGGCTTTCAAGAATTATGCAAAATCTACTCCGCCTGTGCTCTATAAAGAGAACAGCAACACTTGGATGACAGCACATCTGCTTACAACATGGTTTATTTACAGTCAATGCCCACTGTTGAGATCTTCTTCTCAGAAAGGGAGATTTCTTTCAAAATATGGCTGCCCATCAACAGTGCACCTGGTCACCCAAGAGCTCCAATGAAGATAGACAACGAGATTAATGTTGTTTTCATGCCTGCTAATACAATATCCATTCTGCAACCCATAGGTCAAGGAGTAATTTCAATTTTCAAGACTTGTTACTTAAGAAATGTATTTTGTAAGGCTATATCTGCCATAGACAATGATTCCTCTGATGAGTCTTGGCAAAATAAACTGAAGAACATTCATGTAGAACATTCATGATTCATGGGAAAAGTTCAAAATATCAACAAGAACAGGAGTTTGGACATTGATTCCAACCCTTGTGAATGGCTTTGAAGGATTTAAGACTTCAGTGGAGGAAGTAGCTGAAGATGTGGTGGAAGTAGCAAGAGAACTAGAATTAGAAGTGGAGCCTGAAGATGGGACTGGATTGCTATAATCTCACGATTAAACCTGAATGGATGAGGAGTTGCTTCATATGGGTGAGCAAAGAAAAATGTTTTTTTGAGATGGAATCTACTTCTAGTGAAGATGCTGGGAAGACGGTGGAAATGACAACAGAGGATTCAGAATATTACATAAGCAGCAGGATTTGAGAGGATTAATTTCAATTTTGAAAATTTCTGCTGTGGGTAAAATGCTATGCAACAGCATTGTATGCCTCAGAGAAATTGTTCGTGAAAGTAAAAGTCAATGCAGCAACTTTCATTGTTGTCTTAGCACAGCCACCCCCACTTTCAGCAACCACCACCCTGATCAGTCAGCAGCCAACAGCAAGGAGGCAAGACCCTTCACCAGCAAAAAGATTGCAATTCACTGAAAGCTCTGGTGATGGTTAGCATTTTTGAGCAATAAAGTTATTTTTAATTAAGGTGTATTTTACATTCTTTTTTAAATATAATGCTATTGCACACTTAATAGACTCCGGTATGGTGTAAACATAACTTTTATATGCACTGGGTAACCAAAAAATTCATTTGACTCACTCTATTGCAATATTTGCTTCATTGTGGTAGGTGGAACCAAACCTGCGATATCTTAGAGCTATGCCTGTATTGGAGAAGTTTCTCCCCATCATAAAACAAACTTTTGTATTCCTATAGGTGGTTTTGACTATTTGGAGTCGAACTGGTTATCTTTTGTCTTTCTGGGTTTGGCTGGTGCTCAGCGTTGTCTCTTGGCATGATCCTGAGTTCCTTGAAGACCTCCCATGACTGGAGACTTCCCACCTATATTCCCATGACATGGTCAGTTGTGTCACTATTCCAGCCAGTTGTGGCTCCTCTTATAGCCACTGAACATCAGGAGGCTACTGGTGGCTTCCCTCAGCTGAGTGTCATCTCCCCTCTGTCTGTCTGTTGGACAGAATGTAAGACTTCCAGGTGTGGACTTTGCATCACGCATGTCCACATCTCTTCCTTTCTTTTGACAAATTCTAAGGGCTCTATGATTTGCCAAAATGCAGCCCTATGCTCTGCCGCCATGGGCTCACCTAGCCAATTGTTAAGCTTTGGAATTCTGGGTTTTTTTTAATGTTTATTTATTTATTTTTGAGAGAGGAGGGGCAGAAAGAGAGAGAGAGAGAGAGAGAGAGAGAGAGAGAATCCCAAGCAGACTCCGCACTGTCAGCACAGAGCCCAATGCAGGGTTCAATCTCAAGAAACACGAGATCATGACCTGAGCTGAAATCAAGAGTCAGATGCTTAACCAACTGAACCACCTGGGCACTCCTCAAGCTTTGGAATTCTTTAAGGTGACACAGATAAAAATTCACTTTGTCACCCAAACTATGTGTTTAGGGGAAGGGAAGAGGATCACATATCACATTCTCCAGGTGGTCCCTTGGAAGTTCCATTCTCTAGGGAGGTATCCTCCTATCCCTTTCCCCTAAAAAAGGAGATAAGTCACATAAAATAACTCATTCCAAAGCAACCTTCAAGATTTCTTCCCTAATTTCCAATGCCTAACCTTTTTATACCATCAATATGAATGGAAAGTATAATGTCATCTAACCAGTTTCCCCCAACTTCTTTTTTGCAAGTTTTGCATATATAACATCCTGATGTGTATATGTCCATATACATATTAATGCATGTATTATAAATATGTATAGACACACACGTAAGTATACAGTTTGACTAAACATACAATTAAGTAAGACTCAATGTGTTATACACATATACACGTATACAAATATACATCTACAAACACATATAAGATTCTGTCTATCATAGTAATTTTCACAGATGTGTGGTTCAGGAAGAGAACTGAGCTCATCTTATCAATTGCTTTATCTCAGATTCTTCAAAAAGGAGGAAAAGAAGTAGGGAGTTCCTCCTAGAAATAAGTCCACAATAAAAGCAGGCTAAAAGGGAAGAGCTTGTGTTACGGGTCTTATGTGAAGGACTGAAATACCACATCCTCAAATCCTCACTAATTCCAATAAGGAATATGACCAGATATTATAATCATGAGAGAAGGCAGAGTTACAAGGAATTATACAGCAATAGATTGAACACGTAAAAGGGCATTTTAAACTATGTTCCAATAGATAAACTTAGTGCTTTGGACCAGTGATAAAATACTGATGTATTACAAAAAGAAAAAAACCTTTCAATTTATTTTCTCTTTCTCAGTAAAGATTTTTTTTTCTGAAAAAGTAAACCAAATACTGATAAGAAGCAGTTGAAGACTGCAAAAAAAACAAAACAAAACAAAACAAAACAAAAACAAAAAAACTGTAAGCATGTAAATATTCTAAATAAATGTAAGACTCTGGACACAAACTACAAAGATTACTGAGGAAATTTACCAAAGATATCAGGGAATTTCCGTTGATGTTCTATCCCTAAGTATTTGTCAAGAATGGGAAGTATAAAACAAATAAATGCAGTCAGTCCTGAAAAATCCACCAGAGGTGATTACTGATTTTAATCCAGGTTATTAAAATGATGATTTGTAATCGTATCGAAAGGAAGTTGATAACCAAAAGGAGTCAACATGGCCTCACTGACTTTATTTAGGTCAACATGATTTGATTTCTCCCTTAAACATCCCTATTAAAAAATTCATAGGCATTTCTGCATCTGAACAAGACAAATATTTACTAATACATATATTCCTCAATTTACCATGGGTTTACATCCTGATAAACCTATACTGAGTTGAAAATGTCATAGGTTAAAAATGCATTTAGTGGTGCCTAGGGATCTCAGTCAGTTAAGCATCCGACTTCGAGTCAGTTCACTATCTCGTGGTTTGTGGGTTGGAGCCCCACATTGTACTCTGAACTGACGTCTCAGAGTCTGGAGCCCGCTTCAGATTCTGTGTCTCCCTCTCTCTCTCTCTGCCCCTTCCCTGCGTGTGCTCTCTCTCTCTCTCTCTCTCTCTCTCTCAAACTTTAAAAATATATATAAAAATGCATTTAGTACACCTAACCTATGGAACATGATAGCTTTGCCTAGCCTGCCTTGAATGTACTCAGAACACTTACATCGGCCTACAGTTGGATAAAATCATCTAATACAAAGCCTATTTTATAATAAAGTATTGAATATCCCATGTAATTTATTGAATACTGCACTGAAAGTGAAGAACAGAATGGTCATACGGGTACAGAATTGTTGCAAGTATATCAGTTGTTTACTCTGTGATCACGTGGCTGACTGAGAACTGTGGCTGCCCATCATCGTAGGAGAGGATCTACTGCATATCACTAGCCCAGGAAAAGATCAAAATTCCAAGTATGGTTTCTACTGAATGGATATTGCTTTTGCACCATTGTGAAGTAAAAAAAAAATATAAGTCAAACCATTATAAATCAGGGATAATCTGTATTCTTTTTTTTAATGTCTACTTATTTTTTTTTAACGTTTATTTATTTTTTTGAGACAGAGAGAGACAGAGCATGAACAGGGGAGGGTCAGAGAGAGGGAGACACAGAATCTGAAGCAGGCTCCAGGTTCTGAGCTGTCAGCACAGAGCCCGACGCGGGGCTCGAACTCACGGACCGCGAGATCATGACCTGAGCCGAAGTCCGCCGCTCAACCGACTGAGCCACCCAGGCGCCCCAATGTCTACTTATTTTTGAGAGAGAGAGAGCATGAGCATGGGAGGAGGAGGAGGAGGAGGAGGAGGAGAGAGAGAGAGAGAATCTGAGTCTCCAGGCTCTGAGCTGCAAGTGCAGAGCCCCAGGCAGGGCTCAAACCTACAAGCCACGAGATCATGACCTGAGCGGAAATCAGGCACTTAACTGACTGAGCCACCCAGGTGCCCCAGGGATCATCTATATTCCTAAAAACAACATGAAGGAATGTTGAAGGATATTGATAACATAAAGAGGATTTATAACTGGTTGAGTGGCTAATGACCAAAGATACTAATTTGAATGGATATAATTAGGAAGGAATTGCTATCATTTATATTCACTGAACGTGTGCTGAATGCACTGTTGGTAGTTTTCTCCTGAAGGTAGGATTCCTCAATTGTCCGGGTAGCCTAATATTCCAGAGCAAGCATGCTTTACCAGTGATTCGGGTAGATACAAGGTCAGTCTACTTTCCACAGGCAAATCTCTAAGACACAACAAGTTGACCTTTCCCAAAGGATCAGGCAAGGAAGTATTCTAATTTCTCCATTACCTATTACTTTGTTCCCTGCAAAAACTGCTAGCAGTGATGACATCTAGTCATGCTTCCTTGTTCCCTGTTAAAAAAAGAGCAGGTTTCTCCAGATTGCTTTACAAAGACATACAAAGAGAAGAAGAATGATTTCTAAACAGAGAGTTTTTAAAATATAATTTTGAGATTACTATATGGTCTCCCTTGCTTCAGACAGCAGTCTATCTATGGAAAGAGGGAAACCATACTTCATTTGCCCAGACAATGTACCAGTCTGTTAATCCCATCTGTTTCCTGTAAGAAGGGAAAAAACAACAAAAAACAAAAAAACTGTTACATATGGGGCTCAAGGAGCCAGAGGCCTCATGGAACATGTCTCAAAATCTTTACCCAAGAAATAGGAATATAGCACTGTGGTTGATGTAAGTAGATTTTATTTTCTTTTAGAGATAGCACAGGGGCCTTTTTCTTACATCTTTCACCTTATTTTATTGATAAAAGATGATTGAAGATGTGTTTGTTGATTCACGTTAGATGAATGGACTTTTCAATAGTGTGGAGATTTCCTTGGTGGGGTATTGTGTCATAGAACTGTAGCTAAGCTTGATGAGCCTAGACTTAGCCCTCAGATATTCACATATCTATGAAGCTGGGTCATTAGTTATGTAGACAGTTAAATCCAATACAAAGAGTAGTTGCTATAATTCTTGGTAGCAGACAAGCAAGCAACTGAAATTGATTCAGGATGACTGAAAGCAAAGAACTTGACTTCTTAGAAGGCTATTGAGTTTCTCACAAAACCTTAGGAAGAAGGTAGGAACCAAGACTGAAACTCTCATGATCAGGAAATAGTGGGCAGTATTGAGTCCTGCCATCAAGATGGCCTTCTGACCTTAGATGATTCTTTCCAAGTTTAAATTCCTTGAAAGAAAAGTTTACTGGCTGGGCTTGAGTCAAACTTCCAAACTCAGAAATGACAGGATTGGTGGCAATCTGAGTTGACAATCTGATTAGGACCTCAAGGAATGAAGATTCCAGAAAGGAAAACTATTTCTACATCTCTTTTCTGGAAGAGAGGACAAAGACAAGCCAGCAATAATGACAGATATTTACTACAAAGAATATACTTTACTGCATTTCTAGTTTGATTTTTGTATGTTAAATTAAGGTTTTAATTCTTAGACTGGGCGATGAGCTCACAGCTACTCATTTCTTAATGTGTAAATAAAGAAGAAATAAATAAGAGACCATGCATAGATAGACCAATGATAACAGTGTGTATGAATGAACAATTATGATTTAATATCATAAGATTAACCTGAGGTAAAAATTTTTCAAAAAAAATAAAAATTTTTATCTTTAATAGCATACAGAAAAAATGCAAACTGAACAGATATATTTTGAATATTTAAAACAACTTATTTACTACTACTTCTGGGTACAATATGATAAATGTGGTTCCAAAGCCGTTAGAAAATCCTTCCAATTCAGATCTCCCCCACTACTTCCTTAAATCACAAAGTATGAATTTGTCTTAGCTATTCTAGGTCTTCGGCTCTTTTATATCAATATTAGAATCAGTATGTCAGATTTAATATACACACGCACACACAAAAACTATTTGAACTTTTGTTGGAATTGTACTGAATCCATATGTCATTTTTAAATGCTATTTCTTCCTTTCTTTCTCTCTTTCTTTCTTTCTTTCTTTCTTTCTTTCTTTCTTTCTTTCTGAGAGAGACGGGGAGAGAACACAAGCAGGGAAGGGGCAGAGAGAGAGGGAGACACAGAATTCCATGCAGGCTCCAGGCTCACCAATTGAGCCACCCAGGTGTCCCTATATATCATTGTCAGGAGACTCATTTATGCGATTGTTTAATTTTCTAACTCAAAAACATCCTCTCATCTATTCTCATCCCATCTCATCCTGTTTTGTTCTACCTCTCCATTTACTAAGTCACTTAAAATATGCTTCTATTATAACTGTACTTTTCTCTGTAGAGTCTCCTACAAATATGTTAGATTTATTCCTAAGACATATATAGTTTGTGTTGCCATTATAAATGGTGTCTTTTTCCTTAAATGTTTTTTTCCCTAAGTGTTTGTTACTTCTATACAGACATGCAATTGACTTTTATGTAGTCAACTATCTTTCTAAATTCTTCTATTAGTTCTAATTATTTGCCTGTATAGTCTTGGTTGTTTTATGAATACAACCAAATCATTTTCAAAGAATGACAGTATTTTCTCATTTCAAATTCTTATGTTTTAATTTATTTATGTTTAATTACACTGATGAGGCTATAAAACAATGCTAAAAACAATAAAGCAGTGAAAGATATCTTTGTCTTGTCTGAATTTTAAAAAGAATGCTTCTTATAATTTTCCATTTAGAATAATGTTTGCAAACGTCACCAGGTTAAGAAAATTGGTTTATATCACAAGCTTATTTTTTATCATGATTGAATGTTGAATTTAATTGCATGCTTTTTTTACATCGATTGAGATAATCATATGATTTTAGTCTTTTAATCAATGTGGTGATTGAAAATGGTAGAATTTGCCAAATTAATTCGTACTTAGATTCTTGGAACAAATTCAAATTGGTCAAGATTTATTATCTTTTTATAAGCTTTTAGATTTTTATTGTAAATGTTCTGCATAGGACACTTGTATATTTTAATAATTAAAAGATTTGCAATATTTTTAAATTTCTTTTTTTCTTATTGATTTATTCTGAGAGAGAAAGTAGAGCAAGGGAAGGACAGTGAGAGAGGGAGAGAGAGAATCCCAAGCAGTCTCTGTAAGTCAGTGCAGAGCCCCAAGTGGGGCTCAATCACATGACCATGAGATCATGACCTGAGCCAAAATCAAGAGTCAGTCACTTAACCAAGTAAGCCACCTAGACGACCCTGTAATATCTTTAAATCTCATCTCTTTGTCTGGTTTTGATAGCAAGATTAAATAAGTCTTTTACAATGAATTGCAAATGGTGAATTGTGAAATTCTGATGATTTGATTTGATCACTCTTAAAATCACCTTGGATATATGTTTCATTTGCAGGAGATGTTTTTAAATAGTTACTAGACTATTAGGGCTCTATTGCTTCTGAAGCCAGGTTTGGAAAGTTATTCTCTAAGAATTTGTCCACTTCATAACAGTGGATATCTGTGTCTTTCTCTCTCTCTCTGCCTCTGTCTCTGTTTCTCTCATCGTATCAATCTCATCTAAGATTTATATATTTTCTTAATCATTTAGAAACCAACTTCTCACATTGTTGATCTAGTCTATTTTTTTCATTATTATTTACCTACCATTATCTATGTCTTTTCTTTAGGTTTATTTCTATTTCTTTTGAGAACCTAAAGTTGGACATTTATCTCAATGACTTTCAGCATTTGTCCTTTTCTAATATAATCATCTAAAACAATAAGTTTTCACTGAAGCTCCCCTTTTGCTGATACCACAAATTTTTATATGTAATATTTTCATTTTATTTAGTTCTAAGTGTTTTTAAAATTTACATTATGATTTCTTCTTTGGCCTATGACTTATTCTAAAATGCTTTTTTTTCATTTCTGAATATATGAAGATTTGTTGATTGATTTATAATAATAACTTTTACCTTAATTGATCCGAGATAAGAGAATATGGTGTATATAAAACTATCCTTTCAATTTTGTTAAACTTTGATTTATGGACTAGTATAAGACCATGTTTTTTAATTAGGAAGATGTGGATTTTCTATTTGACCAAAAAACTCTAAAAAAAATCAAGTAATACAAAAAAAGTTCTATATACGTGCATTAGATGAAACTTGACGTCTGTGCTGCTCAAACTTCCATGTGCTTGCTGATCTTTTTCTCTGCTTTATTTCTCAGTAGCTGATAGGAATGTATTGAAATATTCCTCTATGATCGTTGTTGAAAATCTCTCCTTTAGCCTTTATCAAAAATGTCTCTGTATATTTTGAGGCTATTCCATTAAACACATTTACAGTTTTTGTATTTTCATGGCAAGTTGAAACTTTTATCATCAGGCAGCAAATGCCTTTTTTTTAGCCTTTAACTAAGACTAATATGAAGACACCAGAACTTTTTTCAGTGTGTATGTGTATATTTGACTGATCTATCTTTTTCTGCTTTTCATTTTCAATTGTTCTATGCTTATGTTTCAGCTCTACCTCCCATAAGCAGCATCTGGCCAAGTTTTGATCTTATCTGACCATTTCTATACTATAAATAGCAAGTTGAGTCCGTTTTGCTTTTTGTGATTATTGATACATTTAAACTTGTTCCTTGGATTTCACCTTGTTTTCCTACTTGGTCTGTTTCTTATTTTCACTTTGTGAAGCTTTTTAAAGTTGTTTTATTGTATTTTTTTTTCCATTCTTTCTCCCTGTTGTTTTGAATTCACACATTTCAGTTTTGTTCCTTTAGTGGTTATCCATGAAATAGCAACATTGTGAATAAATAAGTGAATAAATCTATATTGAACAATTTTGACCCCTCAAGGAAAACAAGACCTCAAGACAGCTTTAGATTTTTTTTAATGTTTCTTTATTTTGGGAGAGAGAGTGAACTGGGGAGGGGGAAGGGTAGAGAGAGAGAATCTCAAGCAGGCTTCACCCTATCAGCGCAGAGCCTGACATGGAGCTCTATCTCACAACCCTGAGATCATGACCTGAGCCAAAATCAAGAGTCAGTCACTCAACAGAATAAGCCACCCAGGTGCCCCAAGACAGCTTTAGTTTTAATCACTGTAACTTATATACTGTTAACGCCCAATATTTTGATTCTATATTTTGCTTAGTTTCTACTATTCACCATTTCATGGAGACTTTTTTTGTTTGGACTTAGATTTTATGTTTGCCATATTGTGTCATTTGTTTAGCGTATCTCCATGTATAACAAACCATCTTCCTGAGATCATTTTTTACTTTATAAAGTATGTTTTTTAGAGCAGGTCTCTAGATGACATATTCCATCAGAGTTTTTTTCTTCCTTAGTTTTTGTTCCATAGGATGTCTTAATCTTCATCCTTGAAAGATTGTTTTGCTACACTCAAACTGTAGTCTGACATTTATTTTCGGCCGATATTTTTAGAACTTTTTTTTGATACATTTAGAATACCATTTTCAGGGTTCTAGGGTTGCTGTTGAGAAGATCCTTTCAGGGTGCCTGGGTGGCTCAGCTGTTGGGTGTCCAACTTGTGATGTGACCCCAGATCTTGATTCTGGGGTCATGGGATTGAGCCCCACATAGGGCTACACACTGAGTATGGAACCTGTTTAAGATACTCTCTCCCCCTCTCTCTCTCTCTCTTTCCCTTTGCCCCTCTCTCTCACTCACACTCTCTCTCTTTCTCCCTCAAATAACACAAAAAAAAGGTCTTTTCATCCTAATTGTCTTTTGTTTTTATTTTTGCTTGTGATTTGTTATTTCACTCTGGATATTTTTAAATCCTTTTGGCTTTGGTATTCTGCACTTTCACTGCTGTATTTCTAAGGCATGGATTTCTTTTTATTTACTCTCCTTGAAATGCAACATGCTCCCCAGATGCGTGGATACACGATTTTCTTGGAATATCATAGCCATCACCTTTTAAAATATGTTTCCTCTCCTTTTCCCCAATTATTATCCTTTGGACTTCAAAGTAGATATAGGTTATACTTTCTGATTTTATCCCCCATGTCTTTTGATTTTTCTGTAATGATTTCCATCCTCTAACCTCTCATTGCAGCATTATAAATAAATACTTCAGATACATCTTCCTGTTCACTAATTGCCTTTCAACAGTGTCTATCATACTATTTTACTTGTATATTACATTTTTGCTGTCAGCGACTATTTTTCACTTCTAAATATTTTACTTTTTAAAAAGTAAATTCTGTCTTTGCATTCCTGAAAGTTTCTTATTGTATATTCATCTTTTTAAGTGTATTCTTTATTTCCTTAAGTATTTAATGCAGAGCTACTTAGCATTCACTACCTAAACATTTCAATATCCGCAAATCTTCAGGGTATAAAGGCATTTAATATATGGTTATCTATGTTGTGAGTTTATTGCTTAACTTCTGGGAGTCCAGTGGACTAAATTGGAGGAAGCTTTCCTTCAAAGAGAATCTCATCCTATTTCTAATGTAGCCAGAAAGCAGTCCAGTTCCAGACCACTTCTTTTTTTAATTGAACGCTTGCACTAGTAGGGGAGGAGTAGAGAGAGAGGGGGGCAGAAGATCCGCAGCAGGTCCCATGCTGACAGCAAGAGAGCCCCATGTGGGGTTCGAACTCACAAACCATGAGACTACGCCCTGAGTCAAAGTTGATGCTTAACCGACTAAGCCAACCAGGTGCCCCATGACTGCTGATACTGGGGATCATTTGGAGTCAGAGAGGGAAGCCCCAGATTCAGTTCCTATCTCATTGCTATTCCAAGTTTCCGTGTCTCTGAAATGCAACTGTAAGACTCCTATCTCTGAGTAATTCCACCAGCCCACAGAAGGAAGCTGCTGGCTAGCTCCCTGCTACAGGCTTCTGCATTTTTCTCCCCACTGTCCAGGATCTGACTCACCACATCTGTGGCCTATATTCTAGGCTGTCCCCACCCAGACTCACAGCTATTCCAGGCCTACATCATGTTTTTACATTTCATGGTTTGTTTCTTTAAGGACTGGTTCCTGGAGTTCCTTCCATTTTTAGAGCCATTTGTGATTCATACAGGGGGGAGCCATCTGAGTTTTGGCTGCTGTTGAGCCAGAAAATCACTCAGAGATCCTAGTTAATCATTATAATGGAAATGAGACCAAGGTGGCATTTGATATTAGTACCTTACATTCCAATCAAAATAAAGGCATATAAATTATCTTCTAATGACAGGTACATTGATTCATGTAGTCAACAAATATTCATTAAGGGTCTACAATGTGCTAGACACTGTTCTATACCCTGGAGATACATCAGTGAACAAAACTAAACTCCCTGTCCTAATAGAGCTTACATTCTACTATGGGAATAGGGTAGAATTATTATCATAAATGATAATCATGATAAATACATTATATAGTATCAGATAATAGGTTATTAGTGCTTAAAAAATTAGAAAAGACTAGGGTGACTGGGTGGCTCAGTCGGTTGAGTGTCTGACTGTTGGTTTTGGCTCAGGTCATGGTCTCACAGTGAGTTCGAGCCCCGCATCAGGCTCTGCACTGCTTGGGATTCTTTCTCTCCCTCTCTCATTGTCCCTCCTGTGCTCTCTCTCTCTCCTTCTCTCTCAAAATAGATGAATAAACGTTTTTTAAAAATTAGAAGGGAGAAAGTAGGTATGGAGGTTGACAGTGGCTTTAATTTTAAATACAATAGGCCT
Organism: Herpailurus yagouaroundi; assembly: GCF_014898765.1. Classification (NCBI taxonomy): domain Eukaryota; kingdom Metazoa; phylum Chordata; class Mammalia; order Carnivora; family Felidae; genus Herpailurus; species Herpailurus yagouaroundi. The sequence continues at coordinate 17,766,844 of NW_024412376.1, read as the reverse complement.
CATTGATAGGTAAGAAGGAGCAAAAGTTTGAAAGAGATAAGAAGGGATAGTTTGTGAAGAGCATTCCTAAAAGAAGAATCTGCCCATGCAAAGGCCCAAAGATCAGAACATGTCTGATGTGCGCTCAGGAAAGTAAATAGGTCAGAGTAGCTCAAGCAGAGTGAGCCAAGAGGAAGAGGAATTACAGGTGAGGCAGGAGATGTCATTGGGGCCCAGATCATGGGAGATTTCATGATACTTTTACTCTGATTGAAAAGGTGAATCATTGCAGGGTTCTGAATAGAGATGTTTAACCCTCACAATGCAGATAATAAAGTGAAAATAAGCAGTAAGCCCTTTAATAAAGTCTGTTGCAATAATCTAGGCAAGAGATAGTGAAGCTGGTTGGTATTTACGGAAACGATAAGAAGCAGTCTGATTCTGGATATATTTTGAAGGTTGTATTAATATCTATTGCTGTGTTGGCAAATTTCCTAAAATCTTAGGGGCTGGAAACAGCTAATATTTATTAGCTCATCGTTTCTGAGGACCAGAAATCTTGGAGCAGCTTAGCCTGATGGTTCTGGCCCAGGATGTCCCACAAGGATGCCAGCATCAAGGTTTGGGGAAGAGCTGTGGACATCTCCAGACCAATTCCTGAGCTCATACCCATGGCTGTTAATAAGCCTCTAAAGATCCCCTTCCAAGTTCATTCTCATGCTGTTCCTTTTTTTTTATTTGATTTATTTCAAAACCAATTGTACTGTAACCAAAAGAGAGGAATTAACTGTACATAATATATAAATATAAACACATGTGTATACATATATACATTTTAAGTTTAAGCTATAGAGAATAAAGTTTCTTTGGGCAGATAGTGTTATGCAACATTAAAGTTGCATACATCAGTAACATAACTCAACATCCTTAATTTGGTCTAAGTGTGACACATGTTCTTCATTTTCTGTGTTCTGCCAAATCACCATAACCCAAATTGCTTTATAAAACTGATATGCTGAAATTTGGCCTTATCGCTTTCACTTATGCTCTGAGTCCAAACCAAATTGTTATAAGCTTCTTCTGTCTCTGGGTCCATTTCATCATCACCATCATCCAAATATGGATCACCAGCTGCCGATTGGTCTATACCATTTTCTTCATAATCTGGAAAAAAGTCCTCTCTTTCAAGTAACTCTTGATACTTCTCTTGGTAATCTGGATCAGCTGCAGTAAAAGGAATAGCATCAGATGTATAAAATGTTGGTACATTCACAAAATAGTTGAGAGATCATTTCTAGGTGTTGCTTCTCTGTACATTGATGTTACATTAACTCTATCCTAGCTGCTTCACAACATGGCAGCCGGCTTTCACCAGAGTCCATGGCCCAAAAGAGAACATGAGAAGACACCAAAGATGGAAACCACAATCTTTTTGTAACCTAACCTCAGAAGCAATATCCCATCACTTCTTCATATTTGAGTCATTAGTAACATGTCAATAATTCCAGTCCACACTCAAATGGAAGAGATTATACCATGTCATGAATACCAGAAGAAAGGAATCATTGAGGGCCATTTTGTGCCTACAACACAGATAGAACAATAGGATTTTCTGATAGGTAGGATGTGGGTTGTGAGGAGAAAGAGCCAGGGATGACTGCAAGGTTTGGGACCTGAACTGCTGGAAGACTGCTGTCCCATCAGCCAAACTGGAGAAGTCTTGGCATGGAGCAGTTTTACCGGGGAAGATGGAAATTTAGTTTTGACATACGGAGCCTGACATGTCTATTAAATTTCCAGATGCAGATGTTAAGTAAAATATAGGAGTCTGGGGTTCAGGAGCTGGAGATAGGGGTGCCACGAGCTTACAGGTGGTCTTTGATGACATAAGGTCACTAAGGAAGAAGATGATAATCAAACTTAAAAATTATCACGCTGCGGGGCGCCTGGGTGGCGCAGTCGGTTAAGCGTCCGACTTCAGCCAGGTCACGATCTCGCGGTCCGTGAGTTCGAGCCCCGCGTCGGGCTCTGGGCTGATGGCTCAGAGCCTGGAGCCTGTTTCCGATTCTGTGTCTCCCTCTCTCTCTGCCCCTCCCCTGTTCATGCTCTGTCTCTCTCTGTCCCAAAAATAAATAAAAAAACGTTGAAAAAAAAATTAAAAAAAAAATTATCACGCTGCTCTTTTGGTCACATCTATTATGAATATATTTTTTTCAAGAACATAGAATTGTTTTTCATATGGCTCCACAATGAGACAATAGAAATTTTCAAAATAAAATTCAAAGATGGTCAGGTCAATTAAAAAAATTATTGTGTTGTTTGGTAAACCTTGACTAACTTCCTTTTTTTCCCACAGACGTATGTTATTTTAAATTAAATAAGCAGTTCTGAAAACAAATGTTGTGGGTTCTGTTTCTGGTTCTACCATTTATCAGCTGAGTAACCTGGCAAATGACTTAACCTGACTCTGCCTGAAGTTGCTTATCTACAAAATGGGAAGAGTGATAATGCCCACTTATAGGGGGATTTGGAGAATAAATTAGTTAATTTATGTAAAGGACCTGGAACAGTGCCCACTACATAATAAGCCTTATGTGATTTTAGCCATTATTTTTTTTTCCACTTTTGTTGATTTCCTTACTCAACCTTTAAGCTTCCTTTAAACTTTTGGTCAAAAATCCTTCACTGGTTTCCAAACATCCAACTCTGAGCATATCATAATTTTATAGCTTCTGCTGAACAACACAAAGCAGGTAACATTCCTCTGGAAAGCCTCCATCTAACTTTTCTTTCTTCAAGGCCAATACTCTCAAAATTCTTCAGCTCTTTATTCTGCAGAGAAATTTAGGGACCATCTTTTGTTAATAAATATACCTTTGGGATCTTGTCTTCCACTCTAAGTGGGTTTTTAAGGTGTTTCTTCCGCGGAAAAAATACACAGCTCTTCTGAATGGCATTCTGTTGAATACAATGTTTTCTATCTTCGACTATTGGCTTCTATTATTTATGTCCATTACTCCTTCCTTTTATGTTTCACGCTGGGTGTTTTCATGACTGCATACATGTCCCAGTCAAAAGAGGTGATGATCACCTGCAATTTTTTCTCCTTCCCACCTTCTTGGCACCTCTTCCCACCTGTACTGAGACTTCGCAGCCTCAGACCTGCCAGGGCTCAGAGATTCTGACTCTCCTGATCCGGCAAGAGTGGATGCAAGTGCTTGGGGACACAACCAATGCTGAAAAGGGAAAGGTGACAAAGAGCAATGGAAGTGAGTCAAAAAGACATGACACAATGCCATTTAGCTGGCTAAAAATGTCTATTGCACATCTAGCAGAAAGCTGCTTTCAGAAACCCATCTTTATTCTCACTAGCCTGATTTCCCATGATCTTCCTTTAAGAAACTCACAGCAAAGGGGCCTGTAGGAGAAAGAACTGAAGCCACACTCCTCAGACTAAAACATACAGTTCAGAGATTCCAGGCAGGTGAACTTTGTTTTTGATGTGTTTATTCTCTGACATGCCTGTGCTGTCTGCAGCCCCCTGCCCCTGCCCCTGCCCATGGCCGCCCCGCCTCCAGAGTAGGGAAAGGCATTCCCTCCACAGAGGAGAGTCCCAAGCAGTTTTTTAAGAAAGCCTAGAGACAGTGATGATTTTATACAATGCCCTTGTACAATGACAAAATAAATTAGGACAAACTATGGAACTAAATGTTAAAAAAAACGAACAAGACAATAATAATTAGAAAAAAAACCAAGAAAATCATCAATCATAAAGGAACAGATTGGTAGATTTGATCTATATAACTTAAGACAAAAAAAAAAAAAAAGGTAAGTGATATTGACCAGAAAAGAAATGGTTACACCTGTGTGACCAGCAGAGCACTAATATACTTGTTATGAAAGAAACTTTCATATTTTAATAAACAATGACAAAGACTAAGAAGTAATGGAAAAGCTGGTGATTCACAAAGGAAACTTTCAAATGACTAATAAACATATGAAAAGCATAAACTTCACTTACAATTAAAGAGTGTAAATTACTTTAATAGATACATCATTATAACTCATAAATTTGGTGATAATTGCTTTTCTAAGATGATTCCTATTGTTGGCAGGGTGTGAGAGAAAGGAGCACTCTAATTCTCTGTTGGGGAGTGAAAATTAGAATAATGTTTTTGGAAAGCAATTTGGCAAAATGTAACAAGATTGTCCCAAATGTCTCAAAAATGTTCTTATATTTTGATTTGCATCTGTCCTTTTATCATGAGGGAATCAGAGATGTGTTAAAAAAAAAAAAAAGTATAAGGATTTTCACTAGTTTTATCTGTAATAGCCCAAAGTTGCAAACCACCACATGTACGAGAAAAGAAGAAATTAAAATACATTACAGGGAAATGGTATTTTGACACTCAAAAAATAAGAATACAGGGGCGCCTGGGTGGCTCAGGAGGTTGAGCATCCCACTCTTTATTTCATGTCAAATCATCTCTCAATTTGTAAGATCTAGCCCCGCATTGGGTTCGGTGCTGACAGTGCAGAAACTGCTTGGGATTCTCTCTCTCTTTCCCTCTGTCTCTGCCCTTCCCCTGCTCATGCTGTCTCTCTCTCTCTCTCTCAGAATACATAAACATGAAAAATAAAATAAAATAAAATAAAATAAAATAAAATAAAATAAAATAAAATAAAATACAACACCTCTAGACTGGATATAGAAACTTTGAGCTATTTTAACTTGATAAATTAAAATTATCCAACTCTCCCCTTCTGCTTTGGTTCTAGACTTGTAAAATCTGAGTCAAACTTGTTGGGTGTTTATTTAAATTTCCTTTTGTAATTCGCTTCTAGGGAAAGAATGCTTTCAATTTGGAATGTGGGATTAGTATTGGACCCATCTGATTTATACTAAGTGATTAAAGTTATTCAATCGACAATTTTTATAAAATGAAATTAAGTTTTCCCAAAATCTATTTATTGATATGAGGAAGTATCTAATTTCCTCATACTAATACTGCAAGAAAAAGCAAGACAAAAATCAATATTTATAGTACAATCTTGATTATGTTAAATATTTACTCAGCAATCATTGAATATTCAACGAGTGCTTAATAAGCTCCCATCATATGCCAGGCAACTCATAGGTACAGAGGATACGTAGGGGTGGGGAAGGAGAGAGCAGATTGAACCATCTGCCCTCATTGAGCTTGCAAGCTATAGAAAAAGAAACTTCATTAATAAACAAACATGTAAAATATAAGTATGTCGAATTTCAGTAAGTGCTGTAGGGCAGAATAAGTCAGAAAAGAAAAATAGGGCATACCATATGTGGTAGAAAGAACGTAATTGAATTTTAAAATGGTTAATCAGAAAAAAATGTTTAGATGACCTAACAGTTGTATGATTGTGAGAGGGTGAGCCCTGTCTATGAGAAAGCCTTGTATGCAGATGGAACAACATGCACAAATGCGTTGGGTGAGAGTTTTCCAATAGGTTCCATAAACAGCATGGAGACCACTGTGGCTGGAGCCGAATGAATGAGGAGAAAGATGTTCAGATCCTTTAGAGCCCCGGAGCACTTGGGAAAGAATCTTCCTTTTACTCTCGATGAGATCAGGAGCTCTTTAAAGATCCCAAGCTAAGTCATGGCACTGACTCAGTAGGCTTGCATTTTTAAAAGATTCCCCCTCTACTACGTGGCAATGAGAAAAAATGAAATATGGCCTTTTGTAGCAACGTGGATGGAACTGGAGAGTGTTATGCTAAGTGAAATAAGCCATACAGAGAAAGACAGATACCATATGGTTTCACTCTTATGTGGATCCTGAGAAACTTAACAGGAACCCATGGGGGAGGGGAAGGAAAAAAAAAAAAAAGAGGTTAGAGTGGGAGAGAGCCAAAGCATAAGAGACTGTTGAGAACTGAGAGCAAACTGAGGGTTGATGGGGGGTGGGAGGGAGGAGAGGGTGGGTGATGGGTATTGAGGAGGGCACCTTTTGGGATGAGCACTGGGTGTTGTATGGAAACCAATTTGACAATAAGTTTCATATATAAATTTAAAAAATAATAAATAAATTTAAAAAAATAAAAAAATAAATAAAAGATTCCCTCTGGTTTCTGGGTTGAATACACATGAGAGAGGCAAAATTGGATGTACGCTAGAAGAAAAGGATGAGGTTCAAAGGTGAATCCAAGGATCTGACCTGAACAACAGGAACAGTGGTGTTGCCACTTCCTGAGGAGAAACAGGTTTGGAAGGAAGTTTATTTAGAACATATTAATGTTCAAATTTTGGCACGATTATTAGATTTCTAAGTTGATGCGCTGAATATAAAGTATGGAGTTGGACTTCAAGGACGAGGTTCTGAGCAATAGATTTATGTAATATCAACATAAAAATCGTATTTACAGCCATTAGCCTGGATGCATTCGTGGAAGAATGAGCAGAAAAGAAAAGAGCCCAAGACTGAACCTTTGAACACGGTCCTAAGTTTAGAGGTCACATTGGTAAGGAGGAAGTAAAGAAGCAGGAGCAATCAGGGAAGCCATAGGAAAATGAGAGTGTGTGATGTCTTGGAAGACAGGGAAGAGAGTGTTTCAAGAGAAGCTGAGGACTAAGAGTGACCGTTCAGTTTAGCAGTCAGTATTTTTTTCATGAACATGTCTATGTAGGAGTGTAGGGGTGGATGTGTGAGTGCTTGGGTGGGTGTGTTATTAGTATATGAGGCGGACTCTTAGCAGTAGTTGGATATGCATTATTTGTACAGTAAGAAAAAACATATTTCAGTAAACTATAACAATATAAGTCATGAACAGATGTATTATAAGTTGTTTTCAAAAGCTAAATAGTTTTGATGTCAGATTATTGTTTTTCCATTCTTTCTGACTATACATCTTGAACACCATTTTTCTTCTTAAAAAAGCTTAGTGGAAAGAGCAAACTTGTGGTAGTCTCTGAAGAAATAAGAGTTCCTTTTCTCCATCCTGCCTTCATAAAATAACCCCACAAGTTTCCATGTAACATTTATCTCACATAATTTCTGTGTCTGTTGCACCTATAATACAGGATCATTGTATGGATTAAATGAGTTGCGATGTATACAACTTTTAGAATAGTGCTTGGAAACCTGTATGCATTACATAGGCATCACCAAAACTATTCTTTCTTGAAAAACTGTAAACAGAAAAACTTTTAAAGAGAAGCTACTGAGGTAGAAGGTCAAGAACACAGATTTTAAAGGTGAACATACCTGAGTATGAATCCCAGTATGAATCCCAGACCTGGAGCACACCGTATAACCTCTGGCTCAATTTCTCTGTCTATAAAGTGACTTTATACTCCCTGATGGACTGGTATGTTGGGATCCTTAGAGAATGCAGTACACCTGTGTCTTGGGTGGTGTATAATGGTTACTTGTCTTTGTAAGAATTAATATTTGAATATTTATTAACTTATGATATATGTGCATTTCAGCCACGGCTCTTTTTCCCTTAGGCAACTCTGTAAGAAATTTAATATTTCTATCTCCTGTGTTATTCATAGTTCTCCAGGAAAATAGAACCACTAAGTTGTATACATAGAGAGAGAGAGAGAAATTTCATTTTAAGGAATTGGCTCACACAATGATGGAGACTGACTTTAACATCTACAGGGAAGGGTGGCAGGCTGGAGACACTGGAAAGAGGTGATGTTGCAACTCAAGCCTGAAGGTTTTCTACCGGCAGAATTCCCTCTTGCTGGGGCAAATCAGTCTTTCATTCTAGTTAGGCCTTCAACTGATTGGACGAGGCCCACTCACCCACATTACAGAGGACATTCTGCTGTACTCAAATTCCACCTATTTATTTGTTTCTTTCTGTCTTTATTTAATGTTTATTCATTTTTTCATTTAAAATTTTTTTAGCATGTATTTATTATTGAGAGAGAGAGACAGAGCATGAGCATGGGAGGGGCAGAGAGAGAGGGTGACAGATGATCCAAAGTGGGCTCTGCTGAAAGTAGAGAGCCCGATGTGGGACTCAAATTCACAAACCGTGAGATCATGACCTGAGCCAAAGTCAGATGATCAACCAACTGGCCCAGGTGCCCCTCAAATTCCACCAATATAAATGCTAATCTTTTCCAAAAGACACCCTCACCGAAACATCCAGAATAATATTTAACCACATATCTGGGCACCGTGACCTACCCAAGTTGACATATAAAATTAACCATCACATCTCCTTTTTATAGGAAAGCAAGATGCTCGTCACAGGCTCACCAAATCATAATGGCCTCAAGCCAAAAACCAGGGATTCTGCCTAAACCAATTCTTTATAATCAGTCACCAAGGCCTATATATGGTTCTCTTAAATGGATCTCAAATCCATCCCTAATCTCCAACCCCACTGTCATTGTCTTGGTTAAACCCGTCATCGTCTCTCATCTTTACTAATGCAATAATGTTGGCTTTTTAAACTGCAGATCTTTCTAGTTAGACTCCAGTCTGAATGCAGAGAGCTATTCCAGAAAACAAACTGAGGGACAAAGACCATGTGTTGTTAAATCATACTCTTTGCCCATATTTTTCATCTTCCTCCTGCCATCTTCCTTTTTCTGTCTCAGTTGTTTTATTTTCATCAAGTTAGTGAGCTTTCACTATCCCTTCACTCAGCCCCTCAGAGAAGGAAGCCCTGCTTGGCTTTCTCTCACAGCTTTACATGCATGATACAATATTCTTAAATTATAAGGTAATTTTATTGACATATAATTGATGTATAATATTATGCTTCAGGTGTAAGACCTAGTGATTCAATATTTATATACATTACAAAATCACCATGGTAAATCTGGTTACCATCTTCATGATGCAAAGTTTTAACAATATGATCGACTATATTCCCCATGCTGTATATTACATCCCCATGACTTATTTATTTTACAGTTGGAAGATTATACCTCTTAACCCTTTCACCTATTTAGTACATCCCCCTCCTCTGCCCCCTCTGGCAACCATCAGTTTGTTCTTTGTCTCTACAATTTTATCTCTCTGTTTCCCTTGTTCATTTGTTTTGCTTTTTAGATTCCATATTTAGATATAAGTGAAATCGTATATTTGGTGAGATAACTACCTTTTAGAGCCACGTGTGATCGCTTCTCGGCCTTTTGGCTAAGATCAAGTGTAGAGCCACGTGTGAGACCAAGTGGTTAAAAATAAAAGCTGTCTTTTGTCACATCACTAGCTGCTGTGTAAATTTGATCTCTTTACTAAGACTCTGAGTCCCAGTAGGTCAAGGGCTTCCACATGCTTCCCTCAGCACTTAGCTCAGGGTCAGGCATTTAAGAGCTGCTAATAACATTTTGTCTAATTAAAGGAATAGAGGGAGACAGAATGGTTTAAGATAAACTAGGGATTTTGATACCTGTGCATGCACACGCACGAATACATACACACACACATGAACACCTGTTTGCTGATTCAGATTTTATTACTTAACTATTAGCTTTTGGGCAAGGAACTTCACTGATTTTAGCCTTATCTACAAAATGAGAATCATAATGATCATAACACCTACCTGAGAGAGTAGAGACGGACTTAATATTTCAGAGGGAGGCTTAAAAATGGATAGCTAACAATAGGAAATCTGCCTGCCCACTATAACATTTGAAAAAATAAGCAATATAATGCATTTGGACCATGCATTGTTTACAGTCGTCTCTGAACATATATTAGTTCCTTTCCTTCCTCCTTCCTTCAATAAATAGTGTCACTTGGACATAAGTGATAACACAAGCTAATGTCTGCGGTTTTAGTCAACATACAAAAAAATGTGAATTTGAAATCCAAAACTGCATTTTAAAAATGGGTAAAATATGGGGAACCTGGGTGACTCAGTCGGTTAAGTGTCTGACTTTGACTCAAGTCATGATCTCACGACTCATGAGTTCGAGCCCTGCACCAGGGCCTGGAGCCTGCTTCAGGTGCTCTGTCCCCCTCTCTCTGTGCCCCTTCCCTACTCACGCTCTGTCTCTCCCTCCCTCTCTCAAAAATAAATAAAAATAAATGTTAAAAAAATAAAGATAAATGTTAAAAAAAATTTTAAGTGGGTAAAAAAGTATATTTTGCGTTATTTTCCAAAAGGCCTGGAATTTTTTTATATTGATTGTTATAAGATACTCATTAAGAAAAAGCAGAAAGTTAATTACACAAGCGGATGAGCACCAGCCTATTGAACACCAATACTGTTTTGTGTCATATTTCACTGCACTGCACCGACATTTGTTTTTATTTATTTATTTATTTTTTCAATGTATGAAATTTATTGTCAAATTGGTTTCCATACAACACCCAGTGCTCATCCCAAAAGGTGCCCTCCTCAATACCCATCCCCCACCCTCCCCTCCCTCCCACCCCCCATCAGCCCTCAGTTTGTTCTCAGTTTTTAAGAGTCTCTTATGCTTTGGCTCTCTCCCACTCTAACCCCCCTTTTTTTTTTTCCTTCCCCTCCCCCATGGGTTTCTGTTAAGTTTCTCAGGATCCACACAAGAGTGAAACCATATGGTATCTGTCTTTCTCTGTATGGCTTATTTCACTTAGCATCACACTCTCCAGTTCCATCCACGTTGCTACAAAGGGCCATATTTCATTCTTTCTCATTGCCACGTAGTACTCCATTGTGTATATAAACCACAATTTCTTTATCCATTCATCAGTTGATGGACATTTAGGCTTTTTCCATAATTTGGCTATTGTTGAGAGTGCTGCTATAAACATTGGGGTACAAGTGCCCCTGTGCATCAGTACTCCTGTATCCCTTGGGTAAATTCCTAGCAGTGCTATTGCTGGGTCATAGAGTAGGTCTATTTTTAATTTTCTGAGGAACCTCCACACTGTTTTCCAGAGTGGCTGCACCAATTTGCATTCCCACCAACAGTGCAAGAGGGTTCCTGTTTCTCCACATCCTCCCGACATTTGTTTTTAAACAGACAGAAAATAGAGAAAGGTTGGAATTGAGGAGTCTGTTTCCAATTGTGTAAGAACCCATTCTCCATCAGTTACATCCTGTTTTGGAGTCTGCAGCCTTTCAGAGCTCACGCAGGATACTGTTGACTTTTTGCTTCTCAAGGGGGTAGCACGGGTAGCTTGGAGGAATCCCCATGAAAGGAAGTGTTAATCACCATCAAGGTGCCTGATCCACCTTACAACAAGCAGTCTGCTCCCAGCCATGTGGCAGTGAGAAAGTTCTGGAACAAAATAGACTCTGCTATATTAAAGAGAAAGACCCCAACAAATGTCAAGCAGTGTGCAGCTCCGTAAAGTTTAAAATGCCTGAAATACTTGCGATTCAGATACTCATCACTATTTTATGCTGGTCTTTTGAATGGCTATATTCTGAATTTCTTTTCAACCACTGTTTCTAATCTAATAACTGTTTTAATTTACCAAGGAAGGAATAAAAGGAAAGGTGTTCAATTGGAAAATAGGATGAGCGAAGTGGAGAGGATACAGAACTGCGAAACTCCGGTTAGGACAGAATCAACTTTTTCTGAAAATTGCTTAGCCAGTGGAGCCCCGCAGTCAATTAATTTGGTTATAGTTCAGTGCTTTACAGACAGAACCCTTCAATCAATACATAGGTCTTTTTAAATTACTTGTTTGAAATTCAGTATCAGGAAAGAAGTAAGGTAGATGGCGAGAAGGAACAGGAGGGCCTTTTGATAGTAATTAGTGAGTGTACGGGCCATGCTATCTTAAAATATGTTACAAAAGTTTCTAAATCTTGCGTTTTAACATGATAACTGTCTGTGATTCAAATATAACTTTTCTGCATTTGAAGGACCTAGAACAGTGAGGTATGCCACTGATATTTCTGATTCTCCAGAATATTCCTTTTCTTCACCACTACTAAACCTGACAACTCCAAGTCTGACATTTGCCCCAACAAGAGGGGGGAAATAAATCAAATCCTATATAACAGGTCAGTAAGATCCATTAAAACCTTCTGGTTTCCAGCTTACACACAGTGTCTAACTACTTTAACCAAAACAAATAACAAAAACAAAAACAAAAAAAAAACAAAAACAAAAACAAAAACACAACAACCAAAGAAAACCTTGTAAACCCACTATTTGAAAACAAACTTTTTTTTTTATTTTTTAGGCTCTAGTATGATTTAGACTGGCTCTTTTATCAGGCAGAATTCAGAAAAACTTATATGGGCATTGTTCTTTATGAAGGTAGTGAGAAAAGCGACATCATTCAGTGTGTGTGTGTGTGTGTGTGTGTGTGTGTGTGTGTGTGTGTAGAAAAACCAGTGTGCTATGCTCCTGTGATCTCTATCTTGTTTCTGTTAGAATAAGAAAGGCCAGAACGAAGACTGCAGATTCTGTTATAACAGACAGAGATACTGACCCGAGGATGTAAGAAATAAGGTCTGTGAATGCATTCTGAGACGTACAACGTACTCTCCAAATGTAAGGAAGTCGTGTTATTGTATTGCTATTGTTATTACTCCTATTATTTATAAATAACCAGAAGAAAGCAAACATATGGCTTTTGCATTCAGAGAACAGTTGGTCAGGAACATATTTTCTAACATTTCAGTACATAGTTAATTTCATTATAAAAAGACATTTTTAATTAACAGTTCTGTTTAAATACCAGGGCTTTATTTATTTTCTACATTTTATAATGGTAAAGATAACTAACTGATCCTGTTCGTATCAGTTAAAACCATTTCCAGAGATAGATCAGGCTGTGTTCCTGGTGTTAGGCCTTGAATACCTCTGTAGAAAAAAATATGATGAACTCTTTATAACCTTGTGTATTACTTTATTTATTTTTTATTTTTTAAAATTTTTTTGATGTTTATTTTTGACAGAGAGAGACAGAGACAGAGACAGAGCATGAATGCCGGGGGCGGGGGGGGTGGTCAGAGAGAGAGGGAGACACAGAATCTGAAACAGGCTCCAGGCTCCCAGCTGTCAGCTGTCAGCACAGAGCCTGACACGGGGCTTGAACTCACAGACAGGGAGATCATGACCTGAGCTGAAGTTGCACGCTCAACCAACTGAGCCATCCAGGCACCCCTTGTGTATTACTTTAAACACACTAAATATACTATGTTATGTCATAAAGTAATTGTTTAATGGAAAACTGAAGTAGTAAGTCCTAAATAAATTCGTGTACTTTTTTTTTAATGTTTATTTATTTTTGAGAGAGAGACAGAGACAGAGAGAGACAGAACACAAGCAGGGAAAGGGCAGAGAGACGGGAATACAGAATCTGAAGCAGGCTCCAGGCTCCGAGCTGTCAGCACAGAGCCTCGTGTGGGGCTTGAACCCATGAACCATGAGCTCATGACCTAAGCTGAAGTCAGATCCTTAGCCAACTGAGCCACCCAGGCACCCCTCTTGTACTTTGTACTTTATCCATAGATTGGCATTCAGATGCTATGAATGGTACCAATAGAGACATCACTTAGAAGTTAAGAAATAAATCCTCTAGGCCATTAGATCACAACTGGGGCGATTTTGCCCCCACTCCCACCCCCACCCCCACTAATGGAATATTGCCTATCTTAGGAAACATTTTGATCATCACAACTCTCTGAGGCAGGTGCCGGTGGCGACTAGTGATGTCCTACACGCATCCAATACAGGACAGCCCACACAATCAAGTAGTTTGGACAAGCTAGTCCTACATGTCCATAGTGCCTAGATTGAAAAGCTCTGCTCTGGGGCGCCTGGGTGGCGCAGTCGGTTAAGCGTCCGACTTCAGCCAGGTCACGATCTTGCGGTCCGTGAGTTCGAGCCCCGCGTCGGGCTCTGGGCTGATGGCTCAGAGCCTGGAGCCTGTTTCCCATTCTGTGTCTCCCTCTCTCTCTGCCCCTCCCCCGTTCATGCTCTGTCTCTCTCTGTCCCCAAAAAATAAATAAACGTGGAAAAAAAAATGTTTAAAAAAAAAAGAAAAGCTCTGCTCTAGGCCAATGCTACTCAAAGTGTGGTTCACGGACTAGCTGCCAGTCTCTCTGGCAAGTCTATCTGACAAGATAAGGAACTTGCATCAAAGCTATGTCATGGAGCAGCAGTTCAGCTAATATATATATTTTTTTATACTGAGATTTTCTCAATGAAGGGAACCATGTATTGATTTACATTCTGAGACAAGCTCCTTATCTTCTGGATGGCTGGCATTTTGAGGAGCACGCTTCAGGCTGAAAGTTCCCAATAGTTGCTTTGGATAGTTTTTGCTCATTCCCAGGAGCTGGCCCATGAGTTTTGAGGGATTTTGAGTTTCCTGAACCCATAGCAATACAACTTTGGATGACCCCAGGGAAGTGCTTCCCCAACCTTAACTTCTTTTTTTTTTTTTTCTGTGTCACAACTAGAAACCAATTCAGATCATCTTAAACTCACCAAAGCAGAAGTTATGTTTTGTCATGGCTACTTCTATTTCAGATAATTTTTGATTTGTACAGTTTTCTAAATGCTTGCCATGGTTTTTGCATTTTACAAGTGCATATATTATAGTCAGTCTCACTATGGAAAAGGTAATTTAAGCAAATTAGTTTGTTGTCTTTCATAATAGTTTCCTAATTTTTTAAAGAGAATTAATGTTTTGAGTTTATCTAATTTTTCATGTAGTATGTATTTTACACATATTAAAAGGTGCTTAATAAATAATAACTATCTACTGATACAACTGATTTCAAAATCATGGTTTTAAGTAGACACAAAATGCAAAATTTTGTGGATGGCTCCATACGTTAATAATTTTAATAACTAAATCCCTGGGACTTAGCACAAATGATATCTTGCAAGCATTAAACATTAATGACACATTATGTGAAAATATAGCATTAAGCTAAAAGAAATTCATTTTATTCGTCAGTAGCCAAAATAAAGCCCTACCCAAAACACTTCAAAATTTTAAGCCACCTTCTGAAATTGTCTAATAATACCAACATTGGATTTATACCAATAAGAGGCACCATCCTAGAAAGAACTTGCTACTTAGACATTCTAGTAAATCATGTCATCAAGAGGAAAGCTCTATTTACTACACCTGACTCAAATTTGATCCTCATTAAATTAGACCAAAGGTCATTTCCTAAAGAATGAACATCAGGTGTTCAATGTGCTAAATCCAATACCCATGAGCTACAACATATTGGTCAAAATGAATGCTAGATAGTTGTAGAGAATTAATAAAGATGCCAGGTGAGTACCGATTGATGGGGTGTTAGGAGAGAAAAAAATGAATATAATCCTTATATGCCTTTAGAAATCCCAGTTGAATGAAAATACAGTATGCCAGATTACTACTACAACAGTTCCCACCACCACTGTATAACATACATGGACACAACACACAGATGCTGGAATCCAACATACGAAGCCTTAGAAAATAAAAGGTCTCTAAGCCGTGCATGAAACTGATGCTATAAACCTATTTATTGACTAAATGATATCCTGCTGGCTTGAAAAATTAATACATTCTCCAAAAAGTCTTAATGGATCTCCAGGAATATACCTAAAAGGAGAAAAAGCCTGAGGAGACGTTAAAGGACCAATAAATCACAGTAAAGTCTCCTGTAGAGGCTAGATGTATCTGTCTCTCTGTATGCATACGTGTTACTCATTTTTTCTTCCAACGATTGATTTACCAGTTCATAATAAGAAGTGAATGTCATCAGTTACTCAGCTGGGAAAGCTTTTAAATATACACAACCACAGTTTCAAGATTACAAATGTAAGTAACATTGCTGGAGTGTCATATTAAGAATGTTTACATCTGCTAAAAACTAACTAGGTGGCAAAATGACTTGTTTTATATACATCTATTCAAATTACGGTTAGAAAGATTGTGACCTATTAGCACCTGAATAACTGTAGCTCTGTTGTGCACATATTTAGAGAATTTACTTCATCATGATAATTCATGATTTTAAAAAGGTGAAGTTTTTTAAGTTGTAATTTTTTGTTAAATACACATGTATTAGTTCACAATTGTTATACCATAATTACAAAAAGAAATTATACAAAAAAAATCCTCAAGCATATATATAAAGCTCTTCAAAATTAACAACTCAATGAAAACACTCTTCAATTTCTATGAAGTTTAAGTTACAACATCATAATGGACAAATAGCTAGAATTATCTCCTTTGGAAAGCATCAAAAGGAGTTACCCTTGTGGGTTCATTTTCATGTAATTGCATAATAATATATACATTTAAATTATAGTTGAGCACAGTTTAAAAGAGAAACTAGTAATTAAATTAACCCTCTCTGCTTTCATAAAAAGGAGACATGTTCAAAATGATTCAGATCTGTCTACATGTCTGAAGCTCAGATCCAAGCACGAATTTTCAAAATGCAGGCAATGTAAAAAAATGTTTTCAAGTCGGAAAAGTCTGAGTTTCAATCCATGCCCTGTCGCTTATTTAGTTGGGTGACCTAGAACCAATTACAATATTCCTTTGACCCTCAATATTCTCATTTGTAAAATGAAGCAAATGACACTTTTTTATAAGTGGAAAGTAATTGAGACAATGTACTAAATACACCTAGCCCAATATCAGGCATACGTTATGAAAAAAAAAAAAAAAAAAAAAAAAAAAAAAGTCTGCCTTCTCTCCTTTCTATAAGCCATAATGCCACTAGAACAAGTTGATATGAAGAAGGTTTCCTAACTTCTAAATGCAAGTAGACCATTGAAATAACGTACTTGACTCAGGAAGGGGGTGAGGTTGGGGTGTCAGGGTGATGCATTTGGTTAAGGCCCACTCTTGACTCAGGTCAAGATCTCACAATTAGAGGATTGAACCCCCGCGTTGGAGTCTGTGCTAAGCCTGGAGCCTGCTTGGAATTCTCTTTCTCCCTCTTTCTCGGCCCTCCCCTGCTCATGCACACGCCCACATGTGCGCCCTATCAAAATAAATACACATTTTAAAAATAAAAAGGAAGGTCAGGTTCTGGGCTGATGGCTCAGAGCCTGGAGCCTGTTTCCGATTCTGTGTCTCCCTCTCTCTCTGCCCCTCCCCCGTTCATGCTCTGTCTCTCTCTGTCCCAAAAATAAATAAACGTTGAAAAAAAAATTTTTTTTTTAAATAAAAATAAAAAGGAAGGAGGTGGGGTTGAGAACAGTTTGCCAAATCTATAGCTCAAGATGTATTTTTATGTAATTTATTATTGTTATAAGTAAACATTTGCCAAGAGGTTTCTTCCCCCTCTCTGGAACACCAGAATAGTATTCAAAGTGAAAAGTTTTGCCAAAGTAATATAAACAAAAATAAAAATAGCTGACCACATTAACTTTTTGTCAAGCTAGTTGAGGATATATAACAGTCGTGTTGGATCTGAATGGCCTGATTTAATGTGTGTCTCTTTACCAGTAAAGAATCAGAAGAGGATTTGACCTCTCACTGCTAGCCTAATTAGAAGATTATTTCCACTTAGTCTACCCCTCACTTCTAAAGAAGTTATGTGTGTGCTCATTTTTTATCCTTTTTTTATTTTTATTTTAATTCTAAGAGGAATAAAATCGTCTAGTGTCATGTGCTCTAAGTGTTGCATGTTACCACAGAAATGGCAGAAGGAAACATTAAATATTTCCCCTTTATGTCTCTATGTTCGGGCACTATAAAAATGCATCCGATAACAGAGAAAGGTCAATACAAAGGATGGTGAGATCGTTTGGAAAAATTGGGAGGATACCTCTAAACTGCTTTGTGAATTTAAAATGTTATGGCATAAATGTCACTTATTAGAGGCCATAATAACATTTGAAAAGATTCTGAAACAAGACAGTCATGGATTTTATTTTCAGCATCTTTCTTTAACATCTGTTCCATGCTGATAACCCTTGGAAACCGCATACTTGGAAGAAAAGTCAGGGTCAAAAGAGAGGGGGGAGAAAATACAAGAAGAAGAGAATTTCTGCAAAGGTATTGGTATCCTTTGAAGCAACTTCTCTGCATGAAAAGCAGGAAATAAGAAACAATCTTCCTCGAGTCTTAAAATCAGATTTTCTGCAGAAATAACAGAAACCTTAACGCAGAAAGGAGGTTTTTCAAGTTTCAAAAGGCATACGAAAAACCGTCAGGTGATTTCAATCTTCAGTTTTCCTCAAAATCTTCCTTCGAGATAGACTATAACCAGGTGTCAATAGAGTTGGTAACAGCCAATGTCACCATTTTTGTGTCTATGTGACCTAGTATGACAGAATCATTAAGGCTTTACAATTCTAGGATACATTTAACAGTGGGTTGTACGGCATTCTTTGTCAGCTCAAATGAATGCTCTGAGTAGATAAACACGCTAAATGACCGTCATTAGATTCATCCAAATCAATACTTTATTTGGTCTTTTTAGATGCAGGTGCACCAAACAGCATTCACTCTGCTTCTCGTTCTCCCTAATCAGGCACTGCATATGCAATAGAGCTAGAGTGGTGGGGATAATGAAGTTGTATTAAGCATTATTCCAAGACCATACTGTCAGCATCATTAGGGCTTTGCTAAATAGGAGAATTTTGTTGCTTAGTTACACAAATATTGCAATGGAGGTGGCAGAAGGCTATTTTTCTTTTTCTGAAATCATGACTCCCTAATTCACTTTCCGTCGTCCTGCAAGAACAGGATTCTGATTAATGATGTGGCTCCCTTCTGACAATGTGGTCAGCCTACCTTTTGTACACCCAGCAAGGTACAAACCAAATCTCATTTGTATTAAAATCTTTGTCTTAAATGCATTCAGCTTTCTTATGTTTTCATCAACCTCCCCGCTAAAATTGAAAGCAGTGTCATTACAATACCACAGTCCAGGTGTAATTGTATGTAAATCCCCTCAAGAAAGGGTGGGGCTGCATCTCTAAAATGGATATTTGCATATGACCGGAAAGACATAGGTCTGATAGGTACATATAAGCAAAAAACAGCAATGGCAAGGTAATACCGCTTCCCAGAATACCCATTTTCAAAGCATTTATAAAGTTGGACAAAACTTTAGGATGATCTTAAGTTTTAAAAGCAATCATTCAAATATGTCCCTTGATACCACTGAGACATCTCAGTATAAAAATCATCTCTCCACTTTCATAAAACAACTTGACTGGTTTTCTTTTCTCTCTCTCTCCCTGTCCTAACTCCACTCTGTCTTATTCCCATTTATTCTCTCTAGTTCTCTCTCTCTCTTTCTTTCTTGTTCTTTCTCTCTGCAACATCTTGATATAAAAGTACATGTGTGAATATACACATGAAAATGCAAAAAGAAAAATATAAGAAGAGATCAGAAACCATATAGAAGACAGAAAAAAAATATTCTTACCTGTAACATAATTACAGTTAAAGTCTAAAATTGGCTCTGGCATTCGGGTCAGCTAAGGCAAAAAGAAAAACATCATTGAGCTTTGAATACATTTCATGCTAATTTGAGTGAACACATACTTTTTCCAGAAGTAAACGTCAGGAAGAATTTAGCAAATATGTTAGAGAGTTGGCACATGTATTAGTTTTTTATTCCTATCATAACAATCTGCACAAACTTCGTGGCTTACAACAACACAAATTTACCATCTTTCTGTTGCAGAGGTTAGAAGTTTGATGTGGGTCTCATGGGGCTAAAATCAGGTGTCAGCAGAAACATGTGCATTTTGGAGACTCGAAAGGAGTCCGTTTCCTTGGCTTTATGACTTTTAGAGGCTGCCAACATTCTTTGACTCCTGTCTCTCTTCCCCCATCTTCAAAGCCAACAAAGTTGTATCTTTCTGACCATTCTTCCATGGTCATATTTCCCTCTCTCCACAGCCAGGAAAGATGTCATTAGGTTGGGCCCATCAAAAAATCCAAGATAATCTCCCCTTCTTGATGTCCTGAATTTAATCATGTAGACATATTCACAGTGGCTGGGAATGAGAAAGTGGACATCTTGCACAGCTATTATTGATCACAGTATGGTATCATTTTTTAAAAAACAGAGGATCTCAAATCCCAGACCTGGGTTTGTATACTGCCTCCTTCATTTACTAGCTATGTGGCCTTGGGGAAATTATTTAACCTCCTGAGCCTCAGTTTTCTCATCTGATAATAGGAAATTATAATATTGAAACGAAGGTGTTGTTGTGTGAAATGGTGATGTCAAATGCTTAACACAGAGCTCAATAAATCATGGATATTATTGTTTTTGTGGATCCTTATCGATTCTTGATAAAAAGCTAATAGGACCTATGTTTATGTAGCCCTAGCATACTTTTTTTTCTAATTATTTACTTAACTTGACATCCAAAGAGAACTTTTAGAGTGCTTTGAGGAATGGATGGCTAATGTGTTGTATAGATTCCTTCTCTTAAATACCTCATTGCTTCAACCGCATATTTGGCAGGTTCTGTATCACAATCAATTAAGTTTCAGCTCCTTGGTACTTGTCCAAAGTGTGGGTATTATGTATTATTGATAATAGAAAAATCCATTCACTTTAGATATCAAAGAGTGAAGTGGCAGGTTTAATATTCTTTTTGTGAAAAATAAACAGCTTGACATAAATTTTCTTCCAGAAAACAATTCGTACCTTGTGAACCACAAAAGTACCTGTGAACAGGGCCAGGCATTTTCTCAACAAAGCTCTGGGTCTGGCCAAATGCCAGAACAGCAACCATTTGAAACAACTGGAGAGATAGATTGGACCTGGCGAAGGTCATATGTCATCATGTGTGAGCAATCTTCTATTACCCTCCTGCTCAGGAGGGCAAATGGCACCCTCCTGAACTCCCAATCCAGCACACTATTACTCAAATCAACTTCACCCTATAAAACCAATCACTTCTAATGCTATTTAGAAATGACTCGATTTATTTTTCTCAATTTCCCCCACCCACATTATCACTCCTTCATTTCAAGTCATCATTCTCTATTATTCAAGGTACCAATTAAAATTTATTCAAACTTAAGCAACAGAAAATCCAGCCAACAGTGGATTCAACAATATAGGGTTTGCTTTCCTCATGTAACATAAAATCTGGAGTTGAGAAAGTTAAGCAGTAATGATCAATCAGGGATTATCAAAGACCCTGAGTCATTCAACTTTCCTGTTCCCCCATCCCTCCTGGGTAGCTTTCCTGTTCATTTTACAAGATGGTAGCCACATCTACACACATTCCAATCACATTTTAGGCAGGAAGAAGGGTAAGGGCAAGCGGCTGAAGACACACTCTGTTATCAGGGTACCTTTCAAGCAGTGTTCCCAGAATCCTGATTTAGTGATTTTTGCTTACATATAATTGGTCAACACCATGTCCACTGCAGCCTGGGAAGGAGAATATTAGTAGTTGGGCACCTTGCTGCCCTGACAAAGTCAAGATTCTGTTACTGCCACACCTGGTCTAGCGCTATAGCATAGATTCCTAATCCACCAACCTGACACCAATGACCTATGCACTGTGCTTAACCCTTCCCATTGGCATTAAATCTAAGAAACAAAACCATATTTAAATGGACTTTGGCTCTTTCTTCCCAGTGTGTTTGTCCCAACATCATCATCGTACCATATTAAGATACATCATAATTTCATTCTAACTTATTTCCACAGATTTATCTCCCACCTCATTCCCCCTACATTTCAACCACACTAAATTTATCATTGTTCTAATCCAATATGCTTCCCTGCTTCTGTATCTTTGCCTCTATCTACAATTCCCTTCCCCTTGTGTTTTTTTCAGACAACATCCCATTGGTATTTTAAGACCCATCATGAATGACACCACTTTTGTGAAGCTTTTCCAGATTCTCTCTATGGTAGCCTTTGCATCCCACCTTCATCGTCTGAGATTCCTCAAATAAAGTCTGCCTATACTTTTTTTGACATATAGTAAGTCCTCAATACATTTATGTAATAATTGATTAGATAAATTGATGAATTAAGAAGATATATAAGTAGTCAAGAGCTAAAGAATTGACAGTTTTATATGTCAAAATATGGTAATAGATCTCAAGTTGGAGGAAAAGATAGGAAAGAATCAGAGACTCAGGGAAGGGAAAAAGAAGTAAGAGGCCAGGGACTCACCCAAGGAATTTGGGATTAAAGAATCAGAAGTTGAAATCCAAGGATCTGAGCACCAAGAACATGAACAAGAAAGGAAATTGACTATGCCCAGAGTGTGAGCCAGATGCTGGCTGAACTGTCTCTTTCCCAGGACACCTAGATATGATTGTGTTGAAAGATTAACTGAGGTACATTAATATTTTCAAGTGTGTATTGAGCGTACCTCAAAATGGGGCAGCACTAAACTAAAAATGGCTGGAAGCTAGTAAAGAGTTTTTTATAGAGAAGACATGGAAGCAAAGCAAGAAAATTATTTGATTGGCTCTAGCTTAAGGAGGTTTTGCCTTATTTGGGAAAGCTTAGTTAACTGACTAGTTGATGTGAGGTTTCATTTTCTCAGACTTGAGTGCATTGACTGGCTAAGGTTTTAGTTTGCCTACATAGACTGCCAAGGCATTAGAGACACTCTGTCTAAAGGCCTCATTTTATTATTTTAATAATTGGTTTAAACCAACTTTCACACCCTATGGAAGTGATAATCTCCTCCCATAGCTAAAATTTTCTGCATTTTCCTGAATGTTTTTTTCTGTTTTCCAAGCTTTTGTTTGTGCTCAATTAGTTAGGGTAATGGGTTATTTTTCTATTCCATATAAAAACTTAAATGTAAGTCTCCCCCTTTTCCTCAGTTTTTCAGAAAATCTATTTAACAAGTTATTTGCATATCTAGTAGACATATCTGTGGGGACTCATAAGGATTTTAATTACAAAAAATCAAAGAAACTTCTAACAGAATATTAAATTCCCCTGGTTCTAAGTCTTTTGGTCTTCACAACGCCCCCAAACTTTTTCAGTTTTGCCACATCTCAAGCTCCACACAATCTTCTGGTTTCAGAAATCCAAATCTCCCTTAGCATACCAGGCAAAACATTACTACTCCTAGATGTAGCACAAGGTCCATTTTACATATCTAAATCCAACAATGATATATGCAGCAGATCGAAGGAGCTTTTAATATATTTGAAGCCATGTACCATCAAAGATGATTGAGGTTATAAACAGCAAACATATTCTGACTTAAGCCAAAACTTCTGACAGATTTTATCCTTAGCTTAAGATGCACATCAGGTTGAAAACGTACACAAAGTTGTACATTCGCTATAGCAAGGTTAGGGCTGGGCTTAGAGCTTCTTGACAAATTTTGAAAGATCTTGTGTTCTGCCTCAAAAAGGTCTGGATTTGGCTGATGAATAATAAGCATCAGTTTCTTCATCAGTGAAAAATAAATTGATGTATTCATTCTATGAATATTTATTACATTTCTACTATGTCCCACACAATATTCTACGCTTATAGATAAAGCAGTGAATAAGCAAGACCAAATTCTTACTCTCATATAGCTTAGATGTTTAGGATCATAATTGTACCTACATCATAGAGGAAACTGTGAGGATTAAATTACAAAATGCATGAAATATCCTTAGGATGCTGCCTGGCAGTTCTAATCGTAGAACTTCAACTATTATTACTATATCAGAATATTATATCCTGATAAGAGCACATGATCAAAATATAGTAGTAAAGCAAAGGATAGGAGAGTTCTTGAGAATCAGGGATAAAAATAATGGAAGCTTATCTTGATTCACTCAATTCAAGACATATTTATCAAGAGCATATTACGTGCCAAGTACTGTTCTAGGAGCCTGAGATACAGATGTGATCAAGAAAGAAAAAACTTAAGAGGTGTCACAAAATATTTCTTATCTGATGTAGAAGGTCCCTATTTTATCTGTAATAGCCCCTGCTTCAGCGAGCTGAACTGACATGTCAAGTAATGATCCAATGTCAGGTCTTGTTCATCCAAGATCACTTTTAGCATCTCTGTCAACATCCATTTGGTGCAATCATTCTCCAAGAGAGATAAACTTTTAGTAAACAAGTATGAATGATTCTGTCAAAGGAGAAAGAAATTCTACTGACACATACACTAAAACCTTGATAAACCATGGAAAATTACAAAACATGTATAAAATGAGGTTAAAAGTATTTAAGTCACAAAGATTTCAAGTTCTTATCTCTCAGATGCCATCCTGTGTCATTGCAATTTATGGTTTTTGACCCAAGCTCCCTATGTGCTCACAGAAAAATCTACTGCCTCAAGAAACAACTTGTAGTAATTCACAAGTCTCTTCCATCTAAATTAGTCTGCAAAAGTCACACAGTTGAAAGCACAAAGCTACTGGTCCCATCTGTCCCCATCTTTTCAGGGACTGCCAAATCGCAAGAAAGGGAGACTATTAACCAATGAGAAAATAAAGGTAGTAAATAATCTCAGAAAATATTCAGCTTCACTGATAAACAAATGAACTAAAGTTAAAACAATGAGTTATGCTTTTTTACCTAATAAACTAGCACAAATAAATCTCATTTTTATAAAGCTAATTCCCTGTGCTGTCCAGGAAGCAGTTAAATGAGTATTCTTATATTTCTGATAACAGTGTTAACTGGCCTTGAGGGAAGAAATCTGACAAAGTGTATCATAAGCTATTAAGTTTTTCATATTACTTGACCTGGTAACTCAATTTGTTAGAATCTATCCTAATTTTGAACAAAAGCATATGCATGAAGATATTAGTCACACCATTACATATATTAATAAGAATAGAAATAATTTAAATGTCAAACAATGAGAGAATTATTAATAAATTGTTGCATATTATTCAACTACTAAAACAGAAAAATTCTTAATATATATTTGATACTCCACTTCACTTATACCTCACTCCATTCCTAAAAGCATTTGAGGTAGGGACATCATGCTGAATGATTTTTTAAATACAGAATACATGATTATACATGAAACATATTTTAAACACATAGTGGAAGGAAATGGAGCACAAATTAAATAAATCAGTGACATGTTGGATGACTGCTTTTCTTTGTCATTTTCCATGTTTTTGAAAGTTCTTATGAAATTTGTGGAGAAAATTTTTATTTATAAAAAATAATTCCAATAAAAATTACATTTGACTTAATCATTAAACTGGACACAATGCATTTTGTGGGCAGTTTTGCTAGGTATCACTGGAACTCTGATGTGTTAAAATACACTGAGAAACCTAAGAATTACATCCTGTCATCAGAACAGGAAGTTCAGGCTCATTAGTTTTCAAAGTCCCATCAAGGTTCTGGAAGCTGGGGGGAAAGCTAATAGAAAGTAATATTGGTCCCCACCTGTTTTGTGTGTTTGGCGGCTGGGTAGGTTTGTTTTATTTTTTAGCCTATCAAAGAAAAGTCCCAGAAACCAAAAGAATTTGACACGAATTTACCCAATCACTAAAGCAGAAAATTCTAGGTAAATTTTCCATCAGGCTTAGAATAAAACGTAACAACTCTCAAAAATTTTGATTGTACTTAGAATCCAAGAACAATTCATTTTAGACCTGCCATCTCAGCAAGACTCTCTTCAGAGCAAAAATTTCTTAAATTGCAGTATTCTGTAATATACTCAGAAGTTTTCTTAGGTCAGACTGAGAAACAGGGTAGTCACAAGTTATAGACTATAGCTGTATCTGAAAAAAAAATGCATTCTGTGATAAGCTTTTCAATGGGGGAAGAATGGAGACAAGAGAGGGGAAAGTTAGAAATAAGAAGGAAAAGACTGAGAAAGAACAGAGCAGTTCAAGAAATGCTTTTTTTAAATCTTGCAAGGATAGCTACACATTTTATTTTAGAGGCTACACAATGATAAACATCCCAATGGCTCCCCATCATACTCATGACAAGAGCTAAAATCTTTATAGAGTCCTCAAAGCCCTACTAGATCTAGACCTCACTTACTCTCTGAGAACATCTTTTTTTTCTTAATTCCAGTATAATTAACATACAATGTAATATTGGTTCCAGGTGTACCATACAGTGATTCAATACATCCCTTCATCTTCTGGTGCTCATCACAAGTCTGAGAACATCTTATACCATGTTTTTAGCTCCTCAGTTACACCTTCATAGTTCTCTTTTCCTGACATGTAGTTGCACATTGAAGACAAAGTTCTCAGACACTTAGGTTGAGTGGACGTGCAGGGCTGCCTCTGCCAGCAAAACAGCAGCAGCAACAAACTGCACGTAGTCTTTATTTCATGTTCGCCAGGTATAAATATCAAAGACCTCAAGGCTGTCGAATGTGATCACACTATGAGACTCAGACCCCATGATACCCCAGAAGCCAGTTAGGCAATTACAGTGGGTCTGTTCCCTAACTGGCTTCTGGGGTATCATGGGGTCTGAGTCTCATAGTGTGATCACATTCGACAGCCTTGAGGCCAGAACATCGCTGACGTTTCAGCAATTACTCCATTCACTTTGCCAGCACTTACAATATGCTCTCTAAAAATAACTCCACACTGACACCTTGTTCTCCCGCATAACCTATATTTTTCACCTCCATATTGGTCGGGGACCAGTGAGAAAAACAGAAACCACAGAAGATATGTCAGCAGAAGGAATTTAATATAAGAGCTTAGTTATACAAGTATTGGATAACTTAAGAAGCGAAAAAAAAAAAAGACATTAAAATAACCCAGATGATGACAACAAGAAGCTGGTGCTTTTCCCCTGTCCTCCTTGAGCTAAGGAAAAATGGGGATCATTTAGGATGATCTGAATTTAGGAGTTTGAAGGGGCAGCCCTATGGAGCTTCTCGGACCTCTGTGCTCATCTTGAGGCTGCTTCAAGAAGTACTGAAAGAAGCTGGGCACTACAGCCAATTGCTCTGAGTTCAAAGTGTCATTGCTGGGGAGTCCAGATAGAAACAACAAGCAAAGAGGAAGAAAGAATTCCTTCTTTCCTCTACCTTCCAATCTTGCTCTAATATCTTTTATCTGCAAAACCTGTCTGAAAGCCAGATGGAAATAAAAATATACGTGTGTGATGTCATTTATGGAGTTAAAAGTTCAGCACTACCTCAAGAGTATATTTGGATCTGAGAGAGAATAGCTCAATAGCCATCCTAGTTCACACTCTTGGCTTCTCAACATTCATATAGACCCTGATACATATATTTGAACTTGTGTATAAGAACAACAAATGAAGCCACTCTCAGTCTCTCTCCAAAAAGAAAAAATATAAAGTCCTAACA
The DNA here is from genome assembly GCF_014898765.1 of Herpailurus yagouaroundi. NCBI lineage: Eukaryota > Metazoa > Chordata > Mammalia > Carnivora > Felidae > Herpailurus > Herpailurus yagouaroundi. Next base: position 17,739,717 of record NW_024412376.1, on the reverse strand, counting down.
ATTTCTATAGTCACATTTGGGAAGTCACAGCTCTGACAACGATAACTTTTGCTCTAAATCATATCTATGTGAGCATTTTGCAACCTAAAGAATAAATTGGAATTTAAGTGACAATAATCCTATATAAAACAGTAATGGGAAATAAGGAATAAAAAATAAATTAGTTACATGTACAGTATATATACACAACAAGCAAAGAAGAAAATATAACTAATACATTTCTCAATTCTCTAGTTTGTGACAAAACTACTGATATATGTGATTTCTATCTTGTACCACCCCTTGCATGTTCTTTTTACCTAATGTCCAGTTTGTTAAGGTCCTTCTGGTCCTTTAGGGAATGGAATGACTTCAACCTTTATTCCTGAAGGGTGAGAATCCTTAGTATGTGAGACAGCAATATAATTTTCCATAGTGGTCAAGATTAATCACCTCAGCCAGTAGAGTAACCCCCTTCTTTGTCTGCTAGGTCTGTGCCAGCAGAAGACCAAAGTAGCCATGTATAATCTCAATTGCTTACTTAATAGAATCATTATCATGTCTTCCAGTAAAAATATCTCTCCCTTGGAAACCAGAACCTTCACATTAACTCAGCCCAATGTTGTAGGGCTAGAGAAGTGGGAGGAAAAAAAAAAAAAGATCAGTAGGTAATAATGAAAGGAACCACTCCCACTAAAACACCTGATTTCAGGACCCATGTATTCCAATTGTGAGTACTATACATTAGTACTTTATAGTACTGTATAGTACATTATATATACATATAGTATATATACATATAATACTGTATAGTACATTATATATACATATACTATATATTTTGGTGACTTGCTACACGTACTACATCTTCTAATATAGAACCCTACTCTTTCTGGGTGTCACCCAACTGGCGCCATAACTGTATCTTCAGTAAGACATTTTCCTATTCCATCAGGACATTGCTCTACCTTCACTTCTAGACTTTGGAATACAAATAAGCCCAGTTAATCCCATTAGCTTGCTACCATGTAGGATAACTAACTATCCCACTTTGCCCAGGCCTGGTCTGGTTTCAACATCAAAAGTTTTACTTCACCAGAAGCCATCTAGTCTCAGGTAAACTAGGATAGCTGGTCACCCTACCATTACCACACTTTTGCTATAAAATTCTTTGTTCCAAAACTTGCAGAACTTCATGATAATGAATAAGACTTTTTATAAGTATAAGGATGATGAGGCTGGCAGAAGCATTGTAGAAAGGAAAGAAAAATTCAGGTTCATGTTTATTCCAATAAGGAAAAATCATTTTACTGTCCTGTAACAGGAAAGTACAATGCAATCAACCAACCACTACCCTCTACTAAATTACTGAAGGATATCTTTGGTGAGCTTTCAAATAGAATGTAAAGAGTTTCAAATTCCATGCCCTTTCTAAGAGATCCATCCACATGTCTCTACCTTAGAACTTGTTACTAATATTCTCCCAAGTTCTTCATTATCCAGGCAAACCACGAGTTACTGTCCACAAATTAGTGTATGTCTACGCCTTTGGCCATCCTTTGGTCCTGAACAATAAAATTTATAACTCAAGGTCTGCTTATTCATGGTATTTCCCTTTACCACCATTTTTCTAGGACACCACTTTTTGTAGCTTTAAGGCTGTATTTAGTCCACTTAGTTGATGATAGCATAATATGCAGAGCCATCTGCAGAAAGAGTTTAGGTAAGATCTAGTAAGAATTCTAGATCACCTCCTTCCACAACTTACTTCTAACCTATAGACCTGCTTTTCCTTGATGACTGATTGCTGTTATGCATGTCAAGCTTCTGGCTTGATGGGTCAAATCACTTCCAGTTCATGATGGTCAGCTCAGGTCACATGGTTATTTGGTGTCCCATTGTTTGGCATTCAATCTTTAACAAGGCCTAGTTGCAAGTCAGGAGTTGTTTCTCAAAAGTAAAGTAGTTATATACAAGAGAGGGTACGACTTTATCCTCTGGAGGGTACTGTAATTCTCCTATTGAGGCTTGCCAGAATCTCTATACAGTATTCCTATTTGCTCTGGACACTTTGAATATCATTGGACCTACTGGATCAAAGGCCCAGGTGGTCTACAACTTACACTGCAGCCTAGACATGTTGCACAACCTTTTATAATTTTTCCCCTGGGGTTTTACTCAAAAGTAGCAAAACCCCTGTATGGGTTACCCACAGAATGGGTCAGGACATCATATTGTAATAGAGTGTATGTTTCTTTAAAAACCCAAAGAGGCCCACCAAGCACTAAGCCTTATTTTTAGTGTTAGATTTATAAGGTGCTTTAACTTGTTTTTTACTATAGAGATTCTGACATGCTGAAGATCACTGAACTCTCCCCCCAAAACTGTACTAAGAGAATTCCCTTGAATTTTGTAGAGTTTATCTCCCACCCTCTAGCCTACGTGTGTTTCACTAAGATACATAAAGTAATTTCCAGGTTCTGGCTCATCAAAAAAAATTATCATAATATCATCAGTGTAGTGAACCAGAGTGATACTCAGCATGATGTTAAGATGATCGAGATATGTCTAAAATAAATTATAGCAGAGAGCAAGATGGTGACAGTGTGCTATCATCCTTATCAAGAGAAAGCAAACTGCTTCTGGAGATCCTTGCACATTTATATGGGAAAAAATTTTTGCCAGATAAATAACTGTATATCAAGTGCCAAACTGTGTTGATATGATTAAGTGTATGATAATCCATGATCGTTTTCCAGTATCCATCTATGTTTAGCACAAGCAAAACAGGTAGATTAAATGGAAATGTGATAGGATTTACCACCTTTCATCTTTCAAGGCTTTAATGTGGCCCTCATCTCTGCAGTTCCAGGAGGGATATAGTATTGTTTTGGATTATTAACCGATTATAGAAGAAAGCGCCATGGCTTCCACTTAGTTCTTCTGACGGTTGTGACCCTCATTCCACCGGTCTAAGAGTCAATGTGAAGATTCAGCCAGTTGCTGAGTATGCCTACTTCAATTATACATTCAGAAGCTTAGGTCTGAAGACGCTCTGAACTATTAGACATAGGTTAAAATTCCATTTATCCTCTGACCCCTATAAGGACCCACTTTGATTGATGGCCACAGTGGCATTCGGGGTCTCTAGCAATTAAGATCACATGATCAGATATCAATTAAAGGTCTGGTAAGTTCCCTTCCTAAGTGCATTGCCATCATAATAAATGGCCACAAGTCCATTTTAGGACACTTGGAAAAAGTGTTATATGCTGGTGGAAGTATTGCACAGTTCTTGCTCAGTTGGAATCAAATTCTCTTCAATCAAAGAGATACAAGTCTATGTCCTGACTTAGACCTAGAAAATCAGTAAGAACCTAAAACTCCATTGTGTTGACTTACACCAGGATTTTGGCCAGTAGACCTGATTTTCTGCTATATCAATAAAGTTCTAAGTTAGCAGGCTGCCCATTTATTACATTCATAAGGACAATTAATCACTTCTCAAAATTTCTAGGTGTCAAAATACTCTGATTTCCATTTTACTCTTGTGTCCATTATGGCAATTGCATCCACCTTATCTCTGTTAGTTAAGGACTGATACCTGACCTCAGCCATTGTAGGACTTCATCATTCCAATTGATATCAAGAAGCCAATCTCAAAGGTGCCATTACAAAGTACAAAATGATAGGTTTTTGTTTTTATGTTCACTTTTCATAGTGTATAAAAAATAAATGGCTTTTTTCTCAACTTTTATAAAGGTGTTCATTTTTTAATGAAATTTTATAAAAATTTCTCTAAATGGTTTTTATTTATAATAGTCAATATTTTGCAGTTCTTATCTACTTTTTTAATCTTTTAATTTTCTGTATTGTGATTTTTCATGAACTCAAGTTGGGTTTTTTCAATATTTAACCATATGTATCATTGTTCTTTAATTTTTATGCTTAGAGCGTCCTTGTCCATAACAACATACAACATTTTCTATACCCCCAATTTTTAGAGTACTATAATTTGTTAGCTAGAATATTTAAATCACATGAAATTTAGTTCGTTGCAACACATGAGGTGATATTTTTTTGCTTACTTTTCCAACTAACCAATTTTCTCAGTCTCATTTTGTTTCTAGATTGTCCACCCCTGTTCCCATTTATTTGTGATGCCTCTTTTGTTAAATACTAACTTTATATACTAAGATGTGTTTCTGAGCATTTAACTTGGTCTTAACAATTATACAAACGTCACCTTGTTTTTGTAATTATTCCATTTTAAGTGGCTGGGAGGTCAAACCTCTCTAACTCCCTCAAAATCCTTCTTTTTTAAACTTTCAGTGTATTTATTTTGAAACTACTCTTTCAATTCTTTTACTGGGTTCTGAGATAATACCTAATTCCCAATTTCATATTGGATGGCTTTATAGCTTGTGATTTAAAAAGACTTAGCATTAACGTCATTCAATTTGTCCTTCTATGAACATGTCATGTTTCAGGTCTTTTATAATTTTTTACAATATTTCTGATGTTTACTTTATGCAGACCCAAAACCTTTCAATTAGGGTCATTCCTTGTTATTTTATTTTATTTTATTTTGCTTGTTATTTTGTGAATTGGATCTTTCCGTCTTCAATTATACCTTTGAAGAATTATTGCTAGCCTTAAATAGAAAAGCTTTTAATTTTCTTACTTATCAGTCTGCTGAAATTATATCTGCATTGTAAAATTATCAGAGGTGTTCCCTAATTTATGTGCATTTTTATAGTTTCACACTCTTTAAAAAACATAACAGGACTTGGAATTTTAAATCTGCCACAGGTGTTCAGACTTCTGGAACAGAATGCCACTAAATAGTGCTCCACATATTCATCTCAGTTCACTCCTAATAACATAACCCCCAACAAGATTTTGCTGGGAAAGATACATACTTTTCAAGGAATATATGTGTTATATAATATCCAAAATATTACTTGTTTTTTTTTTTTTAACGTTTATTTATTTTTGAGACAGAAAGAGACAGAGCATGAACAGGGGAGGGTCAGAGAGAGGGAGACACAGAATCTGAAACAGGCTCCAGGCTCTGAGCTGTCAGCACAGAGCCTGATGCGGGCCTCGAACTCACGGACTGCGAGATCATGACCTGAGCTGAAGTCGGCCGGCCGCTTAACCGACTGAGCCACCCAGGCGCCCCCAAAATATTACTTGTTAATGTCTGTGGTTCCCAAATGAAGTCTTCACTCAAAGAGACAATTACTTCTTGGGCCACCTGGGTGGCTCAGTCGGTTGAGTGTCTGACTTTAGCTAAGGTCATGATCTCGCAGTTCATGGGTTCGAGCCCTGCTTCGGGCTCTATGCTGACGGCTCAGAGCCTGGAGCCTGCTTCGGATTCTGTGTCTCCCTCTTTCTCTGCCCCTCCCCACTCACACTCTGTCTCTCTCTGTCTCTCAAAAAATGAATAAACATTAAAATATTTTTAGAAAAAAAATACTTCTTTCTTTTCTAAATAATTGAATCTCCTCTTTGCTCACTCATCCAAATAAATCAGAAGGCAGGCATCCACCTCAAAAAATCCAACATGACTGTCCAGAAATGGTTGGCGGGTCCTGTCAAGAAACATCATAACCCTCCTAGGAACTGATTCCTGCACTGACACTTTCATCAAGACTGAAATGCTCCAGGGAAATGCTGCTAATCCCAGGCCATTTGTTTCACTTTTACAAATCTGTAACTCCTTTTATGTCCCTTTACCTTCTCCTACTTATTATACAATTGTCTTAAATATTTTCTCTATCTACACTGACCACCACAGTAGACAATGTTTTTTTTTCCTTCAACTTTCAAACATTTTCAAAAACTAAAGAAAAGGAAAATAAGTGTATTGTATTTTCTCATGATTTTGTTTTTTCTTTTGTCTTTCTTCTTTCCTGATGTTCCAAGACTTTTTTCTTTTAGCCTTTCCTTTCTTTTAGCTAAGAGAACTTTCTTTAGCCATCCTTTAAGGGTAGGTCCGCTAGCAACAAATTCTCTTAGTTGAGTGTGGAGGTTAAACGTTATCTAAGTAATCCACTATCTAGGAATATACCTTCAAAACAGGAGTCCCCTTTCAACTATAAATCCTTTATACGGGTTGTGATAAAGAGAACATTAAGTGGTGCTACCTGAAATGGTGGCTTATGATGCCAGAACTTAAAGTCTCTAGTTCCTTAGAAGCATTTTGCCTAATGAAGGGCTATCATTCAGGAAGAATTTGGTCTACTGGCTATAGGCTATAATGTACATGCAGTACATACCTGATTTTAGAGTAGGATTTTTACCTTCTACCCATGTACAGGTGATAGAAAGATAATTAGCCTAGTACTTCATTAAGAATGAAGCAGGAGATGAGCACTTGTGTGGCTTAGTCAGTTGAGCATCCAACTTCAGCTCAGGTCATGGTCTGTGAGTTCAAGCCCTGCATAGGGCTCTCTGCTATCAGCACAGAGCCTGCTTTGGATTCTCTGCACCACCACCCCGCCCCTCCCCCACTCATCCTTTCTCGCTCTCAAAAATAAACTTAAAAAAAAAAAAGAACGAGACAGGAGAATGAGAAAACATTACTAACTCACATTTCAAAGGCAACTGAAACTTTGGCCTTTCAAGTGTTACTCAATCATAATCAAAATGAATTGTGATTATAAGGGAAGATTTTAAGTCAAAGACTAAATGGAGTTGAGGCTCAGAGCTAAATGTTTATATTAAAGTAGTACCTAACTGTGGCCTTAAGTAGTGCTAGAAAAAAAATCTAGTTGAAGAAAATATTGATCTTGAAGCTACTAGCAATGATTTCATTAATTTTTCTCTGTCATTGTAGGAAACCCTGAAAAGGACAAAATTAATCCAGTCGCACATATTCCTTAGAATCCGTGTTTTCTGTCTGAACCACAAAGAAGGCGGTGACAAAATTAGGAAGGGATGCCACAGGTTAGGATGCTGTTCCAGAGCCTTTTGACAACATAACAGTTTAGACTGGATCCTCATTTTCAGACTTAACAGCAAATCACTGCCCAGCTGATAGCCATTAGTCACATCCATAAGATACAAAGGCCAGTGCTCTGTTTGATGCCCTTTCTCTGATTTCTAATCCTTCTGGATGACTGCAAAAAGCAGCTAGAGCAAGTAATAACAACACCTCCAGTCTGGGCAGCTATGTCTACCAACTTTGCTAACAACTGTCTCTTTGGCTGGTTAAATTATTCTGTCTGAGTTTCTCTGGGAAGGTACAAAGTTCTATGTGCTTGTACTTCTCCTGACCCTGCACGAACTCTTTCATTAAAAAATCAACGTGGAAAACCAGCATTATTAGATTAATGGACTGTGTGGTGGCCCTAAGAGAAATAAGTAATTATGTTAAGTAAGCCATACCAGCTCAACCTTAAAAAAAAAAGTGCCTATAAGTGGGAACTTGCCAAAACCCCACAGATGAAAAGCTGCCAAAAATCCTATTGTGAATGATGTAAATAATACATCAATTTTTGATAAGCTTTTAAACACATGTTTGCTATAAAAAAAAAAACTAGTATGTATTAATCATTCTCTGACTTGTTGAGTAATCAACTAATTACCAGGATACATCAGAAGCCTGACTGCTTGTGGGGTTTTTTTGTTTTTTTTTTTTTTATAAAACTGAATGTTACTATAAAAGTAGTACAATTAAAAATAGAAAAAAGAGAAGTGATAAAAATATCTATCAAGCTAAAATAATATGGCTAATATTTTAGCATAGTTCCTTCATTTTTCCCAAAACATTATACATTCAATTTTGCACTATAACTTTACTTAACATTAAAAAATACATTATCCCACATAGACACATGATCCCTGAATTATTACTTTTAATGGCTATGATGTCCATTTGGTGAATGTAGTATAATTTGTGTAACTGTCCTTTAGTTTTGGATTTAATTATTTATCATTTTTATAATTATGTTTTAGAAATGTTTAATGCAGTACTTCATGAGTATAATTTATTCTATATGTTGAACGATTAGATTCAGAAATATTCTTAGAAGTGAATTACTGTGTTCAATATTATGAAGATTTTTAAAAAGTTGTATACATAACTTATTTTTAATTATATTTCTGATTCTAAAACTATGTATTCATGATCATTTATTAAAAACTTTGAAACTCCATAAGCTATGGAAAGAAAAAGAATACTTGCGATATCCTATTCAACAACTTAAACAATTTTAATATATTTATATATATCATTCCATTTTTTGTCTGAAAAGATACCTTTTTCCCAAAAATTAGGATGATAAAGTACACTCAATGTAGTCATCTATATTCTGTAATTTTCATTATTATGAATATTTCTAGTATAATCAAAAAGAATGAAATTTTAAAAATAAAAATTAACCACTGATTTTACATGTGAATACAGCATGTTTATCCACTTTCTTATCATTGGATACTGACATTATTTTGAAATATTTTCAATTATGTAAAATGATGTCATGAACATTTTATCATGTAAATCTTTTGGCAATATCATTTGGCAAAAAGATCTTAAGGTTCTCAAACGGGAGTATCAAAATTTAAGACTTTGATACATTTACCAATTTATTTTTCAAAACTTTTCTTACTGAAGTGCAACATTTAATTTGAAACACACACAAAAAATGTGCTATCACTATTTGGACTTCCAAAACCCATTGATAATTACTTTTTGAGAAAACACTGGGGCTATTGTGAGTAAATCACAACCGTATTATAATTTTTTGTCAAAATAAAGTCTCTGACTGAGTTTGCTAAGGCAGTTTAGTGTCTAGAGGAGGTAAACAAAAACACGGCAAGTTTTAGTCTGAACTATAATTTTTTTTAAAGAACCAGGTTTTCTTAAATCAGAAAAAAAGATTTGTGGAAGATTTAGTAACATCCTTAACTATGAAAATGACAATGAGCAATTCTCCAATGCTAATGACATCTACATTCTAGACAGAGAACAGAATCAATAAGAGAGAGTTAGAGATTTGGATTGAATTTAAAAAGACTTTCTATTGTGTGAGCACACTGGAATTTTATATAAAAAAGGCATAAAATAACATTCGTTAAATAAAGATTTAAGCTTAAAATTAAGGTATAAAACTAACATTAAAATTTGAGGACTCAATCAATAGGTGGGGAAGATATTTTGGAAGAGCAGGCACTTTTATTAAAAAGTCCCTCCATACCATGGATATTTTAAATCTGACAGTCATTTATCAATAATTATAAATCTTCATCTTCTGGACACACACACCTTGACACACAAGAGAAGGAGAATAGAAAATAGATCTTTGATTTTGGTGTCCGAATGAATATTTATATATGTTATCAAAAGTGTCACCTGACTTAACTCTAAAATACAAAATTAAGCGTTTTTCTAGATGAATGGTCTTAAAGACTGTTATATTTAGAATTCTTCAGCCGACTAATAATGGTACCCCAAATGTTCCACAATTAAAAATAGAATTGTGGATTCTACTGTAGCATTCGTAACAAAAGCTTAAAGGAGACCCATCCTCACACACATACAAAAATATGAAAACATATAAAAAGCTCTCTAATGGGAAGAGGGACAGATTAGAAAGAAAGGGTATCTTTTTTGGCCTCTCAGCTCCTCTATATAACCCTTGTGGCATCACAGAACACAGTCAAAAGCTACCAATAGTCCAACATTTTATAAAAAGACACTTGATCGTAGCTGAGACTACACTGGACCCAGGTGTCTCAACTTACGAATTATGCTGTTTTTATCCCCTCAGGTTAACTTTGAGTCATAGTACCCCGCCCACTGGAGATTCTACATAGCATCAAAGACTTATAGAGGATTATCAGGAGCCACTAAGAACCCATAAAATATGAGAGAGATAAATGATAGATGATGGCTAGCTAGCCAGCTAGATGCTTTTACAAAATGTTCATTTCAATTTCACTTTTAAACTAGAAAAAAAAAAATTAAAACTTCACTTATTGACTACCATTGACTCAATCTAAGTTTCTTGAGAAGTAAACACATGACTGAGATTTCTATGAGAAAATTAAAGATGGTAATGCGTCATGGACGTCAGCTAAATGGATGGAATCCCTGGTGGTCCCACCCATTTAGTCTCTCCTAAAGAATCAATGTTCTCCAAGTAGCTTGGGCGTTGCGAGTGCACAGGGGTGGAAGCCTGGAGAAAGTTTATTTTGGATTTCATAAATAATAAATATATAATCTTTCTCATTTTTAAAATACAGTCTCAAATTCCTGATAGAACTGTTTGCTTGCTCTCACTCACTTATCTAAAATTTTTAAAGGATACAACATACAAAAGCATTTAACTTTGCAGGCTTCTGCAGATTGCATTGACCTTCATTTAAATGAAGCTGAGCTGACTTTGGTAAACTTATTTTTACTTGGCATTTTTATCTTCTGCTATTTTTTCTGTGACCTATTCTGTCTGTGCTTTGCATTAACCATTTTCATTATATTTTCTTCAATAACCTCATTTTTGCATTTAAAGCACTTATTGATATTTAATTCATTCTTCTGGTATTAACTAGTGTGAGATATGGCATATGTAAATCTCCCTTCCATTGGGTACCAATGAGAAAGTAAAAGGATTCATGATTTAGATCCTCAATGGAAGTATTTATTTTCTTAGCTATTAATGATTATTAAGCTGCATACTCATCTATAAAAATAAAGAGGTAATAATAAAATAAGATGGTCATCATCCAGAATTCTGGTGGCTCAGCAATGCAAGTTTTATCTACCTAATTCCAGAGTTTACAAAATTAGGCAAAGGAAAATAGGTACTCAAAGTGGACTGAAACAAAAGCAATAACAAAAGTTCATGATCAACTGAAAGTTCCATTTCAAGTTGTTAATATGCAAATTTAAAAAATAATCATAGGACAATCTTACTTGGAGTGTTGGTGGTATTTCTATTGCAAGTGTAAGAAATATGGTGGATTTACATTTGTTACAAGAATTCCTTTTATGCAATTATGAGGCTGTATGATTATTAAGGAATGAATGCCTCCTCTAAAGGAAAAGATATGTTTGTACACTTTCTCTAGGAACCTAAGTATAAGGTTGACTTCTCTGTTTCCAAGTCTTTTGCATTAAAAACTAATTTGCAAAATGTTAAGAGATGGATTCATTCTCCTCTGGGTATAATGTGATATTATACAATATAAAACTGACCACCTTTCATGTTAGAACTATGTTTCAAAAGCATTTTTTAACAGATTAAACTGATCTTTTTGAGATATTCCTAGAGTATAGGACTTTATCTGTGTGTTATCTGATGGTTTTTTTTTTCTTAGCAAACTCCTCTAGAGGTTCCCATTTCATCTTTTTTTTCCATTAGTTTTTACTTGACCCTATAATTATGTAAAAATGCATAATTAATAACTAATTTTAGTGCTTCTGTTGATTAAGCATCTGGTTCATGTCAGGCCTTGACACACCTTTACCATGTGTAATACCTAATGCATAGTCTTATAGGCTACCTTCAGATACAGAGAGAAGAAAGCAAAGTTTCCATTTTCTTTAGCCTTGAGGTTTTGCAAACATTTGCTATCCTGGAATCGAAAATTTATGTCCCTGTGTCCATACTTAACTGCTCCTTCCTTTAACAACTTATTTTATTAATTAATAAAGTTTAAATTCAGAAACTAGAGTATTATCGTGCTGCCTAGGCTTTTTTTTTTTTTTTAATGTTTATTCATTTTGACAGGGGGGAGGGGTAGGACCAGAGAGAGAGAGAGGGAGACAGAATCTGAAGCAGGCACCAGGCTCTGGGCTGTCAGCACAGAGCCTGACCTGGGGCTTGGACCATGAACCATGAGATCATGACCTGAGCTGAAGTTCAATGCTTAACTGACTGAGCCACCCAGGCAGCCTACTGCCTGGGCTTTAAAATTTTTCTACAGGGGTAATAGGATTTGGCAACAGTCCTGCAAGGCAAGACAGATTATCTTCCCCATTTTACTGGTGAGGAACTGAGGCTCCAAGAGATCATGAGACTTGCCTAAAGCCACATAACTAGGAAGTACTAAACTCTGAACTCAAGCTCTCCAATTATAACCTCTAAGCTCCATTCACCCACAAAGAAGAAATGTCAATTGAATTCATCATCATCTTTCCAAATTATGCAAACTGCATGTAAATCAGGACATCCATGAACTAATTAGAACATACCAGGTAATGTGCCACATAATATATGAGAATCGCTCCATAAATATTAATTCTGGTGATGTTCCCCACACAAACAAGTGAACATAGATGTGATCTGCCTCCTCAAACTGAAACAAAATGTTGACATTATACATCCTTTGTAATTTTTTTTTGTTTTTTCATTGTGTTTAACCTAATTTTTGATTGTAAAAATAGAAAAAGATGTGGAGCATAATTAAAACAAATGCACATGCTCCTACCATTGTGACTGCTGACAGTTATAAATATTGTTGCCATGCTTTCATAGAAGCTTTTAGATTAACAAACAAACATCACACATGGTTGAAGTATCATTGGCTTCTTCTTGCACAAAATTTCTCTCCTTCTCTCTCAAGAGTAAGCACTATCAACGTGGTATGAACTTCTGGCCCCTCTTTGCACACACACACAGATACACACATGTACATCTATATATCCAAGAAAAGCATAGGATAGAGTGTTGTATGTACACGTACAATTTCCACTGTACTTACTATCATACAATATGGTTTTTTTTCATTCAACATCACAACTGAGATCTGTGTCTGTTCCTATTTATCAAAAGGTGTTACTTTATAACTATTGCAATATATCTAGCGATACATTTCCTCCCTGTTGGATATTTAGGCATTTCCCAAGTTTTTCTATTATACATATAACCAGTTAATCAGGGAGGCTCAACCCATTGGAATAAAATTGTTTCAGTAATGTAGCTATTACTTTCATTCTCCTCCCTTATCTACCTTCTTGCCCTATAACCACAGGAGGAGGAAGGAGCAGAGTATAAAATCAATGAACTCCCTCATTAGCCTAGATCCATCCAGAAATTTCATCTGTGCAGATAATAAAGTAGATGTGTCAGAAATTACTAAGGTTCACTAATAGTTCTCTTCTGCTGCTGGATACATGGAGGATGAAACCCCCTGCCCCTTTTAAGGGAGGTATCGTCAGTTGATTATTCTGGCCAGTGAAATGGAAGCAGTTAAACTCTTCAAATTGGAGGTAAGAGATCACTTTGGCATATTACCTATTGGATCCATGTAAATACTCTGGCTCCATTCTGCATAAAAGCCCCGTGAAAGATCCAATCATATATGTTCGTTGATACAAAGCTGGTAGTCATGCTGGGAGATATGTCTCTTGTCACAAGACTACAGTCTTCAATTTTGTCTACCCTCTAGGGCCTCCTGCCCTAGGTTTTGGCAGGAGGATGTTTTAGGAATCTTCCATGCATCATGGTCCCTATTGTGCCATCTCTTCTTGATGCACCAACCAGGCATATCCAGCTGTGCAATGTCAGCTTCTCTTTCTCTCAGGCACCCATACACTGGGGGCATGATTTTCTTAGAATGCCACAGAGAGAATGGACAGATATTCTACTCCCCAGAATATTTATGGTCTTTCTCATTCTCTGGACTCTTTTTCTTCCTTTTTTTTTTTTTTTTTGTTTATTCATGTTTGAGAGAATGAGAGAGAGAGAGAGAGAGAGAGAGAGAGAGAAAGACAGCATGTGTGGGGGCGGGGGGCAGACAGAAGGGGACAGAGGATCTGGAGAAGGCTCTGCACTGACAGCAGAGAGCCCCGTGTGGGGCTTGAACTCATGAACTGCGAGATCATGACCTGAGCTAAAGTCGGACGCTTAACAGACTGAGCCACCCAAGAGCCCCTCAGGACTCTTCTTTCATAAATTTGGATTGTAGTGAAAAGAAAAGGCCAGTTCTGTAAACTGGAATCCTTCAGGCTACTGTGTAAGAAAATACCTAATCCCAACCACACTGGTAGTTCTCAGATGTCTAATGTGGACCATGTATTTCTTGTGGGTCTCAGCTTTCAGCCTTGGCCAAGACAATAGGAGAAACAAGCTGAAACTACAACCACTCTGTTATATACACTAGGGTGTTGTAAGAATTCTTGAACGTATTTCCCTGTGATATGCAAGAAGTGCTCCCCTAGAATATATCTAGAAGTAAAATCATTGGGTTATAAGGTTACCTAATAGTAATAACTAATATCATTATTTCTAAAATTTTCCTTAAAAATGATTCCAAAACAAGTCTCTCTGGCTCTTCTCTTCTTACTTCCCCCCCTTACTCCTGAGATGCTAATTATTCTGTGATGACCTCCTTCCTGATGAATGGAGTGGTTTTCTACTCTTGAGAGCATTGATGCCCTGCTTTGCCACAGCTTTCCCAGAAATAGCCTGCCTCAGCCTGCTCCTTTCTGGCTACCTCCACTGTCAACAAGTGAAGCATAGCATCAAGGACACTGACTGCTGATCTGCCTACTATGGCCAATTCTGCTCACTGCTGGATGGTGTGACGCTCTCTCCTAAGGTTGTCTTATCTCCTCTCCCCAACCCCAATGTGGGTCTGAAGGGGGAAGGGGAAGAAGTACCTCCTAGGGCCCCCGATAGTCAGTGGAGTCAAAGGAGCCCACAGAGGTGAGAAAATAGACAAAGTAACCCAAGCAGCTCCCTAAAAGCAGGGACCAACACCAGGAGATGATGTAAAAGATAGGAAAGATGAGAGGAAGAAAATGAAGCTCAAAAAGATGTGGACCAAGAAGGAACAGAAATGGAATGGTTTCCTGATTGGGCTCTTTACTGCTTGTGGCAGGAGCAAACTCATCCTAAAATTAAAAATCTAGAGAAAGAAGGGCCCACGGGTGGTTCAGTTGGTTAAGCATCCAACTCTTGGCTTCAGTTCAGGTCATGATTTCACACTTTGTGTGTTCAAGCCCTGCATTGGGCTCTGTACTGGCAGCGCAGAGCCTGCTTGGGATTCTCTCTGATTCCCTCTCTTGTCACTCCCCCACTTGTGCTGTCTCTGTGTCTCTAAAAATAAATAAATAAACTTAAAAAAAATTTCTTAATCTAGGAGAAGCATATATGGGCTCTGGTGAGGCAAGTTAGGAATAGGCAGGATTATAGAACCATGGTGCCCCCTCTCCATCTTGTTCTCATAAATATCTGATTTTTAGAATGGAAAAATTATGTGGTACAAGTTGATGAACCTATAGCTAGATCTCTTATTAAATCTCACAGATTATTCTACCAAACTTGACTGTGAGTTAAAAGAAGCTTCGTGGTGGAATTGTAGTACAGTTCTATACATTTACTTTCACATGTAAGAGGAGAATTTTATTATAAACACCACTTGGGAACTATCCTTTAATTAAACATAATCAGTTTTATATTTAAAATTCAAAATCAGAATCCAGAAAATTGTAGGCTGTATGTTATTTGGGATAAACTAATAATAGTAAACCTTTCTTCTCCCAAGATTTCTTTGTTGCCTATATGGTCTTCCACTGCTCCCATTTATCAGAAAACACTGGAATCTTCAATCTGATCAACCTACCAAGTGTAAAGTGACATATCTTTAAGTGTTAGTACTTGATCAGTGATTGTGAACTATGCCAGGTCAATGAGAGGGTAGTCACTGATCTTATCTTCTTTTCCAGTTTAAAAAAAAAAAAAAATCCGGGGCGCCTGGGTGGCTCAGTCGGTTGAGCGTCCGACTTCGACTCAGGTCACGATCTTGCGGTCCGTGAGTTCGAGCCCCGCGTCAGGCACTGGGCTGATGGCTCAGAGCCTGGAGCCTGCTTCCGATTCTGTGTCTCCCTCTCT
Organism: Herpailurus yagouaroundi; assembly: GCF_014898765.1. Lineage (NCBI taxonomy): Eukaryota > Metazoa > Chordata > Mammalia > Carnivora > Felidae > Herpailurus > Herpailurus yagouaroundi. The sequence goes on along the minus strand of NW_024412376.1, from coordinate 17,723,890 downwards.
CTCTGCCCCTCCCCCGTTCATGCTCTGTTTCTCTCTGTCCCAAAAATAAATAAACGTTGGGACGCCTGGGTGGCTCAGTCGGTTAAGCGGCCAACTTCGGCTCAGGACATGATCTTACGGTCCGTGAGTTCGAGCCCCGCGTCGGGCTCTGTGCTGACAGCTCAGAGCCTGGAGCCTGTTTCAGATTCTGTGTCTTCCTCTCTCTGACCCTCCCCCATTCATGCTCTGTCTCCCTCTGTCTCAAAAATAAATAAATGTTAAAAAAGAATTTAAAAAAAAATAAATAAACGTTAAAAAAATTAAAAAAAAATCCTCCCTGCCCTCGAGTAATTTATAAAATTAAAAGAAAAAAATCTACTTACCATATTGAAAAGCAAAATTTAAGCATTCTTATTTTACAGATCTACTTTTAGTAGCCTGGAAAACCTTATTTGAACACTAATGATGCTTCTGCTCATTGACAACTACGTGAGAGAAAAGTAAAATATGTGGACTTTACCAATTCGCAAATCAGTTTTGTGGGGGCCTGAGCTGCATAAATATTCCTCTGTTAATGAAACTGGCTTCATGTCATTTCACATAGCTTTTATTTAAAAAGCTATTAAATAATGGCCAGTGAAGGGAGACTGCAAAAATAATAACAAACATGCCAAAGAAAAATGACCATGTCAAGTATAAAAAAGAAAACGGTGATCTGAAACTACATGAGACTGCCACTGGAATATTCCCAGACTACTTCATCTTTTCTAATCTGCTTTATGCCTGTCCTTCATCTCCATACCCCTTATTAGCTCTCTTTTGTGTTGATTCAAATTACGGAATTTTCCTCAACATGAAATTCTAAATTTATCTTGTGACATGAATCATGCTAAGCAGTCATACAGAAGCAGTACTGCATGAAAATATGTACTGCTGATAACACCACAGTTAGCTCTTGAAGAAAAAGAAAAATCAAGTTGGATGAAAATTATCCTTCAGACTCAGTCAAAAAAACTCAACAAAAGTAGTAACTATCTTTCATACTTTCTTCCACATATTTGGAGAATTCAAAAATCAAAAACACAAGCTTTCGGGAATCCTGGGTGGCTCAGTGGGTTGAGCAACCCACTTTGGCTCGGGTCATGATCTCATGGTTGGTGGGTTGGAGTCCCGCGTTGGGCTCTGTACTGACAGCTCGGAGCCTGGAGCCTGCTTTGGATTCTGTGTCTCCCTCTCTCTCTGACCCTCTCCCGCTCTCTCTCTCTCTCTCTCTCTCTCTCTCTCTCAAAAATAAAATAAAAACATAAAACACACACACATACACACACACACACACACACACACACACACACACACAAGCTTTCCCAGTAAGGCAGATAAATGTTTAGTAAAGCATATTAGAAGAGTTTCACAACTTAATGTTTCCTCATTGCCTAAATAAGAAATTCTCAGTTCTGCCATTTGACAGCTGCCAGTGATATAATTGCTACCAAAAAGGAATTTCCTGCATGGTTTCATTGAATAGCTCATTAGTCAGCCACCACTGACCAAGCACAGAGTACTATTCTGCCAGGAGACAGAGGAGTGATACCAAAGAAGAAGGAAAAGTTATTACTCAAAATTAAAAACAGTGAAGATGTACATGTGCCATAAATTTAAAAACAAACAAACCAAAAAAACCAAAAAACAAAAAACAAAAAAACTAGAGAACCAAAGCAATTACACTCATAAGATTTATATTCATAAGTAATCAGGAAATATGCAGTAAGGAATAATATATCAAGAAAAGGATCTGGAATATTCAGCTATACCTGGTGTCTTCTGATATTAAAAGTTCCCATGTTATGTTTCTTTTTTTTCACTAATGATCAAAGAAGGGCTTGAAAACTTAATTTTCTATCTCTTTCAGATATTTAAAGGCTTTAGGTCATAGAGTAGAATGAAGGCCAGCAGTGTGGAAGTCATTGTGTTGTAATTTATTTTACAAATTCCAGTTTTTCTATTGAAGTTTCTTAAGACAGACTGTTACATAAGAATAAGTAGACAAATAATTACCTTGTAAACATCTTTCTGAAGCTTTCACATTCATCATCTCAAACACTTCAAGTCAGGAGACCCCATCCATTGAGCCCATTAGCACTGAGCATGGATATGCATCAGCACTTGACAAATGCCTTTAATGAGAAGGGTGATCTGACCAGACTTGGAGAATCAGAGAAGTAGCTGTGCTTAAATAAGAGGCTTAGTTTTTGTACAAAACATAATGTGTGTGAACTCTTTTGCAGAGCTCTAGAATTAAAATGAGGACCTGAGAGTTGTTATCAGTATTTCAGTATTTTAAAAACATAAGCTACCCTAAAAGAAAACGCATAATTTGAAATGACTAACAAATCAAGAATGTTTAATGTTACTAATAACCAAAGACAAGCAATTCAAATAAGATGTTGTTATTTCCTGGGGCACCTGGGTGGTTCCCTCGGTTAAGCGTCTGACTCTTGATTTCGGCTCAGGTCATGATCTCACAGTTTGTGAGAACGAGCCTCATGTGAGGCTCTGTGCTGACAGCATGGAGCCTGCTTGGGATTCTTTCCCTGTCACTCTCTGCCCCTCTTCCACTTACACATATTCTCTCTGTCTCTCTCTCTCTCTCTCTCTCTCTCTCTCTCAAAATAAATAAACATTAAAAAAAAGTAAATGTAAGAACGGTGAAATAATATTATATAACTTTACAATACATAATAAGCAACTCTTAAAATGATCCTTTTGAAGAATCATTATTAAAATGGGTAAATAATCAACTCCTGAATCAGAAAGTATAGCTTTTATACTGTTTGTGTATGTGTACCTGGAAGGAAATAAATGAAAGTGGGAATATTGGTTCTTTCTGAATAATAAAGCCATATTGTTCAGAAAGAACTGATATTCCCATTTTGATTTATTTATTTCTACTATTTGCCTCTTTCTATTTTCCAAATTATCTTATATGTATCCCCTTCTTAATATAAGGTCATAAAAATAAACTTGGAGATAATTTGTCTTATACAGACTATTGAAGGTTAACTCAACAAAACTTGCATATGTTATCTTGAAATAAGTTTATGTTCTAAAGAAGAGTTACTGGGAATCTTAAGAAGGACTTTGTGAAGACAATTTTCAGTTTTCATTCACCAAAGAACACGTATCTGAGAAAAAGATCCTCGGGGAACATGTTACTGTTCTCTGCGACAGTAGCACAATAGCGATCTAGGAATGTATTACCCCCATGGTTCCCTTGAGTGGTGATCCATGGCAACAGCAGCTGGGTTTTCAACTATGCATCACATAGTGGTAAATTCTGATTCAGGAAGATGTACAAATGGGGCGATTAAGAAGAAAATGAAGTCAGCAATAAAAATAGGAATATACTTATATCACGTAGAGAATGCAGAAAGATCAATCATGGCGACTTGCAGAAAATTAATGTTCACAAAATATCAAATGGGTTGTACAATATTCCTAAAACTTGGCTTTTTTTAAGTGGTATATTGGAAAAGAAAAATTGAGTTTCATGCCTGTATAGTCTTTCAGCACCTGAATGAATGGAATTTCTTGGAGGAGAATTGCTATAAGAATCCAAAATACCTCATGACCCATCTGAGTCCTTGTTTAGTAAAGAGCTTGCATGGAATTGACTGCTTATTCATCTAAGATGAGTAAACATTTATACAACCCACAATGCTGGGTATTCTGCCCCAATATCGTTTATGAAATGATGAAGGAGTCTAGTCATTTGCTTTTTACTTGTTCTAAAATTAGCTCAGTATTATAAAGTCTGGTCACAACATAAGATTATAAGTAGCACCAAAAAACTACATGGATGATAAAACTTCATGTATTTCTAGTCTAGCTTTTGGGTGAGCTGGATGTTGAGAACTTTGCCTCCTCCCCTGCTGACCACATAGTGGTTTCCATTTTACCTACTTTGTCTTCTCTGACACTACTCAGCTGAGATCATGGGATGTTTCTAGACATCTTTCTGTACTCATCCAGAATACCTCAAGCAAAGAAGATGAGAGTGATTCTCAGACCAAATCCAGACTTTCCCAACAGACACGTTTGCTCAAAAAGCAACAAACAAAACAAACACCAAAAAAAAAAAAAGTATAGAAAATAGCTGTGTGGAAAGAGAAAAGGCATGGCATTTCAAGGGCATATTTTCGAGTTCTGTTTGGTATGACCTCAGAGGGGAAAAAAAGAAAAATCAAAATCATTCAAGGAGATACTAACAACCAGCATTCCAATGTAACATAATGGCAGATAGGAAAAGACAGAATGAAGAAACAGAAAAGCTCATTAAAAAGCAGGGGCAGATGGAATGATAGATATTTTTAAAAAGAAGAAAAGGAAGACAGTGTCTCTTCCTGGTCCTCTTTTGCCTCCCCTCTCCCGACCTCTGTTCATTATACAGCTTATTAAACAGTTCCTTGGCTTAAGTATATTCTTTCAGTCCCTGAGCTTATTTTAATTTATAGAGTTATTATAAGGGAATTTGCACATTTTCAGCAAAAAGAAAGCACTCATTCCCAGGTGAAATTTTGGAATATTGTATAGATAATCCCTCCTGCCCTGAAAACTGTATTTCACTCATTGTAAGTACTTTATGCAATTCTGTATCTATGTTGCAAAAAGCCCTTTTCCCTTTTGTGGCTCTCTGAAAAAATCTGTACTTTACATTAAATTTGCTTAACAAGTTTTGCTGCCTCTGTGGATGCTTTCAATAGCTCTAACAGAATGAAAAAAAAAAAGAAAGAAAGAAAAGGAGAGTGGAGGAAGAAGATCTTGAACTAAATAATACTGGGAATATTTATTTAAATGTTCAGATAATGCAACATGCCTTAAAAATCCCAGGTTTCATTTTTAATTAAAAAAGTCCATGTAGAAGCAGATTAAATATCTTTCTAGATAGATAAAGGCAGCCAAAGCAGGGAAATTTTCAATTGTCCTTTCAACTTCTATGATTGTAAGACTCAAAATTAAAAAAAAAAAAAAAAAAGCAATCGTTGCTGGTCTAGAGTCACAATTTTGCTGTCAAAGAAAGGATAAATGTTTTCCATCCAAGGATCAGGTTACAGCTCACAGATCCCACTAGGAAGAGAATAGTGCCAACGAATTACTGCAGGAGTCAACCTGCATTTTCAAAGTCCATAAATAATGCAGCAAGAGAGCATATTTGGAGAAGGAATTTATCAGCCATGGCTTCATCCATATGCAATGGCGGGAATGTCATTCTGACTGTTTTGCTGGTGGGGCATTTGTATTCTACTTGATGATTTACATACTGATGGGGCTAAAAGAACTCAGAATTATGTTCCTAGGCATTGCTTTTCCAACATGATACAGCTTGCATATATGTTCTTGAAAGTAGTTAATAAATCAGAGCTAAAATATCTTGAACCTGTATAAAATTTGTCTACAAAGAGCTAAACTGGGCTGTCCTTCAACTTATTATTTGTGTCAGGCCAGAAACAACCAGAATGATGCAATTTATCTGTTGGAATAAGAAGCAATGGGCCTGACACCAGAATACTCAGTAGCAACTGATAGGAAAATGAATGAAAATATATCACTGAGGCTCGATGTTTTCACAAAACACCGCTGTTTGATATATCAAGGTACACAAAGAAGGGATATAAAGTTGCAGGCTTGGTAGAAATGAAAATCCATGTCCGCAACATCCAGATCTGAACTATTCTTAGAAGCTTCTCAAATGTCAAAGTTGTGTGCCTCCCTCCCCAAGCCCCTAACTTAACCTCATACATCGACTGCTCAATGGCCATGTGACCTTTTTCTTTCCTAATTAATAGAAAATCTGGGTTATTGCTAGGCTATCTAAGGTAGTTTAAAGTTCTAGTAAAACTAGAAGCATGACATTCCCACAAAATAATTAAAAAATTAGGAAAGACATTCTACATTTGTTTCTTGGGAATACCTGAGAACTGATAAATTTTAACAGAATGTAATGAACTACCACTAAGTAGTACTTGAATAGGATTCACACATGTAACACACACCCTACTAGGTATTTTTTTATTTCTCATTGTGGGCAACAGTTGCAAAATGTATGGCTATGATAATCCCATATGATAATGCACAAAAAGATAACTCATTTTTAGAGTTAAAAGAATTTTCAAAAGTTAAAGATTAATCTTTGGAATTAAAAGTCTTTTCTAAATTTTATTCATTTATTCAATAAATACTGAGTGTTTAATATGTGTAAAGCCCAATGTTAGAATTGGAGGTATATGCAAATGAGAGAAGCATGGACTGTGCCCTGAAGGAGCTTACAATTAACTAGGAAGAAGAGGCAGACAACATACAGTCATACAAACTGTGATGGAACAAGTAGAGCAAGAAAAATACAAACCAAGAGCCATGGAGTTCTTAGAGGAATCATGGACTCCTTCAAGGGATAGCATTTTTGCTGTACCACCAACAAATAGTTCAGCAAAGGCACAGGGTATGCACCTTAGTCCTTTTGAGCTTCTATAACAACAATAACAAAAAAAACCCTATAGATTGATTGGGTTAATCAATAAACATTTATTTCTCATAGTTCTAGAGGCTGGGAAGTCCACTAACAAGGCAACAGTATATTTGCTATGAGTGACCGTCAGCTTCCTGGTTCACGGAGGACCCTTTTCTCACTGTGTCTTCACATAGAAGAAGGGGCAAGAGAGTTCACTGAAGTCTCTCTAATAAGGGCATTAATCCCACTCATGAGGACTCCTCTCTCATGACCTAATCACCTCCCCCAAGGCCCTCTTCCAAATATCATTATCTTGGGGATTAGGTTTCAATACGTATATTGGGGGAGGAACACAGACGTTCAGTCTAGAGCAGGAGCATAACTCATGTGTGGGACTAGTTAAGTAATATCATTTGACTGGAAGATGGACTGGAAGAAGAACAGAACTATGGATAAAAATAGAGCCATTGGCTGGGCTCATTTATTGGACAGATGATTAAAGAGTTTATATTCAATAGTATAATAGCATTGCCGGAATTAGCTAAAAACACAGGAAACCCAGTTAAATATGAATTTGAAGTAAACATTTCTTACTATGAGTAGGTCCCATGCAACTATTAAATTAAAACATAAATGGAAATCCAACAATTTATCTGACAATCTTATGGTGTAGGCAACAGAGAGCCAGTAAAAGTTTTAGAGTAGCTAAATAGCATAATCAAAGCAGTGATTTAGAAACATTGCTGTGGAACTAACAATGTGCTAATTTGAAGTAGAAAGCATATATGTATTTCAGGAAAGAATAAAAGCAGCCTGAACTAAAGTAGTATCCGTGAAATCAGAGAAGAGGGGAAATTTTGAAGAAGGGTCAACAGGACCTGGAAACTGAGAATGTCAGGTGAAAGGGAGAGGAAGAACTCAGAACTGCCACCAGTATTTAAGCCTGGGTAGCTCAAAGACCGTGGAGCCACTGGCAAAAAGGAAATAAAGAAACATGAGAGGAAAGATAATGAGCTCAGTTGGTGACATTTTGAGATTGAGGACCTAGAAAACCCTTGAAGGACAGATGCCCAGTGGCTTCAGAGAAATGTCAGAGCAAGAAATAGAGATTTGAGTTACCTGCTTAAAGAAGAGAGAGCTAAAACTCCACTTTGCTCTCTGTCTTTACATTATATTTAGCCTATCTTTGTCATGGTGTGGTTCATCTTACAAAAAGAGAGAGAGAGAGAGAGAGAAGATTTATACAACAGGTCTTTGTATTTTTTATAATAAAATAGTATTGCTGATATTTCCAATGTTACTGTTACAGGAAGGAATAGCATACAAAGAAGGATCACTGAGCTTTGGGGTTAGAGCAATGTAGATTACAATTCCAACTTTTCTCTTACAGCCTATGTGACTTCTTACAAAATTATTTAGCTTTTCTGATGCTTAATTTTCTTACATGCATAATATATACTCGTAAGATTATAATGAGGAATAAATGAGCTTCATAGAAAAAAAGATCTAGCATAATCCCTGTACATAATAGTTACCCAATAAATGATAGTGGTTGCTCTTACTGTGTATTATTGAGGTTTTTAGTTTCTTTCTTTTTTTTTAAACAATAATACCTTTTTATTATCTCACACTTGTGGAGGTCAGAATTCAAGCAGGGCTCAGATGGGTCCTTTGGTTAAAGTGTCATCAAGATGCTGGCTGGCCTGGACTCTTTTCCGGACACTCTGAGGGATAATCCATGTCTGGGCTCATTCAGGTTGCTGACACAATTGTCCCCATTTCCTTCCTGGCTGCCAGCCAGGGATCATTCTCAGCTCCTGGAAGGTGCCCACTGTCTTTGGCCTGTGACTCCTCTTTCAAAGCCAGCAGCAGTGCTCCAAATCCTTCTAGAGTTTCAAACCAATCTGACTTCTCTTGCATCTAACTTCCTCTTCTGCCTTCTTCTGGATTAAGGGTTCATGTGCTTACATTGGATCTACTAGAAAATCCAAGAATCTCCCTATTTCAACATCAGTTAAGTAACCTTAATTATATCTGCAAAGTTCCCTTTTTACCATATAAGGTAACATATTCATAGTCCTAGGGTTTAGGGACTATGAATCTTCTTAGGGACCATAATTCTGTCAACTACAATCAGACATGATTGAAATGGAGGATATCCAACTAGGGTACTTCTTATAGCATTCAAAGACCAAGGGGAAAAAAAATCTCTTCATCCACAAATGTCCACTTCAAATCTCTGAAAGACAACACCTATTTATTAAGTCTTATAATCATTTCCTGGGCCAAATGTATTTACATTCTCCTATCCAAAGTCTTTTATCAAAAAATATGGAAGCTAGTTTGGTCATATGCAAATTAAATTACAAGGTCATTATTCTGGAGAAGGCATTATGTGTGTTTGAAATTGTGTGACTATGTATAACAATCAGAATCATGTGAATTTTTGTGCCTGTGTACGTATGTATTACATATGTGTGTGCATATATATATATATTTTTTTCTTTATCCATTTATCTGTTGATGGCTTTTTTTTTGGATGTCTGTTAGGCTTTTTTTTTCCATGTCTTGACAAAAGTAAGCAATGCTATAGTGAACATGGGAGTGCAGATATCTTTTTGAGTTAGTGATTAAAAATTGAATTACCGGGGCGCCTGGGTGGCTCAGTCGGTTAAGCGTCCGACTTCGGCTCAGGTCACAATCTCGCGGTATGTGAGTTCGGGACCCACGTCGGGCTCTGTGCTGACTGCTCAGAGCCTGGAGCCTGTTTCAGATTCTGTGTCTCCCTCTCTCTCTGACCCTCCCCCGTTCATGCTCTGTCTCTCTCTGTCTCAAAAATAAATAAATGTTAAAAAAAAAATTTAAAAAAAATTTGAATTACCATATGATCTAGCAACTCTACTTATCAGGTTTTAGTTTCAATCATCAATAACAGTAAATAAAGGGGAGCCTGGTGACTCAGTCAATTAAGCATCTGACTTCAGCTCAGGTCATATCTCACGGTTCATGGGTTCTAGCCCCACGTCAGGCTCTGTGCTGACAGCTCAGAACCTGGAGCCTGCTTTGGATTCCGTGTCTCCCTCTCTCTCTGTCCCTCTCCCGCTCGTGCTTTGTCTCCCTCTCTCTCAAAAATGAATAAACATTAAAAAAACAGTAAATAAAAATCTAAATGTCCTTAAATATTCAGACCACTATCAGGTAAAGAACTACTTATACTTGATATACTGCACTTAAGATATTATTTAATCCTACTAAGAAAAGTTAAAGATGCATACAGACCAAACATTGATAGAAAAGCAGAAGTGGCCAAGTCAGTAAATGTTTCACTTATCTAATTGCAAATAAAATTTAATTGACTTTTATACTGAATAGACCATTTGTTCTGGTACCATGAAGATGTAGCAAATAGTTTCCTTGAAAGAAGTCCATGTCATTTCCAAAGTAAGCTAAGTAGAACTATCGATCTTGTTGTAATTAGTAGTATGTAAGACTATTTGGGGCACTAAATTGTGTCATTACACTAACAAGACTAAGATTTTTATCTTGCCATAGATAATTATCTAATGATACAGTTAAACTCCAATTTCTGAGGCTAAAATAATTCTAAGTGTGTGTACAATATTGGCATTGACAGAAGAGATGGAATACTATTTTGCTGACTTGGCTGTATGTTTTAATAAAATTCTGCAAAGCTTAGCTGTAATATCAGACCAAAGGGGAAAGCTCATATATTCATAGGAAGAGGCGATTTTGAAAACTCAGAGATATGCATTTACAAAAGAAACTAAAATGGTTTAAAAGTTAGTTGAATTGAGCAGCTGTGCACAATTTATTTACACACATATTAAATTTATTCAAAACCTTGACATAATCATGTGGTATGAACTCTGTTTACCCAAGTAAAAAATGTTCCGAAGATGATCTAGTGAAAACAACAAATAACAGCGGTTTTTCTAATTGAGAAGTTCAATAATTTGAAACTGAAATGAGAAAGCTTTTATCAAAGGCACAGGGACCAGATCTTTTCTAAGGTTCTGTGGATTTTAGTATACCTTACTAATATCTGAGTTTATTATCACTCTTCTAAATGATATAGTTGCCTCAAAACTGATGCCTCACCCGTAATTTCTGATCACAGCAACTCACCCTATGTTGGAGAGCATTATCAAACTTGTCTTCCCAAATCTCACATTATGTCACATCTTCAAGGATTCTGTGATAGTCTCCTCCCCATGCAGCCCCATGCTACCTTCATGGCCTGTCATACTCTTACTTCACCACATTTCCTCTGAGCACTTTATTTACTGAATTTTTTTTTAATTTTTAATATTTATTCATTTTTTGAAAGGCAGGATCCAGACTCTGAGGTGTCAGTACAGAGCCCGACGCAGAGCTCAAACTAACAAACCATGAGATCATGACCTGAGCCAAAGTCAGACACTTAACCAACTGAGTCACCCAGGCACCCCCAGAAATTTTTTTCTAATAGTCACGTAAGATCCTCCCCATCTTGTTTCCTGTTATGAAACCATTCCCCTAAATGTTATTATATGTAATAATGTGGATGGGGCTTAAGTATCAAACAGTCAAAATGGCTCTGCAATTCATGTAGTTTCCCCATCCAAAAACTGAAGATAAAATATTGCACACCCTTTTTGTAGGTATTAAATAAGATAGATGGTGATAGAAGAAAGAAAAACAGAGGAAAAATAATAGATTTCCTATCACTAGTAAGTAATCATCTAAAGGTACTTACAAAATGGCAGCTACTCTTTAAATGGAGTTTGGTAACTATGATAAAACAATGAACTGTTTTGTGATCTTGTAACTAGGCCATCCCCATTGGGAACTTTAATCAGTGGGACTGATATTAAAAATTAATCCACTTTAAACCCTTTTTTGTGCCCCACTTTATTGTTCTCACATTGTTAACTGACTTCCATGGAATACTTTTTTTTTTATTTGTGATGATTTGTAAATTACGGCATAGCTCTCTTTTTGTTTTTAATTTGCATTGATTTTATTATAATGCTATTGAATAGCTTAATTCATCATTTATATTTCTTCTTTGGAAACTGATCATGCATATCCCCAACTTGTTTTTTTTATACATTTATCTTACTGATTTATCATAACTCTTCACTTAATAAAACCAATACTCATTTTACTTCCATAATGCAAATATATTTTTTGTATTGCTTATCTCTTCCACAAAGTACTTTGAATCATAATTTTCTCTGTGGAAAAAACATTTTCCCATGGCCATGTTCAAAGAGTGATCCTTAAACCACCTGCATCAAAAACTGTTGGGATGTTTGTTAAAAAGATATGGACCCTTCCCAGACCAATGGTATATAAATTTCTATAGGTTAAGTTTAAGAATTTCTGAGTGAATCTTAAACACATTCAAGTTTGATCATCAACATTGAATAGGCTAAGAGATAGAGAGAAGGAGTTCAAGCTCTTTTGGCAAAAGAATCACTTGTTACTTAAGTATATTCAGCACCATTTATGCAGATATTTGGATTATTTTAAATGTAAATACCTAGGAATATAATATTGTAGCCTCCCTAGAACCTTTGGATAGAATCTAGGTGCCTATCGGGGGATGTAACCATTTGGCTTTGGGGATTATAAGAGTTTTTTAAGTAGCTACAGGGGTCCCTGGGTTGCTCAATCGGTTAAGCATCTGACTCTTGATTTCGGCTCAAGCCATGATATCATGGTTTGTGAGTTCAAGCCTCCCATCAGGCTCTACACTAACAGTGTGGAACCTACTTGGAATTCTCTCTCTCCCTCTCTCTCTGCCCCTCCCGTGCTTATGCACACATGCTCTCTCTCTCTCTCTCAAAATAAATACATAAATTAAAAAATAATAATAAAGTAAAATAGCTACAGATCTAATTCTTAACGTATGTGAAAATGTTTCTAGGAGAAGGGAAAGTAAATATTCTCTAACTTAATAGTATATATGGCTCAGAAAGTTAGGGCTTTTTACAGAAACGATGAGAAATTCAGGAAACTGTTATTTTCCTAGTTTCATTAGCCTATTTATCTACCCTTACACCAAAACCACTGACTTAATTCATGTAGTTTTAATTTTTTTTTCAACGTTTATTTATTTTTGGGACAGAGAGACAGAGCATGAACAGGGGAGGGGCAGAGAGAGAGGGAGACACAGAATCGGAAACAGGCTCCAGGCTCTGAGCCATCAGCCCAGAGCCCGACGCGGGGCTCGAACTCACGGACCGCGAGATCGTGACCTGGCTGAAGTCGGACGCTTAACCGACTGCGCCACCCAGGCGCCCCAAATTCATGTAGTTTTATAGTGTTATCTTGAAACCAGGTAGCGTAAATCCACCAACTTAGTTCTTTAAGATTGTCTTTCTATTTTAGATTCTTTGCATTTCTATATACATTTTAGAATTTTATATTTTTCCATGGGAAGCTGAATAATGGTCCTCAAAAATATTCAGATCTCAATCCCTGTAACCTGGAAATTTTACCTTATATGTCAAAAGAGACTTTGCAGGGCTGCCTGGATGGCTCATTCAGTTAAGCATCCGACTTCAGCTCAGGTCACGATCTCATGGTTTGTGAGTTCCAGTCCCACATCCAGCTTCTTGCTATCAGCACAGAGCCTGCTTGGGATCCTTTGTGCCCTTTCCTTAACCCCTCCCCTGCTCCTGCTCTCTTCCTCTTCCTCTCTCTTTTTCTCTCTCTCTCAAAAATGACTAATCATTTTTAAAAAGAGAGAGAGAGGGGTGCCTGCGTGGCTCAGTCGGTTAAGCGGCCGACTTCGGCTCAGGTCATGATCTCGCAGTCCGTGAGTTCGAGCCCCGCGTCAGGCTCTGTGCTGATTGCTCAGAGCCTGGAGTCCGTTTCAGATTCTGTGTCTCCCTCTCTCTCTGCCTCTCCCCTGTTCATGCTCTGTCTCTCTCTGTCTCAAAAATAAATAAACGTTAAAAAATTTTTTTAAAAAAAGAGAGAGAGAATTTGCAGATGTGAGCAAGTTAAGGATTTTGAGGAGGAAGATTATCATGGACTATCAAAGTGGGGCATAAATTTAATCACAAGTGTCCTTATAAGAAGGAAGTAGAGGAGCTTTGACTACAGGAGAGGAAAAGGCAACATGACAATTGGACAGAGATTGGAGTGATGTGGCCTCACGCCAAAGAATGCTGGAAGCAAGGAACAGGATGTCCCCTGGCACTTCTAGAAGGAACAAGCCCTGCCATCAGCTTGACTTTAGCCCTCATATCAGATATCTGGCCTCCAGAACTGAGAGATAAAAAGCTTATTTAAGTCCTTAAGTTTATGGTAAATTGTTATAGTAACAATCGGAATGTAATACACATACTGTTTTTTTACAAAACCTATTGGTGTTTTGATTGAGATTGTATTGACTGAAGGGATCAACTGGGAAATAAATGATTCTTAACCATAGTAAGTCTTCCAACCCTTGAACATACTGTCTTAATGTAAGCCCTCTTTAGTTTTACTAAGAAACTCTTCATAGTTTTCAGTGTACAGATCATGTATGTCTTTCACTAAATTTATCTCTAAGTATCTGATGTTTTGATGCCATTGTAAGTAGAATTTCATTATCTTATTTTCCAACCTTTTTTGCTAATGTGTAAAAACACAATAGCTCCTATACTGACCTTGCATACTGAAAGTGCCTATCTTCTCTTTCAATGAAACTCAGGGAAGATAGAAATGAAATATTAAAAGACTGCAAAGAATCTCCTCCTCTAGGTAAATAGAAATTCTCAAATAATTCCAGTTCCCTAAAAATTCTACACTTATTTGATCATCTCTTTAAACCCATCCATCTGAAGTCTTTTATGTCAGTCTGATTCAGACCTTATTGAGACAGAAAATGAGCAGCATCTCAGCAGTTCTTAGGCTGGTCTGTAAGAGTGGCTCTAAGGCTAATATGGCAGGTCCCATTCAGAAAAGCTTTGATGATTAGGTTTCAAGAGTGGTGCAAGTGATTTGAGATGTTTGAAAGAAGATGGCTTCTTAGCAATGAGGCATACTTTAGCTGATCACCACTAATTTGTAACTGCCAATTACCCTGCGTCTTGGGCTCTATCTTGAGAACTGCTTGTGACATTTTTTCCAGTTCATGCATAACAAGGCTCTTCAAAAAGTCATTGTGCCTCATCCCTGTACTTTTTTCTCTGAAATCACAATAATGGATAAGGACTGCTCTTTTTTCTCATTAAGCACACACTTTCCCCTAATTTCCATAGTTGAAAGACTGCTTCTCTCTCTCTCTCTCTCTCTCTCTCTCTCTCTCTCTCCTTCTGTATTGTATTCTTTTTGGTGACAATTTAATGAATGAACTAGCATGAAGGCTAATCTCAACTCACAAAAATTGGAGTAAGTGTATCTAGTTTTTCTTTTTCCCTTTTCTTTTAGGATGCCAGAAGGATAAAGGAGAGTGGGGAGGAATGGGGAGATCGAGCCTACAAATAATACACTGCCAATCTCAAGTGTCTATGCTTGCAGCATGAGAGTTTTCCTCTTTTACACACTCCTATTGAATTGATAACATCAGTCCTATGAAAAAGACAGGAAAGAATAGGATTTGGATTAGTTAATTCCCTGATAGACTCAAAATTATATAGACTGAACTGGGTGGTTCAGTCAGTTAAGTGTCTGACTTCGGCTCAGGTCACGATCTCATGGTCCGTGGGTTCGAGCCCCGTGTCAGGCTCTGTGCTGACAGCTCGGAGCCTGGAGCCTGCTTCAGATTCTGTGTCTCCCTCCCTCTCTGACCCTCCCCTGCCTACACTCTGTCTCTCTCTCTCTCTTTTTATTTTTCAAAAAATAAAAAAAATAAAATATTTTAAAAAATTAAAAAATTAAAATTACACAGCTAAGAAGTCATAAGGAGTTTTCTGGCTAAGTTCCAGTGGTGCGAGGTAGCAAATAGACTGATGGGATCAGCTCCCCCAAATGTCACCTGGATTAATATCAGTCCTACTTTCAGTCCTTATCTGACCTTCTCCAGGAGGCTAAATCATCCTTTTCTCAAAAGCATATACAATATTTAATATATGCCCATTATTCTCAGTGTTCATGCATATATGTGTGCATATAAGTGCTTTCCCCTGTTGATATTTCTCATGAGAGATTACAAAAGTGAAAATAAGATTTTTTTAAAATGTCCTATTTATGGGGCACCTGGACAGCTCAGTCGGTTAAGTGTCCAACTCGATTTTGGCTCAGGTCATGATCTCACAGTTCACAAGATTGAGCCCCCAGGTCAGGCTCTTCGCTGACGGCAAGTAGCCTGCTTGGCATTCTCTCTCTCTCTCTCTCTCTCTCTCTCTCTCTCTCTTTCTCTGCCCCTCCCCCATGCTTTCTCTCTTTCTCAAAATAAATAAACATTTTTAATAAAATTTCTTATTTATTAAGGCAAGGCGGCTCAAAAAATAAGGTTGGAATTAAGAGAGGATTATGGTGAAGTAAATGGGCCTTTAGGGGTATATTATCTCACCTTTATGTTAGGTCCTGGGATTTATTAGGGACCAGAGAAGCAAAAACATCACAAAGATCCAGGCCTGAGAGAGGAAATGGTTCTAGGTATTGAAAAAGTGATAAATTATATATTTCAAGTATATCATTTAAACATTTGAATGTGCTGAAATTTGAAAAGATAGTTTATATTTTCAAACACACATATGAACAGATAATACTTGCCCATGAATCAAATTTTAAGAGGTACAAAAGTTCACATGGTAAAAGTAAATTTCTTACCCTCCACTGTCTTTCAATCCCTCAGTTTCCCCTTTCTGAAGGCAACCACTGTTGCTAGCTTCTTCTGACCTTCCCAAGATTAAAGAGTCGTTAGAAAAGTAAATCACTCAAGAATGCTAAAATATCTATTTGCAGCTGCAAAGAATGTTTGAGGTACACATTCCACAGCATTTTCTGTTAATTAAACTGATCAATACAAGTCTATGGTAAGAGCCATTACCTGCTATATGTGTTGTTCCTAAGAAATGGGGAAGGGTAATGTGTCAACACACCGTTATGTTATTATATTTATTATATTATATTATATTATATTATATTATATTATATTATATTTAACTATATAGTATTATGTTAATTATATTACATTAATTATATCGTTTCATATTATATTATATTATATTATAGCTATTTACCCAGAAAGTTTTTCTTAAAAAAAGAAAACTGATATGGAGGCACATTTGTTTCCCTTTATTCTTAGCTGTAATTCAGATGGGATATTGTTTTAATTTTATTTAGTTTTATCTTAGTTTTAATGTTAATAGTCCAAATTAATTGGCTAAGACCCATACCCTACTGGAAATTCATATTTCCTCCTTCTTCACAACCCCTACTTCATAGATCTTCCTTCATTAAAAAATATCTTAGTCGTCCCCCTACTCATTTCATTTAATAATGGCAGGCTACAGTCAATTTCTGGGTTGCTTTTAAGGTGCTGTGACTGGAGCCTGTAGCTTGCTCTGTTCTGCAGCAGGAGACTTCCCTACCCTATGGACTTTTAGTTTAGCCTTTCTTGTTTCATTTGCTGAACTGCCTACCAATCTCATCAGGGACAGAAATAAAAGTTATTTTTCCTCCATTTAGTGCTCCCTAGTCTCCTCTTACCTGTCTTCCTACTGACAAATGGCATATTCTTTGAAGATATGACTATTGATCATTAGCCGTCTTGGGGGAATAGAGTCGTACGGCAGGAAGAAATCATCCGTCCTCCAGTGTGAGCGGCACTGTAGCACTGATATGCACAGCCCGAGGAGCCGATGGATTTGCAGAGCCCAGACGTCTCAGTGGCCACATCAACCAGACCAACAGGGCTTCTTTCAAACACAGGGGGACTTCAAAACTCAATTGAACAGTAATGTTCCACTCTTAAAGGCAACAAGACAGAGAACTAAAAAAATAGGCTTTGAGGCTTACACGAGAGTTGTGTTTTGTGTATGAATGGAATAGATATCACAATCATCCACATTGACACAGTGAATAAAAATTTTCAAGGAGTCCAGATGGCTGAAGAGAAGTCTCCAGTCTAAAGTATTTTTAGTAATTGTAAACCAATATGTTGCAAAACAATTAAATCAGCCAGATCTCATTTTTTTAACTAAATTAACTGATTGATTAAACCTGTGAACTTACTTCAATAGTGTATAAAAATGACTTCAATGCATTTCCTCTTTATGTGGGTTATGGCAGGGGAGAGAAAAACATAAAGCAGTGAAATTCACATGTCCAAATTTTTACCCAGATTTAACCAAAAGCTGAAAGTTCCTAACTTCATTTATCCCTTCTTTGCAGTAGACTAGAATAATTTCAGTGATGACACTCCCAAAAGAAAATCTTGAAGGCAATTCTGAATAGAAATGACAACTTCTAAGGATGAATAGGCATATTATTTCAGTTAAAAAGGAAAGATTCTGTTATTTAAAGGTTTGATGTTTCTTTTTTCAGAGCTTCTCTACCTAGCAGCTTGTACTACTTTAAAAAAAAAAAATCCAAGAATAAACCTGAACCTTTCTTCCATGGCAACCTTTAAAATTATTGTTTGATTAACGGCTCATGCTGTCATAAGGTGATGCCTAATTATGCATCAATGTTTCACTCATTATGTGGTGAAGTAATGGCATGGCACATTAGTTTGAGAACAGAGAAATGAATGCCTTTTAATAAGATATATGTCTCCCACATTTCTTTTCCTCCTTTCCCAAGTAAGCTTCAAAATATGCCTGCTTTAGTTCCACGATGGGGAAAATTCTCTTTAAATTCTCTACTTTAGCAGCCATCTATTTACTGCCGCAAATGACCACTCCAAAGATTGTTTGAATTAGCTTTAAGAAAATTGTTCTCCATTGTCACAATTGCTGTCAGTAAATGTTAGTAATTGTGGCTTTTTACAGATGGGCTTTCAGCAGCTTTAACCCATTATGGACTAGGAGTCTGTCTATTGCAACCATTCAGGAAAAAAAAATGCACTTTGCCTTTTTACAGTGCTAGCAGCAGTTAGAGAATGGTGGGCTTTTTGCTGGATTGGTTGCCTCGTCTCATATTAATGAGAAAAGGACACTTGTATGGGATAATAATGAGCCCAGAGACCTCACTTCAGCCATACACAACCTGCCAAATTCTCCCCTGCCATCACCGGAAGCCCTGAACAGAATGTGGTTCCATCTACACTGCCAGATGGACAGAAGCGCCCCCCTCCATCAAAAATCACATTGGCAGTGCCTGGGCGGCAATTTGTATGCCTGGCACCCATGGGAATTCGGATTCCCCAGATGTTAGAAGGTGAAGTTTTAGTTACATGAAGAGCAGGAATAAAGGCGGTGTCGGTCCACACAAATCACCACATTCTCGGACATGCCATTTTTGCCTCAAGTCACTTGACTTTAAATAAAGGACAATTTGATAGTGATTCTTAATGTCATGCTGTGCTCATCCATTAATCAAATATTTATCAGGTACTTAGTGTGTTATAGGTGCTTTGCCATGCTCTGGGTATATGCAGCAGTGAACAAAACTGTTCCTATGAAGCTCTATTCCAGTTGGTGAGACAATTTGCACATGCACGTGTGTGTGTGTGTGTGTGTGTGTGTGTGTGTGTGTGGTAGTGATAAGGGCTTAGGAGAACAATTAAGCCGTGCAAGGTAAACAAGAAGTACTAGGTACTGGGACCAAGGGCTAGGTCAAGGTAAGGAGCAGGAAAGGTGTATGCAACGTTACAGAGTAGTGTTTGAAAGGTAGTCTCTGATATGAAATATGAACTGAGACCTAGAGGAAGTGAGGGGGTGAGAAGAGGAAGTATGGCCGTCACCTTCAACCCTTAATACACTAAAGTTGTCCAATTTTGCCGACGACTGCAACTCTCCCCCTAGATTTTTATATTGCTGCTAGATTCCTATACTGCTACAAATTGCCACCAATTTAAACACACCATAGCCAGGTCAAAAGTGATATTCAGAAATATTTTGTCCATTGGTACTTCATTCTTTCCAGAAAAAAAATTTTAGGGGTCTACTTCTCCACGGCACACTGGTACTTCAGCGCTATCTAATCATCTATCCACCTCCTCTGAACACAACCAGAATTTAGTCTCAACCACCAATTAGCCATTAGGTATCATGAACACATTGTGGCTACACGTGGCTTATGCCACGTCCAGACTTAAATCATATGTCCCTAGATTACAGGGACTATATTTTATTATTCTGTCATCACATAGCATTTGTGGCAGGTAGAGTAAACAAACAATTCTGTGTCGTTTGGTAGGTGTCATTGGGCCACCTATCTCTCAGTACACATTTGAATGTGCTTGGCAGTTTGTTAAAATTGTGTAAATGACTCATAATACAGAAAGGATGTCTCTATTAAATAAGTGATGTCTAGATACTAACAATCAATCCTACACTCAGAATGTAGTAAGATGAATATATCAGTGGCCAATGCCACTTACTGTTGGAAACAATTTATACAAGAATTCTAATTTGTATTCATGCAGTGCCTTTTTCTTAGTTCTTCTGCTACATAATTACAAAGTGGCTTTATGCTTATTGTTGTTGTGACAATAAATAACAGGACAATGTAAAGCAATAATGAATCCTGTCATTGCCACAACCTAAGAAATAAAGAGAACTCACCGTGGCATGTGTGTGTATTAAAAGCCCCAACTGACTTCAGGGTAATGTACAGTCCCCAGAATTACATGGATGGATATCACTGCCTGAATGTATAATTATGGGTTATAAAGCTTGGAAAGAGACCGACCCATTTGTAAATAGATACATTAAATGTGGCTACTCAGTTGTGAGAAAAATCTCACTCCCTTCTTGGGGAGTCTTGACTTGTTTTCAGACAGTTTCTAGTTTTTGCTGCCTCGCTATCAAATCACAGATGGAAAATTAGACTAAAAGGCAGGAGAAAGGAAAACGAAAGGAATTCTTATATGTATTTACTGAGCACCTACCATGAGTCAGACACAATGGAAACTACTCTCACTTCCCACTTCAAACAATTGTATGAGCCACACACTATGATCACAATGGAACCAAAATTACTTTACAGCAATAGGTTTCCAATGTCTTCATTTGCAGATTAGCTGACTGAGACCCAGACCTATCCAATGAAACATCTAAGGTCCAACAGGTAATAAGGGTAAAGGGAAAGAGTGTGTATTTAATAAAGTGTAAATAATTTTATTTTTATAAACTCCTGTTATAAACTCCCCCTAATAAGTCTTTGATTTTCTAATCTTTGAGTGAGCAGAATAGGATAAGTGAATATAATGAATCACATAATATTTTGATATAGACTGTCACACGGACTGCCTAGAAAAACTATAAAACTATATACAATCTATTCCCAGATATGTTGGGGGACATCTTTATTTTTATTTCTCTTTGAATTGGGATTTCTTAATTTTCTCTTCCATTTATAGCCCAACCCACCCCAACCCACTGTAATATAAAAAACATAAAGTATAATATATAATGTGTAATTAGAGAAACAAAAACTCGAAAGGAGAGTGATAGGACAGCAAGGGAATAAACCTCAATCTGTCAGACTGCCAGCACTGTTTCCCACTTGGGGCACCCATCTAGGAAAAGCCAAAAGCAGCAGAGGAAATAATCAGAAATAAGTGCAACAGAGCACAAAGAATGTGCAGACACCTTAGCAGTAAGTAATCTATAAAATTCCCCTTGCCTTCCGTTTCTTGATTCCTCTGTTGTGTGTTTAGTTTTCTCTTCTGTCCCCTCAAGTCCACAGCATCTTATAAATATCCTGTGATTGGATTAAATGTTTTTCTTAGATTAATCTGTCAAATTCCTGTCAACAGTATGTAGAGAGTCAAACTGCTGAAAGCAGATGATAAAAAAAAACAAAACAAAAAAAAAACTCTGAATAATGAACGTTAACTGGGCCCTAACAAACAAGTTCTGTTTCACCCTATTTAGCCAGTCAATGCAGCACAACATTGGACACTTGTCTTTTAAGCTACAAGTATTAGAAAAAATACCAGGCCTCTGGCAGCAGCTGCTGATGTTCCTATTTTTGGCATTCATGAACCAATCTCTGCGGTTATTTCACAGTACAGGGTCACTCTCCTCACTAAATGGCAGGAACAGATTAGTAAAAATGCCAGGACATTCCAAAACTCCAACATCAAAGAATATTAGTTCTTGATATTTAAAAAACCTGTGTATGAGTTTCTATTGCTGCATAACAAAGCACCGCAAACCGAGCAGCTTAAAGGAACACACATTAATTATGTCACAGTTTTCATGAGTCAGGTGTCTGGGTACAGCTCAGCTGGGTTCTATGCTCAGGGTCTCACAAGGCTGCAGTCAGGGTATCAGCCAGGCTAGATTCCCATTTGGAGGGTCAACTGGAGACGAATCAGCTTCCAAGCTCACTCAGGTAGTTGGCAGAATTCATTGCCTTCCAGGTGCAAAACTTAGGGCCCCCGCCTTTTACTGGCCATCAGCTGAAGGCAAGCAATCACAGTTCCTAAACGCTAAATGCCTAAAGTTCCTTGCCATGTTGGCTTTCTTAACATGGTTCTTTGCTTCAGCAAGTTAACCGGGAGCATCTGTCTCAAGTCTACTACGATGAAGCCTCACATAAAGCCACAGTGTGACAATATAATCACAGTATGACAATCCATCATCTTTGCTTCAGTCTATTGGTTAGAAACAAATCGCAGGTTGTGCTTACATTCAAAGGGGCAATAACACAAAGGTGTGAACACTAGAAAGTAAAAACTGTATTTTTGTTGTTGTTGGGGGTTGTCACACTAGGATCTGTTCATCCTGAAGTATTGGTTTGAAGGCCAAGGAATCCTAGATTTGGATTTAGGGGGGAAAGAAACTCTTGGTTCACAGGTGGACATTCTGTGGGGGGATTTAATGTGATGTAGATCCAGGCATGATGTAGAGTTTGTGGAGGATGTTTGTCTCATGCAATGTTGCACAATGGAATGAGTGCCATGTGTGTACTTAGCAGTGAATTAACAGTAACACTAATATGCAGCATAGGGGAGCCTGGCCTTCAACACCGTGCAGTTACGTTTCAGAAAACATTAGTAGTTCTTCTTAGATATCTGAGTTTCAATCATCACCTACTTCTTTATCAAAAAGCCATGACTCCATTAAGCCAATCAAAACAAAAATCAAGGTCTGTCCTAGGTGCCAGTTGTCTTATCATTTAAAGCCCGTGGCTGAGTTTCTCTGAGATATAATATGCAAGTTTCATGTGGTTCATGAGTTTGAGCCCACCATTGGGCTCTACCCTGAGAGCACGGAGCTTGCTTAAGATTCTCCCTCTCTTTCTCTCTCTGCTCCTCCCCCGCTTGTACATGCCCTTGCTCTCTCTCAAAAATCAATAGGGGCGCCTGGGTGGCGCAGTCGGTTGAGCGTCCGACTTCAGCCAGGTCACGATCTCCGGTCCGTGAGTTCGAGCCCCGCGTCGGGCTCTGGGC
Source organism: Herpailurus yagouaroundi (assembly GCF_014898765.1). Taxonomy (NCBI): domain Eukaryota; kingdom Metazoa; phylum Chordata; class Mammalia; order Carnivora; family Felidae; genus Herpailurus; species Herpailurus yagouaroundi. Next base: position 17,700,896 of record NW_024412376.1, on the reverse strand, counting down.
TGATGGCTCGGAGCCTGGAGCCTGTTTCCGATTCTGTGTCTCCCTCTCTCTCTGCCCCTCCCCCGTTCATGCTCTGTCTCTCTCTGTCCCAAAAATAAATAAAAAACGTTGAAAAAAAATCAATAAATAAAAAAATAAAAATAAAAAACTCCTTACCTTATGGATCATTCTTTTAAATACTTCCAAGAATCAAAGAAAGAGACTTCTGGCAGATGAAATTCTCTGCCTCACTGACATGAAACTATGAGTGTCAGCCCCCTTCTTATGTTACACCCTTGTAATAAGAATCAGATTTTACGTTAAACACCTGCATGTTCCCTTAATAAGAGAAATTGAAAGTGTTTGTCTTATCATCGTATTCCAGGGGTTAGCTGAATCAGCCAGAACCTGGCTGGCCAATTGTTGTCTGGAAGAACATGCAGTAGAGCAATTAGGGTCCAGGTCTCTTTTACTCCTAGGTCTCCTTTAAACTATCATAGTAACCGGATCCAGCGTCAAGTCATCTTATCCAAAAAATTCGCTAAGCTAACTGATATTTGACAAGCATAGTGTAGAGATCATACTGTCCTGCTTTTCCTAACAGATTCTCATTTGTCCAATCTAGAGAGAGCATGGGCTTTATTTTCAGATGGATCTGGGTTCAAATCCCAACTCTGCCACTTTGGGTCACCTTGCAAAATATTCAAAGGATGCACCTTTATGTTTGCAAGGTGCTACTTTTTCAGAACACAGAAAAATGACAAGTTTTTTCCCCATCTGTATCTACATAGCTAGACTCTCATGACTTTAGTCTTCTATAGAAATAATACCACAGAATCATAATTAAATAGTATGCTTTCAGTTTTTATTGAGCTCAGAAATAAGGACTAACTACATAAAGAATGCCTCTGCTTAAGTTTTGACAAAGCTTCCTTTTTTTTTAATTTCTTTAATGTTTATTTATTTATTTTTGAGACAATGCGAGAGACAGAGTGCAAGCAATGGAGGGGCAGACAGAGGGAAACACAGAATCTGAAGCAGGCTCCAGGCTCTGAGCTGTCAGCCCAGAGCCCAGTGCGGGGCTTGAACTCACAAACCATGAGATCATGACCCAAGCCGAAGTCGAACGCTCAACCGACTGAACCACTCAGGCGACCCAACAAAGCTTCCGATTAAAGCCACTACATATCGAAGTGTATATAGACTTTAGAAGATCCTAATAACTTTCCTTGGAGTCTCGTCATGAAAATGATCACCTCCCATGATGTGTTTCCTACTCTGTTTTACAGAGAGATCTGTATAGCGAACCCTATTTCCCCCTGGGCTGATTCATCCAGACTAAGTTCTTTGCAGAGTCAACTCTCCTGCATTCACCATATCACAACATAAGGTGGCAAAAGAAGGTGGAATCATCTAGAAAGTATCCCTGAGCATTCATCTGTTTACTTAGCATGTTAAACAACATTTATTTCATAATCACTTAAGAAATGATTCGACTATTAAGGACAATTATATTTTGATGCTCCTAAGTATTTACTTATCATGATGCCTCATATATTGTGACAAATTATGGATGTACTTCTGAAAAGTTGGAAGTTAATAAAATTGTAGTAAATCAGATCACCAGAAAACTTTGCAAGCAGTCTATTATTTCTTTTTTTAAATTTTCTTTTTTTTAATTTCTATAATAAATATACCTTTAGCAATTTTTTTGGTATTTTCTTTTAAGCAATATAAATCTAGGTCTACATTTTTTTAGGATTTTGTGCATGGGACAATCACTATCGATTTTAAGCTACAAGGGGTTTTGTTTGTTTTAATTTTTTTCAAATTTTTATTTAAATTCTAGTTAGTTAACATACAGTGCAACATTGTTTTCAGGAGTAGAATTCAGTGATTCATCACTCACATATGACACCCAGTGCTCATCATAACAAGTAAAAATTAATACCCATCACCCATCTAGCCAATGTCCCATCCACCTCCCTCTGTCAACCCTCAGTTTGTTTTCTATCTTTAAAACCTCTCATGGTTTGTTTCCTTCTCTCTTCCCCCCCATCCCCATATGTCCATCTGTCTTGTTTCTTAAATTCCACATATGAGTGAAATCATATGGTATTTGTCTTTCTCTGACTGACTTATTTCACTTAGCAAAATACACTCCAGCTCCATACACATCGTTGCAAATGGCGAGATATTCTATTACTCATTCATCAGCCGGTGGACACTTGGGCTCTCTCTGTAACTTGGCTATTTTTGATCATGCTGCTATAAACATCAGGGTGCACGTACCCCTTCAAGTCTGTATTTTTGTATCCTTTGGGTAAATACCTAGTAGTGTAATTGCTGGGTCATAGGATAGTTCTATTTTTAATTTTTTGAAGGACCTCCATACTGTTCTCTAAAGTGACTGCATCAGTTTGCATTCCCACCAACAGTGCAAGAAGTTTCCCCTTTCCCTCATCCTCACCAACACCTGGTTTTTCTTGTGTTGTTAAATTTAGCCATTCTGACAGGTGTGAGATGGTAGCTCATTGTGGTTTTGATTTATAATTCCCTGATGATGAGTGATGATGAGCATCTTTTCATGTGTCTGTTAGCCATCTGGATATCTTCTTTGGAAAGGAGTCTATTCATGTCTTCTGAGCCTTTCTTCACTGGATTACTTGTTTTTTGGGTGTTGAGTTTGCTAAGTCTAGACTTACCAAAAAGAACAGAGAAAGGACCCAAATAAATAAAATCATGGATAAAAGGGGAGAGATCACAACCAACACCACAGAAATAACAATTATAAGAGAATATTATGAAAAATTATATGCCAACAAACTAGGCAACCTGGAAGAAATGGATAAATTCCTAGAAACATACAAACTACCAAAACTGAAACAGGAAGAAATAGAAATTTTCAACAGATACATAACCAGCAAAAAAAAAAAAAAAAAAAAAAACTGGAACAGTAATAAAAAATCTCCTAACAAACAAAAATCCAGGGTTAGATGGCTTCCCAGGGGAATTCTACCAGACATTTAAAGAACAGTTAAGGGGTGCCTAGTGGCTCAGTCAGTTAAGCGTCCGACTTTGGCTCAGGTCACGATCTCACTGTTTGTGAGTTTGAGCCCAGAGTCAGGCTCTGTGCTGACAGCTTAGAGCCTGGAGCCTGCTTCGAATTCTGTGTCTCCCTCTCTCACTGGTCCTCCCCCGCTCATGTTCTGTCTCTCTCTCTCCTTCAAAAATAAATAAATTAATTAATTAATTAATAACATTAAAGAACAGTTAATACCTATAGTTCTCAAACTATTCCAAAAGATAGAAGGAAAACTTCCAAACTCATTCTATGAGCCCAGCACTATCTTGATTCCAAAACCAGAAAAAGACCCTATTAAAAAGGAGAATTACAGACCAATATCCCTGATGAATATGGATGCAAAAATTCTCAACAACATACTAGCAAATCAGAGTCAACAGTACATTAAACAAGTTATTCACCATGATGAAGTGGAATTTATTCCAGGGCTGCAGAGCTGGTTCAATATTCGCACATCAATCAACGTGATACACCACATTAATAAAAGGAAGGATAAGACCATATGATCCTGTCAACAGCTGCAGAAAAAGCATTTGACAAAATACAGCATCCATTCTTGGTAAAAACCCTCAACAAAGTAGGGATAGATGAAACATACCCCAACATCATAAAGGCCATAGATGAAAGACCCACAACTAATATCATTCTCAATGAGGAAAAACAGAGTTTTTCCTCTATGGTCAGGAACAAGACAAAGATGTCCACTCTAACCATTACTATTTAACATAGTATTAGAAGTCTTAGCCTCAGCAATTAGACAACAAAAAGAAATAAAAGTCATCCAGATAGACAAGTTAAAAGTCAAACTTTCATTATTTGCAGACAGCATGATGCTCTACGTAGAAAACCCAAAAGACTGCACCAAAAAATTGCTAGAACTTATACATTAACTCCACCAAGTCACAGGATATAAAATCAATGTACACAAATAGGTTGCATTTCTATACACGAATAACGAAGCAGCAGAAAAAGAAATCAACGAATTGATCCCATTTGCAATTACACCAAAAACAATTAGATACCTAGGAATAAGCCTAGCCAAAGAGGTAAAAGATCTGTACTCTGAAAACAATAGAACACTTATGAAAGAAATTGAAGAGGAAACAAGGAAATGGAAAAGTATTCCATGCTCACGGACTGGAAGAACAAACATTGTTAGAATGTCTATATTACCAAAAGCAATCTACACATTTAATGCAAACCCTGTAAAAATGCCACCAGCATTTTTCACAGAGCTAGAACAAACAATCCCAAAAATTGTATGGAACCACAGAAGACTGCAAATAGCCAAAGCAATCCTGAAAATGAAAAACAAAACTGGCAGCATCACAATTCCAGATTTCAAGCTATATTACAAAGCTGTAGTCCTCAAGACAGTATGGTACCAGCACAAGAACAGACACATTGATCAGTAGAACAGAATAGAAACCCAGAAATGGACCCACAACTAGATGGTCAACTAATCTTTAGCAAAGCAGGAAAGAGTATCCAATGAAAAAAGACTGTCTTCAACAAATGGTATTAGGAAAACTGGACAGCAACATGCAGTAAAATAAAACTGGATCACTCTCTTACACAATATACAAAAACAAATTCAACATGGATGAAAGACCTAAATGTGAGACAGGAAACCATCAAAATCCTAGAGGAGAACACAGGCAGCAACCTCTTTGATTTTGGCCATAGCAACTTCTTATTAGACACTTCACCGGAGACCAGGGAAACAAAAGCGAAAATGAACTATTGGGACCTCATCAAAATAAAAATATTCTGCACAACAATGGAAACAGTCAACAAAACTAAAAGGCAGCCTATGGAATGGGAGAAGATATTTGCAAATTACATATCTGATAAAGGGGTAGTATCCAAAATCTGTTAAGCTATAAGTTTAATTCCATCATGAGTAGGGTTGTAGAGAAGACAGAAGTAAAGTTTCACTATACTACTCCATTAGGGACATATTCTAAATTTTTTTTTAATGGTTAAGACTTCTTTTTAAACCAAACCCTCAGGCTAACATTTTTCCTTATCAATATTCTTAAATTGAAGAAAAAAACATTGTTTTGAATGTACATTATTTAGCCCTTAGTAAAACATCAAAATTGTGATTTTCTTTGAGAGCGGGAGCATCAAGAACTTTTTCCAAACCACACATGCCAGTCAGCACCACTATATTAGTTTCCTGTTGCTGCTGTAACAAATTGCCATAAACATAGTCGCTTAAAACAACACAAATTTATTACATTACGGTTCTGGTGATCAGAAGTCCAAATGAGTTGGCAGGGCTGTATTCCTTCTGGAGACCCTAAGAGAATCTCTGCCTTTGACTTTTCTGGCTTCCAGAAACAATCTACATTCTGCAGCTCGTGGCTCCTTCCATCTTCAAAGGCAGCAGCATAGCATCTTCAAATTTCTCTCTTACTCTGACTCTCCTGCCTACCCTCTCCTTTATAAGGAAGCCTGATTACATTGGGCACACCTGGATAATCTAGGACGATCTCCCCACAGCAAGCTTCTTAAATTAATTATATCTGCAAAGTCCCTTTTGCCACGCAAAGTACCACATTCACAGGCCTTGATATGACAGGATGTGAATTTCTTCAGGGGACAACTATTCCATCTGTCACAGACACCTAATGGAGTTATCTAAGAGCCATATGAGAACGGATGGATTGCATAGTTGGAAATTTTTCCTGGGAATTCTAAAATTCACTACCTTTTCCCACACCTCTCCCTATTGAGAACCACTAGGATAGAAATTATGTTCATAATTTATTGATTCACAATTTAGATGAAGTGTTTGTTTGCTCCTTATAAAAATAAAAGTGATCTAGGTCTAACTGCATTGTTGCAAATGGCTTGATCTCATCTTTTTATGGCTGTGTAATATTCCTTTGAATGTGTGTGCATCCTTCTTTTCCATTTGAGAGGAGGTGGGAAAAATGGTTGACGAGGAGTGGGAGACGTAGGCTTCCAATTATAGAATGAATAAGTCATGGGAAGAAAACGCACAGCATAGGGAATATAGTCAATGGTATTGCAATAACGTTGTATGGTGACAGATGGTAGCTACACTTGTGAAGAGCATAGAATAATGTATAAACTTGATGAATCACTATTGTGTACAGCTGAAACTAATGTAGCGCTATGTGCTATACTCAAATTTTTAAAATTAATTAATTTAAAGTGATTTTTGCTATGGAAATCTCCTAGAAACATGACTAGGGACGTTACTTTCACCCATCTAATGCCTGTGACCATCACATTCCTTCTGAACCTTAGAACAAAACCAGAAGAAATCCTTTGCCTAAGAAGGAAAATAAGCTGAGATTCATACCTATTTGGCAAATCCCATAACTTTCTTACTGATGCCAGTATACCTCCATCTGAGTACGTATTTAGTATAGCTCTTCATAGTCAAGTAAATGGTATAAAACGAAACCAAACCCACTGGAGAACAGAGAAAGGTTCCTATGCTAGCTGTGTTCTGGAAACAATGTTATTCTTAGCTTTTTCCTAATGTAAAGGATAGAAATTAATTAAATAAAATACAAAATCTCTGCAAATTGGTGATTGAGATAATGACAAATAAAATGACATAATTAGGTGAATTTTCCTGAAAACAAATATGCAAAAATCAGCTGATTCAGAAAATAGCTTTGCAGAAAAACTTAGAACTTCAGAATATCTCATACTTTTCAAAATATTTCCATATTCATTACCTTATTTAAACTAGATTTATTCAATCTAAAAAGAGAAAGCAAGAGGGAAATAATGGTTTTCAATTATATGCAAAGGAAATCATCAATAATGAAAGAGAAAAGAGTAACATTTCAAAAGGTAGAAATTCTGGAAGCTTGATCACGGCTTTAATAATTGAATAAATAGCCAAAAGAGATAGTGAACGGATTCTACTGAATACACAACTATCTTAAAGGGATAGTTTGAGAACATTTCTACTTTTGAATACAGAAATTTGCATTCCTCTGGCTCTAATTCTAAAGATGATAAATTAACCTGTAGTTGCCAAGGGCAATAATGTAGTAATATTAGGCTGAATATGAATGATCTAGCAGCAAACCCAAAAGAAAATAGAATTATGTCTTTAAAAGATAAACATAGACCTACTAATTAGGGATTCTATTCATTTTATGGCTTTATTAAGTCCCTACTGTGTGGCAGGAACTATTCTAGGTAGCAGTCAAGAAAGACAAAGTCCCTGCTGTGATGAAACTTAGATCCTGTTGGAGAGAGAGAGAGAATAACCACAAAAGAAAATGTATAACGTGTCGGATAGTCATAAGAGTTAATGTGAAAAATAAAGTAGACTTTGAAAACAGAGTGATAGGGAAGAGGATGTCTTTTTAAGGTTAAATTCAGTGAGTGCTACATAAAAAGAATTTCTAAGTAGTTTTCCAGGGAGAAATTTATGCAGAAGGCATTAATCATCACTGATCATCTGTTTGGTTAAGACATGACTTTTACTCTCTGGAGCTTATGTTTACTGTATGTGGGTTTTTGTTGGTGTTTCTTATAATTTATTTCCTTTCCAGTTGAGGAAACTTTAGGTCTTCAGAAATTAGTTCCAATCCATTAAGATTAAAGGTGATCAATGGTCTTGCTTCTGAAGAATGTCAGAATCACTTAAGGGAAACCTTGTTCCACTACTGCCCAGTTAACAGTTTCATAGTTGAATGGAAATGGAGAATTGCGTGCCTTGAATTCTCTAGGAAGAAAAAGCCAATGGTTCCAAAATAGAGCAAACTACACACAGTAATGGGGAAAAAAAAAAAAAAAACCTGAACTCCAATTCTCTCTAATCAGCTGGCTGTCTGCCAGTCATGGCAACTGAGCTGGTTTAAGAAACTTTAGAAAACATAAATCCTTTACAAATGGGAAGCTCAAAGTATTTCTCAAAAGTGAGTGTTTCCCTTTTGTCTACATCTACAGCACTCTATGGTGAGGTTTAGTCACACAATGTGAAGTTTTAATCAAATTTCAAGTAGGATATAATTGTTACCATTCTCCTTGTGGTCGAATGGGTAACCTATTTTCCTCTCCTTTTAGGGACTTGGTTTATTTATTTAAGCATCATGTCAAGAAGATGATTTTCTTGCATCCAATTTATAAGAGACTTTAGCATAAAAAATATTTGGCTGAGATTATTAAGGTCTTGTTTTGCATTTTATTTTGTCCTGGTGTACTCAGATGAAATCAGCAAACTCCTCTGTCTACACATGCTCAGTTTTTCACTCTAAAGACATCAGTTCTTTCCGAAACTGTCATGGGCATGTCCTTATACTCAATTATTGCTTACCCAAGGAGCAAACTTAAAAGCAGGTGGAGAGAGGTCCTTTTGCCAGGGTGTTCGAAAGGGGCATATTCTTATGGGATATGCACAGTCTGCTAATACAGAAACACTTAAATTTTATTTAATATAAAATGGTATAAATGAAAAGCTATGAAGGTTCAAAATTTTACTGAGGTAATTTCTATTTTCATATTAGCCGAATTCATGTACATAAAGTGACCAAGCTATCACAAGTTTCAGTACTTTACCAAAAAGTGAATTAGGTACACTTTGAGTTGTTCTTCTGAAAAGTTTTATTTTCCTTCTTTCATGATCAATTAGCTATCAGTAACCCCCATGTCTTCCCCCACAAGGACCTTGTATTCCAGGTTGCTGTTAAGGTTTCCCATCAAGGCTACTGCTGTTCCACCTGAATTCCAGGGAAAGTAAATAACAGAACAAAGGCGGGGGGGGGGGGGGTAGGAAAAATTTCCAGGAAATTTGCCAAATTACCCAGCTAAGTAGCAAAGTCAATGGGAGTGGTAGGGGTTAGGAGAAGCACAGATTTCAAGACCTAATGATCTTATTCAAAACGTGATCAGATTAATTTGAAATTAAAGCTCATTTCTAGAACCTAACAATAGAATTAATGAATCATTCCTTTTTTCTCATTGTTATTAACCACTTTGATTGATCAGTGGTTCTTAACCAGGGGTGATTTTTCCCTGCAGGAGACATTTGACAATGTCTAGTGATTTGAAACACAGATTCATAAAAGCCAACAAAGAAATTTCAGAAGAAGTGGTAAGGTTCAGTGAGGCAAGGACTTTAAAATGTGTGATTTCTTTAACAATTAGAAATTATTGAATAGCAGTTTCCAAACAGAGATAGAAGTTGGAACCAGATCATGGTGCTTTAAGAGTAAAATTCATCTTTGCAATGATTTTAGAGATGATAGAAAGTAGACCATTTTGTATTTAGCTAAAGAGAAATTCAGATCTTAAAGGAATATTTTCATTAGTTTAGTATTAGACAGACTTAAAAATGTTTATTGCTAAAGAAAAGCAGCCAATAGAGGAAGAATTTGAATATATGAGTGAGACAATAACTAATGGAACATGTCCCAAAGAAGCCAACAAGACCTGGGGTCTAGGCCACAGGCAAATAGGTTGGTCCTATAAGGCAGAAAAACACGTTCTCTGAAACTAGATAAGTTTGAGTGTACATTGCAATTATTTTGTGGATAGGGAAAAGGTAAATTTATTCATTCAATATTTATTGAGTGTCTAAGATACACCAAGCACTTTACTAAGGATTTAAAAATGAACAAGCTGATGAGAAGCTGAAATTAATTTTAACCTCCACTGAAAATTATGAGTCAAAATCTTTGACTTATAGTGAAAAGAGAAGTAACTGAAGAGTAGCTCGAGGGGACAGGAGAAGGTTATTCATCAAAGGGAACTGGAGAAGGAGCTCACCAACAAGTGAGAGGGCTGATGTTTGGTTCCAAGGACACAGCTGAGATTGAAGTATGTCAGTTTATGGTGATGCCCATATGCACAGAAATTTTATTTTCTTCAGCATCAACTCTGCTGCTTTAGTTTAGGAATAACAAAGTACACAGTAATATGATCCAGAGATGAAGTCTGGCCAAGTGTGTGCAGAGGAAATGTGGGGTCAAAGGAAAAAAATAATGTTTGTTCAGTTATTGAACCATGGAATTTATGCTGCATAGAGAAGGAATGAGTACCGGGAGAAAACCTTTGGGTTGGAAGAAAATGAAGAACACAATAGGATGAAACCAGAAGGTCAAGAAACAGAAAGAGGCAGATAACAGGAAACTGTGGTCTGAGATTCAGACACTAGAATTATTATTCCTGTGTAACAGGGCAGTTTAGCATGAGGGTACAACACAAGGTGTTTTCCTGAGAATAGGTAACTGAAGCCTAATGAAAGTGTTACTGAAGTCAAGGAAACAAAGTTGTGACATGAATTATCTAGGCAGATTTTGAAATCAGTCTGGCCCCAATATCCTAGTTGAGAAGAGAGAGAAACCCATAAATTGATAAATAACAGTAATGGAGATAGAGCCTAATACAGCTGAGTATCAATGCCCAATGACTTGTTTAGTTTGGTCTGGTTTATGACCTGTTATGGACTGAGTGTTTGTATCTTCCCAAAATTGATATGTTGAAACCCCAAGCCCTAATATGATGGCATCTGGAGGTGGAGACTTTAGGAGCTAATTAGATTTACATTAGTTTACAAGTGTGGGACTTCCATTTTGTGATTAGGATCCTTACAAGAAGAGGAAGAGAGACCAGCACTTTCTCTCTGCCATGTGAGGACACAGTGAGAAAGTTGCTGTCTGCAAGCCAAGTGGAGAGCCACAATGGGAACAGAATTGGCCAGCCCACTTAAACTTGAACTTCCCAGCCTCCAGAACTGTGAGAAATTAACTCCCATTGTTTAAGCCATCCACTCAATGGTGTTTTCGTTGTAACAGCCTGAGGTGGCTAAGGCATGACTAGAAGAATAATCACCTAAAAGCAGCAAAAAGGTGCTTCCTTCTTGGCTCTAAGATATGGAATTTGGCAGATCTGAGTGGTTTCCTCAGAGGACGTCTTCAAGTGTGGTTATGAGTTGTGTTCTCTGAAAGAGAGAGAGAGAAGGAGAAAGGGAAAGAGAGAGAGAGGAGAAAGATGTTGCTTACAAATTTGAGAATATAGGGATATATTCATGATAAGAGCAAGGGCTATGGGGATACAAGTGAAAGACTTGGGGAAGAGAGGTTTCAAAAGTAGGAAAAACCAGGTCAATACATGCATTAAGAAGCTGAGGGATGGAGAGAAGGTAGATATAATAAATTTGGATATATACATATTGTTTGTGGATGTTGACCATGGATTACACACGAAATGAGAGATATAGTGGAATTGACTGGCCTCAAGTATCCTAACGTGGACCAAGATATTTTGGTGCTGGAACTTGCCTGAGAGCTAGACAATGACTGGCCTGGTCTCAGCGATGTGTAGAGGAATATGAGCTTAAAGTAGTGAAATGAGTACCCTTCTCTGGACAGTGCTATTTCAGTTCTCAGAGCAAGTGAAGTGAGGACCTTATTCCAAAAGGTGGACAATCTCAGACTCTTCAATTTAACACTGAGGTGCCTAGATAAGAAAATTGATTAAAATCCCATCTCTACAATTATAGACAGGCTTCTTGTTCTCTCTGGACCTCATTAACCTTACTAAAAATAATAAAGATGAATCCTTTCTAAGCAAATATTCATTACATTTGTTGATTCTTCAAAATGTTACCACTCTAATTTAAGTTCTTAGTACTTTTTGTCTATAGTACTACAAAATCATATTGCTTAGAACTCATTGCTGGTTTCCTATTATCCATTAGATAAATTCCTTATTTAACCTGACATCGGATATCTACCACAATCTCACCCTAGACTGCTTTTCAAACTAATGCCTAATTAACACTCCAGAAAAATACTAATCTAATCATTGTGTCTAAAACTCTCCTTTCAAATCATAATGTCTTTCCACATCTTAACTACTACAAGAGAAAAAAAAATTGCCTCTGGTGTGTAAAGGGGCTACTGTGATTCAATTATACTTCAATTAACAATCCTCCGAATGCCTACAATGTGCCAGGCATTATTCTCATATTCACAGACTAGTTGGGAGTGACAGACTTTAAGGCAACAATTACATTGTAAACCAGGAAAGCTCTTCATATGTATACATATAAATATATATGTATATATAAAATTTATTGTCAAGTTAGCTAACATACAGTGTATACAGTGTATTCTTGGCTTCGGGAGTAGATTCCCGTGATTCATCACTTACATAAAATACCCAGTGCTCATCCCAACAAGTGCCCTCCTCAATGCCCATCACCCATTTTCCCCATGCCCCCCCATCTCACCCCCTTCCACCCTCAGTTTGTTCTCTGAATTTAAAAGTCTCTTACGGTTTGTCTCCTTCTTTGTTTGTAACTATATATTTTTTCTTTCCCTTCCCTCATGGTCCCTCTTAAGTAGAGGTAAGTAAATGGAGCAGAGAAGAGACAAAGAATTACTTTTGTGTTCCTTGTAGAACACTATATTAGAATGCAGGAACTTGAGAAATACTACTCATTACATATTGGAGAAAGACAATGAGTTTAGCCAATGAAAGGGTTTTCAATATGGGGATTTTTCAATATTTTGTCCTTAGGTTGATTTGTGATGCCACAATGCACCGAAAATGATACAGACTTTACATAGACTAGAGCCTAAGACCTTGAGTCAGTTGTTTATCCTCCAAAATCCCTAGTCTTCAAATCCATAAAATGAAGATGAATTTTAGGACAACCCAGGTTTCCCTTCCTGCTTTAGGGTCCCGTGAAACATACCTTTTGCTTGAACTAATGTAAGTGTTCCTTGTCCAAAAAAGTTAGTACCTAATTGTGACCCTAAAGTTTATTTGGAACTCATTTTCAGGAAAAAAAAAAAAAAAACTGCCCAGTATAACTTGTAGGCATCTTTCTGAACATGTCATTTCATATAACATAGCCATAAGTATTGGAAATTAATGCTCTGTGACTTGCCTTTTTTGTCCCCATTCAGATTTAGCTCTGGACTTTGAATAAAGAACTTAAAAGGCACATTGGATTCTGCTACCCTCGTATTTACTCTTGACATTTTGCTAGGAGTTGATTTTTATTAGAAACCTTGGCAAGTTTCTATCCATGAGATTTTGATCCAAAGATCATAAGACCTAGATGGTACAAGTCCCAGGTGGCACAGACTGGTTTGGCTTTTCCATGTTGGTGTCTCTCCCAGGATAACTCGACAATATCGGAACCATTTGAGACATTTCATGATTCTTCTAGTGATGATTGTTAGTTACATTTCATGAGAATTCACCACAACCATATGGTGAAAAGGAAATTGTCTTAAGTACAAAATGAGACTAAATATGGGTGCCTGGGTGGCTCAGTCAGTTTAGTGTCCAATTTCAGCCTAGGTTCATGATCTCTCATTCGTGGGTTCGAGCCCTACATCGGGCTCTGTGCTGACAGCTCAGAGCCTGGAACCTGCTTTGGATTCTGTGTTTCCCTCTCTCTTTGCCTCTGCCCTGCTTGTACTCTGTCTCTCTCTGTCTCTCAAAAAATAAAATAAAACTTAAAAAAACCATTTTTTTAATAAGCATAAATAAATGAAGGGTATTTCTCTGGCCAATAGTACAATATAGGGCCAGATTTTCAAAAGAAATCCCCTTTGCATTTAAAATATTATGGTAGAAATTCATTTATATGTATATGTATATGCATAATAATTTTTATATATTTTGTTTATATTGATATGTAATTTATATGTATCTCTAGGACATTTTAGGCAAATAGAATATATAGAATTATATGTATATGTGTGTGTATATATGTGTACATATGTATATATATGTATATATTATTCTATATGCTTAAAACATCCTAAAAATATAGGATATATTTCCTGTTTAGGAAACATCCTAAAAATATAGACTAAAAAATTAGTCAAAGGGGTTACTTCTAGTAAGGAAAAATGGAGTACTGGAGGCATGAAGTGGGTTTATTTGTCAATATATACTCCTTTGTATTAAATAGTTTGCCTGTGCATGTATTATTTGGTTGCCAAAAATATCAATATGAAAGTGAAAACATTTAGGATTTATAGCCACTAAGGGGAAGAAGACGAGATGGAAAATACAGCTTGTTTTTGTGTTTTTGGTTTCCTCCAGATTCACAAAATTGCATAGTTTAGCATCTTTTTTATAAAGGGCTATCCAAGCAGAGATTCTTGTTTGGTTGGTTGTTTGGTCAGTTGTTTCATTTTTCATTGTGTTTTTATAATAAAGGGCCATCTCAGGACTGTTCTTTCCCTGCCCTTTGATAATTTCATTTGTAAGACTTCACCTTCCTTTCCTCGTCTTCATCTGTGTAAATCTTATTCATCCAATTCAAGTTCCAGCATCCTCCCTTTCAGGATCCTGATGCCATCTATATCAAACACTCTGAATAAATGAACCCTATTTTGAGGTACTGATTATCTCCCCATCTGAAAATTTACTATATCTTTGCTGAGTTTGTCAACGACCAAACCCAGAGTATTGTGTCCTATGTTTCCCACCATTCACTCACTGTATTACTGCCACGCACCACATTTGAATTACATTTTATTTGTTGATGGGTTGTTCAAAGAGAGGCATTGCTTTTCTAGCATTGACCATAACTTGTTAATTTTTAGTTTAATTAATTAATGTTTTATTATCTTTTATTTGTATTTGTTTATTCTCAACTTAATGAAATAACTAGGGAGTGCTGTCTCACATTCAAAAACAGAGATTTGGTCTAACATAAATTTTGAGGGACAGTCAGAATCTATAGCCTAAACGATCTTTATGAGAAAACTGGGAAAAACAAATCTCTCCAGCAATCCAAGGCTTGTCTGTCCACAGAGAGTAGGAAAACCAACATCGTGTCTATCTCCATCTGCAGCACACTGACTGACCATGCCCCCCCCCCCCCAGATGAACTTCATCAAGTGTGAAAATAATCTTGGGACCATGGGAGACACTTCATTAGCAAAGAAAATATATGTCTTTACTTCAGCTCAAGGAGATGCATCCCATTTAAATGAAGATAAAGAGGGCCAAAGAAAAGAATTACAGTAGAAAATACGTGGCTGGACTATCAGTAGAGGAGACATAATGCTACCCTTTATCATTCCTTGTCATGCCAGTGACAGACTATAAAACTCCTACTGCTCTACAATTCTGTGCTTGTCACTTTCTGAGCCAACTTTTGCCTTGGCAGATGCCTGGCATGTTTTAGACATATGATTTATTGCCTCATTTAATCAAGACTGTGAAGGAAACAATGACTTTTTTTGTAAATTATGAATGAGGCAACTTTCACTTATTTTTAGTGACAGAAGTGATATATACATATATGTATATGTGTGTGAAATATATATACATATACATACATATATATACATATATATATATAATCTGCAAGAAACACCATTTATTTACTGCTTCATAAGAAATTTAAATAATTTCTATTTCTTCTGCCTGCCTAAAAAAGAGAAATTTATGCAATACTGTAGAATATAAATGCAGTCATCCTGCATCACTGTTTTTCAGTTTTTACTGTCATGGCAAATACTAGCCTGAGCAGATTCCAGTACTAATAAATAACCTCGCTATGGAGGCTATTGGCAATTTAAAGGCCATATCACTTCATTTTGCTTCCCATTTTGCAAATGTATTTTACATTCTCTTTGGAATTTCTTCTAGAATTTGGGGGAGCTCTGGCTTGACAGTGAAGGGAAAGCATGCACCCGGCAAGTAAGCAAAATTTCCTGGAAATAATATCACCCATTTTAAAATGACTCCTTGGCACATTGATTAAGTCGAAATGAAGTGCGTGTAGCAAATGCTAGGTTGTTGTCTTACCTAGGGAGAAAAAAAATGCCTTCTAGAGTTCAGTGGTAAATAGGCAATTCATTCTGACATAACGAGGAAAAGTGATGTTAACAGCCAGAGGTCACAGAAAGCAGAGATGGAAAAGACCTATTAGATCATTTTCTCCATTCCCTGGAGAAGAGGGCCAAATTATATTTCATAGTGCTTGGTCCAGTTTAGCTTTCAATTACTCAAGCAAGGGGTTTGCACCACTTCAGAATTTTTCCAGGACCTGTATCTTTCTTCATGATTCCTGCTTTCCTGGATGTATCAGCCACGTGTGAATCTTACTCAGAATCAACTCTGCAGGCGACCACAAAAGTGCTTTGTGCTCACAATTAGACCTGTCTGCCTCAGACCCCATTTTCTCTTCTCTGTCAGTGAACTCCAAAATAATTTCCTTGGTAATAGCTCCCTTTGTCCTTCCCTCCCCTATCTCCATGCTTTTCACCTCATATGCCTTTGACTCTGTGTCTAAACAAGAGCTATGTCTTTGCAGAAGAATCCCTCTGAAACCAAAGTCTTGCCAGTTTCCCACAGTAACTGACCACTGTGTCTAGCACAATGCTATCCTGTACTGATTCCAAAGACCATGTTGAATACATGAATGAAAGGCAAGGATTCAAGAGACAGAGGGAGGAGATGAAGTGGAGGCAGCAAGTCACAAATCTGACTGGACGAGGGAATTCATGAACCCGACAGAAGCTGGAGGAGGGTGTGCATCAAAGAAAGTTTGCTTTTAAGAAGAGGAGATTGCAACATTTTTGCTTGAAGATGGAATGACTCAGTAGAAAGGTCAAAAACTTAGGATGCAGGGAAAGATGGGATGGCTACAAGAACCATGTTCTTGTTCAGATAAGAAAAGGTGGGACCCCTCACCTATTTACCTTTTTGGGTGCTTAAGGGTGAGAACATTTAAGTTCTACACTCTCGGCACATTTCAATTATACAAGACAGTGTTATTGACCATAGTCACCATGTCTTATATTATTAGATCCTTAGACCTCATTCATCTTTTTTTTTTTTTT